>NW_026068059.1:407859-510117 GCF_014885135.2 Alexandromys fortis | reverse complement strand
GGGGGGGAGGGAGAGAGAGATTATGAATACTGGGCATATCGTCTGTTTCTATTGGCATACCCGTCTTGAGGAGGTATTTAGAAGTATGTTTCTTCTATTTCCTTTTAGAAAATTGGGTTCTCTATTAGGGAAGTCAGGAACCAGTTTATAACTGTTCATAATACACAATCCGAAGTCAGAAAAGATCCACCCGGAGAAGGCTGTGCGTACTTAGGGAATGATCACACTGAGCAAGGAAAATTTGCTAAAGAAATAATCTAGGCTTTAAAAACCGGTTGTGTTTGAAGAAAATTGGAGAGGAGGATGAAGGTTGATACCATAGAGGATTGACTGTTTTCTCCACTGTTCCTGGGGGCTCTATATGTATACCAACCCATCTGATCCCTATAGGAACCTATGGTGAAGCCCTAATAATATATTATTCTGTAAATAAATCACATGCAGAATAGCAAAGTTAAGTGGGAACATAATTGTTAACTGACACAGTCAAAATATGAACACGCCCCACGGCTATAGGGCGGGTGCTCTTAACTGTCATGTAGTAGACTCTGCCTATGGGGTGGGAGGAAAGAAAAGGCTGGGTGGGAAAGGCATGTGGAAGAACCAACCATGAAGGCATGAAGGACAGAATACTAACACTCTACATTTCAATGAAGTCATGAATTTATTCAAAGGTAAATAAAATTTCTCTCTTGTTTGCCTGCTTCAGCAAAGGGATATTTGATTATTATTCTTCATGAATTCTGCCTGGGGGAACGACAGCAATGGGTTAATTCTTTTCCTTTGGGCTAAGTTTGTCCCCCCCCAGTAAAAATAATATTAATACAGAGTTCAGATCCTATGATTTATTGCCTGTTTAAAAATCCTTTCGTCACTGTATATTTTACCAGTAAATATTTAATCTTTGGCACCAAATGCCACCTCGTGTATTAACTGCGAACTTCATATTTTATATTAAACTAAATTCTAAAATATTCTATGAAGAGAAAGACTTTTCATATCAATAGTCCACGGACAGACTGTGTCAAAAGCAATCCAAAATAATACCTCTTGGTCATGGTGCCCTTTCGACAAGCATGCTTGATAATTGTAAAAACAAACGTCCCCTCTCTGTCTTGTCTGTGTTCGATTACACTTGCTGTACAGTCCCCCAGCTCTTATCCTAAACAGTCGCCTTGTGCCCAAAGACATGACCAAGAATAAATAGCCTGGCTGGAGACTTCAAGCTTTTGCATGGGTGGCCTTGTCCAACTGACGATTTTCTTTTCCTGTCTTTGAGGCTATGGTTTCAAAAACTTAAAACCACCAGACCCAGAAAGATAAATCTCTCTCAGTTTGCTTCAGAAAATCTAAACCCAATAAAATCCACGTTGGTGGTTTCTGGAGACTGCTATTCATCTGTCTCTCAGGGACAGGCCTTCGGGCTCTCCCTCGTGCTCCAGCTCTTGCTCTCCGAGGGCTGGAGTTTCCCTCTTTTGTGATCCTAAACCATCACTCCCTCTTCCTCTCCTCTCTGCTCTTGCAACACCCTCTACTTAAAAACACTCCATACCTTCCTAGTCTGTTCATGCCATTGCCTTTGGCGAAAGGCCTTTTCCTCCCGTGCTCCCCCTGGTTATCAGAAACATAACCAGTTTAAAAGTTTGACTCAAATGAACTTGATTTCAGAACTTAGCATAGAAAGTTTGCCTTGCATGAAGCCTACCCTGACTCCAGGAATACGTGATTCCGTGCACTATCCTTAATTGTCACCATCAACAACTCGTTAATAGCCAAGCTTCTTATTACAGTCATTTTTATTTTCTTCTAATTTATTAGAAACATTCAATTGAATATTTCAGGGAAATTGGATAAAGGTTAAAGGAATAAAGACACTCAAGATGAAGTAAAGATGAGAAATAACTATAAAAAGAGACAGCTGCTCCTGACTCAGTTGTACTTTAGTTCTAGTTACCTTTGTGTTGCTGTGACAAACGCGAAGCCTGGGGAAACTTAGGGGAAGAAAGGTTTTCTTCAGCTTATAGCTTACAATCCATCACGGAGGGCGGTTGGGGCTGGAACTCAAAGAGGAACTTGAAACAGAAACCATGGATACATGTTGCTTCCTGGATCCTGGGGATGCTCTTGCTTAGATAATTTCCTTGGGGTTGGTGTATCTTCTCAAGGCTTGTGTCCTTATACATTAATTAGCAACCGAGATGACCCAACACAGTCATGTCCACAGACCACTGTGGCTGGGCAATCCCTGAGTTGAGATTCCCTTCTTGGATGACGAGGCTGTGTCAAGTGAACAGTTAAAGCTAATTAGGGCATTCACATTTTAGAAATGACTCATCACTTGTAGAATAATTCATAGAAACTTCACTTATAATGTTCAAAAAAGAAAAACAATTGCTCCAAAAAGGGAAAGTCAAGACCTATGAAAAGAAAACGCTTTGTGACATATATGTATAGTATATCCAGACTGGCAAACAATGTGAATGAATAAAAGAAGAAAAAGAAAAAACTCCTGGAGGAAACGATGTAATTCCACTTGCATAACAGTCTATATGGTTCTGACATCATGACTAGTACATCAGTGGTTTTCTGCCAACTGATCTCAGAAGCCTGAGAAAGTGATAGAAAGCTTGAAAGATCACTTCGGTGATGATCAACATGTTCATTATTTTGACTGTGTTAATGGTTTCAAGGTTAAATACATATATCAGATACCATCAAATTATAAAGTTTACATGCATTCCATATGACACCTCAAAAAAAATCAATAGCACAATTAAACAGAAAGAGCAAAAACATATTAAAGAAGTCATTAGCAGAGAATGGTGTACATGCGTGCCTGGCAACATGTGAGAGCCTGCTGCCAACTATGAACTACGCTAAAGAATTGTCACTGGCTGTTGCTACTTTATTCCTTACTTTTCTTACCATGACTTACTTTGCTGTGACAAAATATCTGACGAGAACTGGTTTAAGGGAACAGAGTTTGATTTTGGCTTACAGTTTGAGGGGGTATAATCCACCATGGCAGGAAAAATACGGCATGAGAAAGCATGGCAGAGTGAAGCTGCTGGTTGTGTTGCATGTGCAGTTGCAGACATTGAACAGGAAGTGGAGCGGGGCTATTGCACCCCAAGTCTTGCCCTTAGCGACCCATTTCATTCAGCAAGGCTCCACCTCCGAAAGGTTTCACAACCTTCCCAAATAGTGCCAAAAGTCACAGAGCGAGGGTTCAGACCCATGAGTCTATGGGGACATTTCACATTCAGCTCTAGCAGGGCCATCACTGTGCAAAGCAAGAGACACGGTGTACTTAGCTGATAAGTTGAATTAATGGAAATGCTTAATATCCCTGTGACACACGCTGCCTAATGCCCTCAGCCAGCTAGCTAGGACTCAAACTTCTAGAGTATTTTCTAGTCAACTTGTACAAATCTGCTTGGGGGGGGGGTGAATCATTTGCTTATCAAAAATCATTTGAGAGAATTCCCAAACCGTTTGGTTCCCACTGTACCTGGATCCAAAATTGTAAATTTTAATTTGACTTTATATTGGAATATGACTATGAAGAGGTGTTTTTCCATTTAATTGGAAACAAAATTGAAGTCTTTTGGAAGGAGCTAATAAAGATAGCATTATTTTCAAAGTTTGTCTTTAAAAGCTGCTATTGATTTTAGAATAGTGTCTAAAATTTTTTTTATTAAAAAATGTAAAATTCTGGAAGGCTGAACTTTGCTTTCTTAATAAATGACATTAAGGTTTGGGTTTGCTTTGGGGAACAAAAACTGGAGCTTGGGCAGAGTGCTTAGAATTGCATTATTTGGGAATTAGAGTTGAGGTAAAACTTGGGCCAAAGGAGTCAAACTAAAAGGAGGAAATGTCAACTTTCTTATTATAAAATTGCTAAATAAATTTATTCTATTTGCTTTCAGTTAAAATTCAAATTAATAATACTTTTTGAAATTCTTCACTCACACATCTTCACCTGCAGTGATGAATTATAAAATGGAGTTTCTATGACAACATATTCTGGTTATCTTACATTTGGCTTGGTACTAATGAGGTTAGCACTGTTTGATTAGCTTCTGGCCTATGACTCCTGAGGTCCAGGAATATTTGCTCAGTACCTGAGAATTCCTTTGTCTGGTTTGAGGATGTCAGCCCGGTGAGGAACATGATCTCATTCCATAACAAACATGTGTTGCGTCTATGGGCTACCATCTCCCTGAGACTAACATGGCAGGACCAGAGATTCATAGAGAGGAAGCAAAGTATGATGTTCCCTCCTAGGAGTCAGCAGATAGATAGAGACAAATCCTAAGTGATGCCATTCAGGACCAGAAGAAGCTATTTCTGGGGAGGTCTTTATTGGCCAGGCTTCTCAGAGAGACTGTTAACAAACTTAGTTTGTTTGCAAGGAGCAAGACCAAGGATCGTGGCTGCAATGCCACAGTCATGGCAGAAAACGAGGTCATGGCAGAAAACTTCCCTTTCTTTTCTCCTTTCCCCTTAATGCTGTTCCAGTGTCTGACATATTCAGAAGCAGCTAGCAAAGAGCCAGACCCTATGACTACCCTCACTCCAACTGGTAAATCATAACGGAGAAAGAAGAGCCGTTTGTGTAATAACATAGGGAAGTTTTCATAGGAAAGCCTTGGCTCTCAGAAGGTTATATAGGGTCACTTAAGCAACTGGGAGAACTAACTAGATATTCTAGCACAAAGCCAAGATATCCTTGACAGCCACTATCTGGGATGTAAAGTGAAAAGTGAGTTTGACACAGCACAGGGGACAGTGACAGAGAAAATACCAACCAGTTCAACATAGCATCTCCAAAGATGTGAATCACTAATGACTGAGCTGCCTATATAAAACACACACAGACACACACAAACACACACACACACACATAGACACACACATACACACACAAAGAGAGGGGGAGGGGAGGAAGAGAGAGAGAATTTAAATGCTCATAGTTTCTCTCTGAGCTATCTAATTTATAAGCCAAACTGCCTAAAGAAAAAAAAAAACTAGGTCTATAAAGTTTCTTCCTCGATCTGATCATAATCTTTCCCTGAGTAAATCCATGAAGTAATCTCTTGCTTCCAATCATGTGTGTTTGTACCTTTGACTCATCTTTCTGTTTACAACCCTATTCAATCATTAGACCCAATGCTTGGTACAAATGTCCCTGGATATGACCTTCTGATTCCCTCTTCAAATATGATTCATAGAGTCCCTCTAGTGCCGAGCCTTCAGTCAGCCTGGGTCAACACCTCACTGATTGGTCTTGACACCTGGGCTTACAGGAATCAGACTTCCCTGGCTGACAAGGGTCTTATTAATTTTGATCCAGACCTTGTCTGAGGAGTTATACAGTGTCAGAACATAGAGAGGGTTGTTTTTTACCAATGAAAGATCTGTTACTTTTGTTCTTACATCTCAAGTTACTGAGTTTGATGACATCCTCAAATGCGACAATGGAATTCTCAGGTACTAAGGACATTTCCTAAGATGAAGCCAGGAATAGTTTTCTCTAGGAGCCCCAGTAACAACGTCTTCCTCAATTGACTTCTTTCACACATTTCTTCTCTTACATTGACAAGACTGAGTGGGTCACACATTTGAGTTCGGATTGTCCTTTGAGACATAACCCATGGGGGTACTACACAATTCTTAATAATTCTCTGATGTATTGGTCAGTTGCTTGGTTCTTTTATTTGTATTTAGTCTCAAGTCTTAGCGAGCAAGTAAAACCAGACTTGATTTTTGTTAAAGGTGATTGAATTGATTTTGCCCCATTGGCACCAGTGAGCTAAACAGTTCTTTTACTTACACATAATTTGGGAGTTTCAGATTATCCAAGAATCTGGAGAATCTGACCTATGCATACTTTAAGTGTATACCATCTAAACCCAGGCAAGTGTAAGTTTATGCGCACAAGCCAGTTTCCCCGGTGATTTTAGAGTCACTTACACATGGGTGCTTCCCTGCTCTATCCGAGCAATGCACATTGACCGGAGCCATCATCACAGAATCCGAGGTATTCTTTAGAGGCAAGTCACTGCTCACAAATCTATAATGTAGTACTTTGGGAACAGTCACTTAACAGGTCTAAGGACCATTCACCTTTTTTTTTTTTTTTTTGACCTTGCCGAAATTTGTGATGCTGGACCCTAGCATGTTGCATCAGCTCTGTCTCAGGCCCAGGATTTCCAAGACAGACTGGGTTAACATCCTCTCTCAAGATTTAGCTCTGATATATCTCAATGAAATGAAAATAGGAAACTCATTCTCCCTGATCATGTCCTATTATATTAAGGACATTCTTTACCCTTCGAATGCAGGCTGAAGTGTCTTTACAAAGAAGGGCAAAGGCAGACTCTCTGGGCCGCTCTACCTTAGGGCAAGAGATCAAACCCACGTGCTAACAAGGCTAGAAACATGAGAGCAGGGAGAATTCGATGAAGAATCATAGAATGCTGATACCTGCTGCTGATGACTAATCTCTGTGGATGAGTGGCATGTGGATAACTTCCCTTCCCTTTGCTCAACTGCCTTGTGCTCCACACTGAAGGGTGCCAGGGAACCAGTCAACAGATGGGCCGATACAAGAGTGTGGAGGAAGAAGAGACTTCAACAACACATTCGTTTCAGAACCAGACTGACTGTGCGCACAAAGAGAAGTGACCCAGACCCTCTGCAGAGGCTGTTGAGACTGACAAGGCTCTGGATGGAGGCTGAGGAGTGTCTGTATGGGGCTGATTGACAGCCGTCAGAAAGACAGCGTGACCAATGGAGCACCTGCCTTCCTCTGATGGCTGGGGTATCTGTTACGGACATGGATGGCAGACTTTCCGTACACTTCTTATGGTTTCTAGTTAGGGATCCAACTGTGTGAGCATTTGGTAAGAGCTGATTTCTGACTGGAGCCTGTCCAGCTCTGTTGGGGATGGGGAGAAGCTGGTTGTAGCGAAGAACTCACTTAGCTCTAAGTTAGAATTGTGCGGTTACTACACCATCTCCAGCACATGTGACCTTAAGAACATGGCATTCCCATCTTTACATCACAAAGTAGAAAGCATGATAAAAAATTTGAAACAAGTATTAACATAAGCTATTTTTTAATGTGACTAAACCCCTTTTTTGAATAGTAAAGGGCAGATCTAATTTCGAGTGGTCTTTCTAACATCTCTAATTTCCACTTTTCTACTCAGTACCTCTTATGTCACTATGGTATCTTCAAGAGCTGGGGCAATTTTTTGTTAGCTTTGACCTTCTGTGTAATTAACTTAACCTGGTTCAGAAAGCTTTTAGTTTCTGCATGAATACAGTGTTACAGGTCACATGGAACGCAATGATTTGTTTATCAGTTTCAAGCTAACAACAAGGTCAGGCCTCCTAACCTGTCAATCGTGATATACATTCAAAAGCCAAATGATTTCTCTTTCTATAGCTGTGATAAAATTTTTTGACAAAGGTGACTTATGGAAGAGTTTATTTTGTCTCACAGTTCAAGGCCCAGTCTGTTATGGAGGACCTGAAAAGTTTGTCATGGAGGACTTGAAGTTACAGTTCGTCATCGTCATGGGAGGACTTGAAGGTCCAGTCCCTCATGGAGGACTTGAAGGTCCAGTCTATCATAGAGAACTTGAAGTTACAGTCTGTCATGGAGGACTTGGAGGTTCAGTCTATTATAGAGGACTTGAAGTTACAGTCTGTCATGGAAGCTTGAAGATTCAGTCCGTCATGGAGGACTTGGAGGTCCGGTCCATCATGGAGGACTTGGAGGTCCTCCGTCTTGGCGGGAAAGTTAGGCAGCGGGAGCTTGAAGTAGCTCATCATATCATACCCACAGTGACAGTAAAGCCGAGGAGCATAAGTACAGGGATCAGTTCACTTTCTCCTTTCTACACAGCTCAGAATTCCAGCCTAGAGAATGGTGCTATCCTCAGTGGGCAAGTCTCCTCACCTCCATCAATGCAATCAAGGTAATCCCACAGTCACACCCAAAAGCCCATCTTCCAGATAATTCTAGATTCTGTCAAGTTGGTGAATAATGAAAACTAACAACATGTTTTCTAACAGAGGAATCTGAACGACATTTTATTTACTTTTATGTTTTTTTTTTTCAAGATAGGATTTTTCTTTATAACCCGAGCCCTGGCCATCCTTGGATTCTCTTTGTAGACCAGGCTACAAAGATCCACCTGCCTCTGCCTCCCAAGTGCTGGGATTAAAAGTGTGTGTCACCACCACCTGGCAGGAAACTATTACTTTTTTATCTGTCAAGAAAGTACCTGATAGTACCAGAAAAAACTAAAGTAACGCTGCCAGGCTGACATCTCTCTGTATGTTCCTGTTCCACCCTCCAAGAGTTCCAAGCTTACACTCTGGGAAGGCATGCAAAATATCTTTTATTAAGAGAGAGCATGAATGCCACTCATTCGGAAAAGGTCATCTTTCCATCTCTCTCATGACCAACTGTATAAATCAGCCTACTTTCTTAATGGTCTCCAAACACTCAGCCATCATTAACAGAATTATACGATTCATCAGGGAAACCGCAGAGTTGTGCTCTAAAGCCATGGTCATGTCCCGTGTCTTAAAGAGAATGTTTAGGTGTGGGCTTAGTAACTGATGAGCTTTGCCATGCATTTGCCGTCTTTAATCACTCTGGTTAGTAAGTGATTCTGCGCAATGTTACTGAAGAGTCCTAGAGAAGACACTGACGTCCTCAGCAATGGCAAGTGAAATTGCAGAGGCAACGGTCACAAGTGCTGGATGCTGAGCTCTAGATCCAGAAATGCTGTCCTACTGGTCCCTCCACATGAAGACTGAGGAACTGTCCTTTCGGCGGTGTGTGATGGGCAGGAAAATTTGTACTCTTAATTCATGTCACGAACTCATCTGAATCAGTCTGTGGGGAAGGAATCCATCTTGGAGGCGAAGCATGAAGACTTTATGTGAGAGCGGACAAGCATGGCGAGAGATCTGCAAGGCCGTACTAGTACTAAGTGGCCCAGTTGTGGCCAGAGCTGGGGTTCCAGGTCATTACTTCATCTGTGGTTCTTGCTGACTTCCCACTTCACAGAGGCAGTTCTTAAGGCTGAATAGATTAATGTTTTAAATGTAGGAGATGTGGCTAACAGTAGCTAAATGCCGACATTGAGAAGCTGAGTTTGTGTGACTCTCTTAAACAACTTCAAGTAAGATTTTAAATCTTTTAAACTCTAGGTTTCCCTTCTGTAAAGGTGGAAATTGAGACTTTAGCAAGATCATGCATACATAATGCCGAGCCCAGTCTGATGTGCATTTCTCTTTCAAGATGGTTTTTGCGTGCCTGTAACTGGCCATTCAGGACAGCTTGATGCCCTGTGCCTTTGTTCGAGGGTCCCAAGTGTTTATCATCTCATAATTAAATACCTCGACACCACTCACTTGTCTTTCTTTCTTATTTTTTTTTTTGTGTTAATTTTCTTTTTACTCATTGTCCAGTCGTCATCAACTTGTTCTCATGGAAAATTCCAAAGGGGCTGAAGCGCTACGAACCCATTACAGGCCTACCAGCAAAGGAGTCGTGATGACTGGTTTATTTCGACCTTTGCCAGTTCAGTCCCTGTGCAGGAAGAGGGGCTGTCCATCTGATTTAGTCCAGTGGGCAGAAACTCCCTTTTTCTCACGTGGGCAAAGTTCTTGCACTGTGTCTACAGGCATTTACGCATTTGGCTACAAGTCTTCCTTCTTTTCCAGGCCTTCTTCTTATGCAGGTCTTAAGAATACTACTTATCTTGTTCCTCTCTCTGTCTCAGGAGCTCCTCCGACAGTCCATCATCTAAATCCTGTCCTGCAGTGTTCAAAGTTTCCCTTGTTTTCCACTTCAGGCCCACATTTCCCGTGCTATGGCAAGTTTTCTTTTTTTTAAAACCTTGCCCACTGCCTTTTTTTGCCACCCTGCTTTCAGCCCCAGTGACACACGGTGATCAATTGTAACACAATTCCATTTCTCCCTTCTTCATGGGTTTCCTCTCCTTGGTAGGGCGGCAAGACACTTTCTTTGAAAACTACTTCTGGAACATCTCAGTCCTTTGGTTCTGCTTGGATCAGAACAGCCAGTCATTTCCTTGTGGTCCTTGGTGGTTTGGGGGTTCTGGCATCACTGGGGATGATGGCATCTCACTCAGAAATGTTTGCTATGAGGCATGGCAAAGCCGCTTTCTCTTTCTCCAAGCCAACAGCAAAACATGCCTGTGTTCCTGTGACATTGTTATATTTGGGACAAATTCTTTTAGAAGAATTTTCCAATTAGCTTTACAGCCATGTTCCTTCTCCGTACTTTCTTTAACCAAGAATTGAATTCCCTTTGCTCTGCAGAGGTCTTGTGGCCCCTTTACACCAGAACTTCACATTCTTTGGTGTTTTCTGGATTCACCCTGAATACTTAGAACCAGCCTGGCTTTTCTTACACTGCTCTTCTGTGTCCAGCACCCTGATTTTCATTGAGCTGGCTCTTCAGTCCTCCCACGAAACCTTAGCTGGTACCATGGTGCCCTGGAAGGAGCATTAAGCGGGTGGCTGTATAACTGTGTGACCTCAGGCAGGCTACACCACTGTTTGGGTCTTTGCTTTTTCTCTGCTAGACACATAGGCTGGATCCAATTATGTTTGAGTGGCCCTTCCTACTGGGGAAGCATGCTGTGAAGTGTGGGGACTTTTAAAAGCCCTGGAATGCATTGCTCAGTGGAAAATTAGTCGAATCAGTGTGCGATAGTCTGTGATAACAATTTTGATTTTCTGACCCATTAGACTGATTTCTTTCTTCAACATTCTTGGTAATATCATCTTAAGATAGATTTCATGAGTTTACGAGTGTCACGTGTTACCATTTCTAGCCCTTTCTTATTCATCAGCTCATCACCAACCACTGAACAAGCGTTTTGAAGCAGTCACTCATAGTCTAATTTCTTTTCAGATCATATAAATCTTTGACTTAAAAAGTTGTTTACTCATTCATTCATTAATTTGTTCATTAGATGATTGTATTAGATACTATCTGCAGCCTCCCGAAATTTATGCTTAAACGAATTTATTTTAGTGCTTATATACTGTTTAGAGATGGCAGTTTTGCCTGAATTTGGTGGTACTGTTTTAGAAATTAAGAGAAAAAACTCAGAACTTATTAAAACATTTATTCAATTTGGAAGTAAGTCTCAAAGGGTGGCTATGGAAATGTTTTGACTCAGCTCCCTGACTTTAACACTCGGGCTTCATTTAAATCTCCACTGTTATACCTTAAGAATGTTATATTTTGGTATTGCTATCATGAGAGATGGGCCAACTAGGGTTTGATTCTCAGAGTACATAAAAATATGGCATGCACTATTTAGGTGGATTGTTTGTCTTCTTTGTAAGGCATTCAGTTGGAAATAGATATAAAAATTTACATTGAAGGGAAAACCTCATAATCATGGTCTTCTGTCTTGGTCAGTGTCC
This sequence comes from Alexandromys fortis, assembly GCF_014885135.2. Taxonomy (NCBI): domain Eukaryota; kingdom Metazoa; phylum Chordata; class Mammalia; order Rodentia; family Cricetidae; genus Alexandromys; species Alexandromys fortis. The sequence goes on along the minus strand of NW_026068059.1, from coordinate 498,624 downwards.
ATTGTTGTGAAGAGACACCACGACCAAGGCAACTTGTTTGTTTGTTGTTTTTTTAATTGGGGCTGGCTTATGGTTTCAGAGGATTAGTTTATTATCCCCATGGCAGAAGCAAGGCGGCACACAGGCAGACATGGTGCTGGTGAAGTAGCTGAGAATTGGACATCTGTATCCACAGGCAGCAGGAAGTGAGAACCACTAGGCTTGGCTTGGGTTTTTGTAACCTCAAAGTCTTCCTCCAGTGACACATGTCCTTCAACAAGGCCACACCTCCTAATTCTTTTAAATAGTGCCACTCCCTGATGCCTAAGCATTCAGATGTATAAACCTATGGGGGCCGTTCTCCTTCAAACCACCACACCATCTAAGGCTTAGTATATTACAACATGCATGTAGCTGAATGTGGAGGCTGTAAAAAATTGGCAATGGTGAAAGGCTTCTGAGCATGAGAAATTAATTTAAAACTAATCACGTAATGAACCTAAGCTGCTTCCTGCAGCATTTGCCTGGACTTCACTCCAGACTTGCTTCCAAACACATAACATAGTCACTTTGCACACAGTGTCATTTTTGCACATGACGTCACACCACATAGCACCAACAGAGGCTGCCTGAAATACCTAGATCATCTTCGAGACTATTATAAACTGCAGAGTTGTTGCTGCGCAAGCAACACTTTCTGGTCCTATGGCAACATAATCAATTGAAAATTGCAAATAAAGACTTTATTTGTCTATCTTTGGATTGTGCCATTAGAAAGCTTTTTTGTTTGTTTGTTCTGTTTTATTTTTAAAGTTTGAGTTGTTGCCTTGAATCTCATTAAAAAGTTGTGGAATGAGTTTTGGCATGGAGTTGGGTTTCCAAAGAGCCCTATCATATTTTTATTTTATACTATATGTTTATGGGAAGCAGATTTTCAGCATTGATAATCGTAAAGTTGAAATATCAATCAACTCTGAAAAGCTTTGAAGATGCTGAACATCCCACAGCACCACATATTCACGCATGTTTTAATTGTTCATGTAAAAATAAAGAGGCACATTTATATCATTAGTACACCAATTTCCTCCCATCTTTAAAACCTGCAACAATTATGTGCATGACAGAATTGTTTTGAAACAAATTTCTTTGTTATCTGTTATCAGTAAATATCCGATCTATAGACATACTTCATACACTCATGTCCCCAGGGTCATGTGCGTATTTTGCCCAGTGAAGGAGGCTATGGAGTGGAGTGTGTTCAAGAAAGCTTGATCTAAGGCCCTGCAGCCTGATGGAGGGGGAGCGAAGCAGCTTAGGCTTGTTGTCTGCAGAGCGCTGGCCAACCAGTGTTGGGGTTCTTTAGACAGAATATGACCCATGAGTCTCCATACATCACTTAATCCAGAAGACTTACTTCCCTCTTTGGAAAATAGGAGAGCTATTAGGTTGGTAGCTTTTTGACGTCATAGACTTTGAGAGTCAGATGTGACCTTTACGAGACAGCAGCACACGCTTGCTTTAGTGTACTGTAACTTTAGCATGGAAGGAAAGAACTCAGACTAGAGACAAATGAAATCTTATAACCTGAATGACATCAGGGGGAAACGACCCCTTGCCTCATAGAGCATCAGACTACAGCCATAGGATAAGAGCAGCCTTAAGCCACGCGGCCTTTCTTCCATCCTACCCTGGCCCCATCCTCATCTTACCAGCCTCTCAGGTTGGCATTTCTGTCATCGTGACACACACACACACACACACGCACACACACGCGTGCGCACACACACATACTTTGCTGGCTTCTGACCCTGAGCCTCATCCCATCTCTTGTCTCGGGCTGGACCATTCTTTGTTTCTAGTCTTGGCTGTACAGCTCACCGTTCCTATAGAAGCCCTCCAAGAGACCCCAGGCAGCAGTCGCTTTCTGTGGAGTTGTGCAAATTCTTCCCGGGTATTCACCTCATCCCGATTTCAAATGCTTGGAGAGACAGGGCTATTACTCCTCCTTAACATACTCGGTCCTATGGGCCTGATTTTGGTGGAGTTATTTGGCAATATTTTTTGACAGAATAGCAGATGCCTAACCAGAGCAATTTGGTTTCAGCCAGATAATAATCCCAGGCTACCCAGGGCCTCACAATGCCTGCCTGTGGAAAGGAAAAGGCATTTTGGGAGTGACATTTGATCCCTCCCATATACTCAAAATACAAAGGAGTCTAAGTGTCGACCAGTTTTAGGTTACTTACAGACAAGCTTTCCACTTCAGTGATTTCAGAAATTGGGTGGTTTGTTCTTTGTCTCATAAAGAATTCATTTTTAAGATGCTGATGGTCTCGGTGCTGGCTTGTGGCCAGCTCCAGGAAGTGTGGTTCACGAGCCATCAAGGCCTGCGCATACTCGGCATTCCTTCGGTAATGCAATTCTGAACCCAAATCGATTCCAGAAGTCTGATCTTCTGAGAGGGGCCAGCACACCAGGCTTGTTGAACAGCCCCCTCCGGACCTCCCTGCCCACAGCCTCCATCAGCCGGAAAGTGTTGAACAGCCAATCACAGAGCTAAGCGCGGCATTTGGGGAGTGCAACCTTACAGGGATCTGAACAAGTTGATGAGTTTGGCAGCTTATGTTTGAAGAATTTGTTTCATGTTTTGGATAACGTCTGAGAAATTATCCTTCAAAATTCCTTAGATTTAGTAACATGCCATTGCACCGTGTTTAATGCGGTGAGTTTTCTTTTTTTCTCCTCACCCCCCCTTTTCTTTTCTTTCTCTCTCTCACTTTTTTTAAAGGTTAAAAACCGCCTTCCCTTTTAAGTATAAGTAATCCATCCAAATCCCGCCTAAGGGAACAAAAGGGATGTTGGTGATTTTCTCTTTCACAAAATGCAGAGACTTCCTCTCTGTCCGCTCCAAGCACCAGTCTCCCAACTGAAGGGAAATTACTCTGCTCTCCACTGAGGAGATTATGCAAAACGAGAAGGTAAAGCCAATTGCCACGACACAAATACCAGCTTAATTCCATGCCTGGCAGACTCTTGCGCCTTTTCTTTCCAGATGTGGGTGCATATCCACATCTGCCTTTTTTTTTTTTAATGAAATAACTTCTATTAGCTGGTACAGGATTTTTGAGAGTTCCCATGGTATAGAAACTTCACAAGGGCTGCAGTGACCTTCAACCCCATATCCTAGACCTGACTAAATCTCCTCTTCCTCCTAAAGACTGAGCCATTTCTCTAACGACCTGACTGTGGCCCCCCAAAAGCAAGACTTACTTTGCTCCGTGGTCTTCCCTCCTGATGGTCTGGGGCAGGCTTATATTCAGGTCTCCTTTTTACATAGGCACATAACTAGTAAGGAGAATTTGCTTCTCTTTGGGACAAGGTGGCTTAAATCTCTTCTGTTTTTTCCCCAGCTGCTGGAAGAAGAGCTAGTGAGCTGTTGTGTGCTTCTGGGGAATGTCTCAATGGTTCATGCCAGGACTTCTGCAAGGCGGGGGAATTTGAAATCTCTCTGTCATAGGAACCTTTTGGAGCTGGACTAATGGGAGCAAACCTGGCAATCCAAGAGGACTCAGTCTTTTTTTTTTTTTTTTTTTTTTTGTTGATTGGAGGCAAATTTAGTTCTCTGTACTATTTTTCTGGGGTCAATTTCAAGTCAATATGCAATTCTTCAGAGCCGACACAAATGTGCGGACAGGAGCAATAGGTGGTACCTGGAGGCCAGCACAAGGTACATATTGGTCTTCTAGATTATTTGAAATATTGATTCTCACATTTGTGAGTTAATGAATTTATAATGCTGGTTGGATTTCTAGTCTGCCATGGACATTGTACGTGGCTTGGGGAGAGTTATAAATCTGAATTGCCTGAGTGCTGAAGAAAGGCCTGTCGTATGCTGTGGCCTGGGCCACAGTGCGGCACTATGTCTATTTGAGAGAACACACACCAAAGTAAAGACTGCAGGCTTTGAAGTTCACAAGCATTAGGAGAGCGAGTAAGCTGGGGGACCCAAAATGACTCACACACACTCACGCACACGTGCACGCGCACACGCACGTGGCTTAAATTAGATATAAATTTCACGGTTTTTCTCCAAAGATAGTTGGAAGCTAGAAAGAAAACTTCTTACGTCAATAAGTCTGGGCCACTTTAAAGTCTTCCTGGGAACTTCTCACTTCTACTTAACCATCTGAGATGTAAGCTTTTTGTTCCAATCTCACCTAGCCAACAGCAGGCCTGATAGAATGCTAGCACTTCATTGGATATAAAGGTGTCACATGGCCAGCTGCAGTTACAAAGAAAGCTGGGAAATGAAGTCTGCAGTATGAATTGTATTTCTAAGAAAGAAGAAGCTACTGAGTCTGGCCCAGGAAGTCCTTAGCTGAATCTCATTTGTGACACTCACCAGCTCTAAGCACCTCAAGAAAATAAGTTATTTGAACTTCAATATTTTTATCTTAAAATAAGATTATATTCTCCTACGTGGTTATTGTAATGTCACACGTTTATAAGGGCTGACACAAAGGCTGGACTGTATTCATAGCAGCAGTTGCTCTCTTCACAAGGTACAATCGAGGGACCAAACAGACAGTATGAGACCCACCCATCGGCAACACCAGGAAAAGTGGGTGTCATCACTAGCAGCTGGAATGCATGGCTAAATGCATGAAGATTTCATTTAGGTGAAAACCCCACATCTCAGCCGACAACCCTGTACAGTTGTTTCTTGTATACCTTTGCATCTCTTCCTTTGGGGTCTGGGCCTCAGTTCACGTCTCAGTTCACTCTCCAGTGGATGTCTCAGCTGTCTCATCCTTCTCTTCATCATTGCCCTTCCTAAAGCCCGTTTTATGGAGAACCGAGGCTAGTACAATAGACATCTTGTCTGTGGCTAAGGCAATTCTTAACAGCATGACCCAGAGAATCTAAAAGATTAGAGACTTTTGCGTTTAGCTTTCTGGCCTCTTTTCTGAGTCGTTCAGTTTTGACCTTGCCTTTTCCTTTCTCTCACTGGAGACAGAACAAAATGCGTTGTTGTTACTGTTATTGTTCTATTGTGCATTTGTTTGTTGTCTGAGACAGAATCTCAGGTAGCCCAGGCTTTCCTAGAGCTGGCAGGCTGGCCCCAGATGCCTGGCAGTGCTCGCCTATCTCTCAGGTATTGTGACTATAGAAGTGAACCACCGTGTCCTCGTTCCAGTGTTTTAAAATGCTATTGCTTATTTTTCATATTTATGTATTATCCATTGTTAGTTAGTTTTTGTTTTTGTAGTATTGTGGACACCGTGGACTTTATACATCTGAGACAAGTGTTCTCCCATTGAACCTCTTCTCTAACCTGAGTTGTTGACTGAGCTAAGCTCTTGCTTCCTGACCTATTAGAAGCATAACCACTGCTTCTGCACGTCTTTTTGATGGTGCAGACACATTTAAGTTAGCTATATTGTCTTTGAGAATTGGCCATTTATGACTGTAAAATGTCTTCAATTGTTTCTGGCAATTTCTTTGTTTTGAAGCATATCTTGACTGATATATAGACACGTAAGCATTTTTTGATTAGTGTTTGTTTGATATTTCCCCTGTCCTTCTTCTTAATTTTTTTCCTTGCTAATATTATGCATGTGTATGTATTTTGTGTGCATATATGTGTTTTCATGTTTGCATGTGAGCACATATATGTTTGGGGTGGTGGGAGTACACGCATGTGAATGAGTATGTGTATGGAAATCTAGATGATATGGAGATCATCTTCAGCTGGTCTTCTACCTTAACTAATAAGAATATGTCTTTCAGTCAAACCCAGATCTTGCCTGGCTAATCTTGTTAGCCAGCTTGTTCTAGATCTTCTTCTGAGGCTGCAATTACAGTAGGGCTTCCATGCTTACCCAGCACTGGGTTTGGGGGATCCAAACTGTGGTCCTCATGCTTGCTTAAGTATCACCTCCTAATCCCTTTCATTTAATTTATTTAATTATGTTTGAAGGTGTTTTTGATGATAAGAATATAGTTGGATTATAGATGTTTATTCTTTCCCCTTCCCTTTAGCCTATTTTGCTATTTTACCTTTTAACTGGATCTATATAAAACATGTGCGTGCATGTTTGTGTGTGCATGTGTGTGTGTGCGTGTGTGTGTGTGTGTGTGTGTGTATGTGTGTGTGTGGTGCTAAGGATGCCACCCAAAGCCTTGGACATGCTAGGCAAGTGCTCTGTCACTGAGCTACATCCCCAGACACGTGTGATTTACTTCTAGTAAATTTACTCATCCACTAAGATTGACTGTGTCTTTTATTTTATTTTTGTTCTCCTTGCTTTCCTTCTCTCGCTTTCATTTCCCCATTTTCATGTAGAGTATTCAAACTGTCTCTAGAAATCAATTTTGATTTCTTTTCTACACATTTCCCGTAGTTTGTAATGTCTGCTCTAGGGATTACAGTACTCATCCACTGTTGTGTTCCCCGCTCATCACCTGCTATCAGCGTTTTTTCTACTTCCAGTAGAAACGATTCCAAATTGTAATTGCCTGAATCCTCGGCTCCCACTCCCATCTCCCTCCTATGATACAGTCAGGTTAACTCGTCCATTGATAACTGTGTGAAAAGGTTAGTATGGATTTTTATGTGTTAGACGATGCTGTGCAGCCCAGTGGTGAGAGCAGCCTGATGCTTACGCATGTGTTTTCCAACCGGGGTGCCCTTCATTCCTGGCTCCTGCATTTTTCTTCCTTCCTCTGCAAAGATCTTCATCAGCCGTTCTTCCAGTGTTTCTCTTGTCAGCAAACTCTCATGGCTTTCATTCGCCTAACAAGATCTTTCATCTTCATCCCTAAGGGCGATTTTACTGGAATTCTTGAATGGCAACTCTTTTCTCTGAGCACCGGAAATGGGCTCTATTTCCTCATGGCTTCCATGATTTCTTGTGAGAACTCTGCTGTTATTGAAAGGGTTTTTCTCTTACTAGTAATGCACAGTTTCTCTCTAATCCCACCATTTTTCTTTTGGGTTTAGTTTTCAGCCATTTGATTACAGTAAGTCTTGACAACAGTTCTTTGTATTTATCCTGTTTGGCATTCTCTCAACTTCTTGAGTCACAGGTTTGTGTAATTTGCCAAATAAGAGACATTTTCAGCCATACTCCTTTTACTTTTTTTTTTAGCCTTTCTTCTTTCCTTCTCCTCTTCTGTGACTTTGTTATGCAGATGTTAGATTATTTGTTGTGGATGTAGAAGCATAGGCTCAAGTAATTTCCAAATGAGCTCAAGAAAGAGATAATCTTTGTGTGTAACAACATACACGGATAGATAGCTTTGAAAATCAAATTTTAAATAAGGTTTACTTTTTAAAAATGGTATTTAATGTAGTATAATGATCAGGATTGATGGAATGCCATGCATATGCAGTGCATGCACATTTGTTATTTCATCATGGTAGTTCACGGTTATTTCTCCTCGTCACCCTATTGTGCAATAGTGTATAAGAACTTCTTCCTCTCATCTTAATGTGACTTGGCACCAACAAATCAACCGTTCTCCACCCTTTCCTCCTATCTATTACTGCCTCTGCCCTTGCCTGTCTTTCCTTCGTTCTGTAGGTCACCTCTTCAGGCTGATGTTTGCTGGCACTGTGGAAGCTTCCAAAGCTTCCAGTGTGACATAATCCATTTTTGCTTTTGTTTCTAGAGCTTTGGGGATCTTGTCTAGAAAAATATTGCCTGTTCCAATGTCTTTCTGTATTTCCTGTTGTCTCTGAATAGTTTCAAGCCTTATATTTCACTCTTGAGATGTGGGTGTCTATTTTTATTTTGTATGAAGATACAACTCTCTCAGCACAAAAATGTCATCCTTTCTTCAACACATGCTCTTGCCATCTCTGCAGAAAATCAGGTGGACATATGTGGGCAGGTTTGCTTCCAGTTTCCTTTCCCATTCAGCCATGCATGTTTCTGTCTTAGTTCTATACCAGGCTCTTTTGATGACTCCAGCATTGCCACATAATTTGAAGCTAAATATAATAATGGAATTGGGGGCAACATGTATTTGAGAGTATGTATATGCACTGTGTGTGTTCAGTGTCCACATAGGCCAGAACTATGGGTGCTAAAAACTGAACCTAGGTCTCTGCAGTAGCAGCTAATGTTCTCCAGCTTGCTCTCATTATTTGTAGCAATTCATATTGTGAATATCCTCTTTCAAGTGTATCAATATTCAGTAAAGTGAAAATCTATTGAAAACATTTGTAAGGTTTTTTTTTAGTTCTTTTAAATCAAGGTTAATATGTGAAATCAGAAGTTCATGAGATATCATGGAGACCATTGGAGAAAGAAGGGCTGGGTATAAAATGGATGAAAAAAAAAAAAAGATAAGTTGGCCCATGTATACAGAAGAAAATGTTTCATTGCTGCCTCCTGCCATTTACAAAAGGGATTGATAATTACTCAGAAACCTAAATGCAAAGACCAGACTGTAAAGTAAGTGGAGAAAAGCACCAAGGACTAATTTCATGCTCTAAAGGTGAGAAAAGATTCTCAGGTGGACAAAAGCACAGACAAATGAAGCAAACTTTATTGACTTAAGCGAAACCATAAGAACTGTTGAGCGGTTTCCTATAAGCTACACTTGCGACTGGTATATAACCTAGCATTCCTAACCCTAGATGTGGTTTCCAAATAATCGAAAACCTTTATCCATCCATTCAACATCTTTCCACGAATGCTCTTGGGCTTTGTTTATAGAAGACTCAAAGTGGAAACAACACAAAGGTGTGTCGGTGGAAGAATTGATAAGTGAATTAGCATACACAATATGGAAGAAGTTAAAAAAAAAAACTTGGGCTTTCTCTTGAGGTCTCCAATCTGTCCATCCCTCCATTACAGTTCATGTATTTTCTGCCCTTTGACAAGTTGTGACTTTCTGTGTTAACCACTATCCACTGCACAAAGAAGTTTTCCTGAGAACGATGCCAGGCTACAGGTACAGCAAGATGAATAGAGAGGGCATTTTGACGTATGTCTTTTTAGCGGAATAATGGTAGTGCTCACTCTGGGCCCATGACCATCATGGCCAGGGTTTTGGGGCCAGTTTTACAGTACCAGAAATGTATTTAGACCTATGGAACAAACCTTAAATTTAATCAGAAAGTGGCTCATTACTCCCGATAATTTTCATGCCAATGTTGCGCCCATGGGCATATCTTGACACAATAGTCATTATTGCAGTTCACAGAGTTCACTGAGCAAGACTGTTGATGACTTTTTCTCTATAGCAGCCTTCATCACTCAGTCCAGTACTATGCCAGCTAGCTAACAAGGAGGAAGCTACTTGGTCAGCACCAAATCTATTTCTCCATATTCTGTGACCAGATTATATGGTATTCTCAGCAATAGGGCCTTAACACCAAGTGCCAGTGGGCAACAGAGAACAATGGCTACAGCCTATATTGCTTAGGGGTATCTAGGACACCCATGAATAGCAACCCAAGGGGAAATAGCTCACAGTTGGCACTGACTTTTTATTTGTCAACCTTCAGTTTTCTGAGAATTATCCCCCATGTAGGGTAACACTGGTTACACAGAAAAGCCAACAAATTCTCATCACAAAACATTCAAGAAATATGGGACACAATAAAAAGACCAAACCTAAGAAAATAGAAATAGAAAGAACTCAAGAAACTAGACTGTAAAAGGCTAATCAACCCAATTATAAAATGGGGCACTGAGCTGAACAGAGATCTCTCAACAGAAGAAGTTCAAATGGCCAAAAGACACCTAAGGTCATGCTCAACTTCCTTAGCGATCAGGGAAATGCAAATCAAGACAACTTTAAGATACCATCTTACACCTGTCAGAATGGCTAAAATCAAAAACACCTTTGATAGCCTTTGCTGGAGAGGTTGTGGAGAAAGGGGTACACTCATCCATTGCTGGTGGGAATGCAAACTTGTGCAACCACTCTGGAAGGCAGTGTGGGGGGTTTCTCAGAAAATTCGGGATCAACCTACCCCTGGACCCAGCAATACCACTCTTGGGAATATACCCAAGAGAGGCCTTATCATACAACAAAAATATATGCTCTACTATGTTCATAGCAGCATTGTTTGTAATAGCCAGAACCTGGTAACAACCTAGATGCCCTTCAATTGAAGAATGGATGAAGAAAGTATGGAATATATACATATTAGAGTACTACTCAGCAGTAAAAAACAAGGACTTCTTGAAGTTTGCAGGCAAAAAGCCTGGGTTGAAACCGGACTCGCTGAACATAGTGGACAATGAGGACTACTGAGACCTCAAGAACAATGGCAATGGGTTTTTGATCCTACTGCACCTATTGGTTTTGTGGGAGCCTAGGCAGTTTGGATGCTCACCTTACTAGACTTGGATGGAGGTGGGTGGTCCTTGGACTTCCCACAGGGCAGGGAACTCTGATTGCTCTTTGGGCTGAAGAGGGAGGGAGACTTGGTTGGGGGAGGGGGAGGGAAAGGGGAGGCGGAGGTGGGGAAGAGACAGAAATCTTTAATAAATAAAAAAAAAATACAAAAAAAGAAAAAAAAAAGATATGAGATAACCAGGAATCTAAGTCATTGGCTAAACAGTGTTGTAATTTAAAAGGTTTCTGTGTGATTATTTTGGGTCTGGGAAGTCAGGAAACGAACGGCCAGTCTCCATCAATAGGACAACCATAGCATCTTGACCAACCAATAGGGTTTCTGTAAGGAACAAATAGCTTATACTTGAGATTGCTCTCATTATCACTTCCTAACAGAAACACAATGTGAACCTTTTCAATACTTTCTATTTGTCTAAGCCAAATTAAATAAAAGAAATATGTCAGTGTACTTAAATTTTGTTTCTTATTTAACTATAATAATAAAAATATAATTTTATATGTTACTAATAAATTGTATATAGTTTTCATACTATGTTTATAAAATATTATAAGTTTATAAAATATTGTATGCTTACAACACATTTAGATACTGAATTCATATCAGAAATATTGAATACATATTTAAATTTCATAATAGTTATAGTTGATTAAGAAGGTTCATATCTCCAAATATTCCCAAACTTGAAAACTTTCAGGCTTGTTGTGCAGTAGCCAAAATAAAATAATTCAGTGTAAAAATTTTATACGTGATTCTGCTCCTGGAAAACCCATTTTAGGAGTTGAAGATCAAACCCAGAGGTGGAACACTTGCCTTCTATGCATCTTAAACCTCAAATTAAAAGGAATTAAAATGAGAAGTTCAGTCTCCGTCTCACTCCAGCTACATTTGCAGTGCTTAGCTGCCACCAGTCTTGTGGTCTTGCAGACCAGAACCAAAGGATGAGTGGCTGAGATCTAGAAAACCCATGAATGGTTTCAGTTCTCAGATCGCAGTTGTGTGTTACACTTCGGGCCCACCATGTGAGAGAAATGAATTCTCTTTGTTTTGACCTACAAAAATATTTCTCAACGAAAACCTTCCAGCTTTCCTGACAGTGAGACAGCAGATTGCTTCCATTTCTGTAATCAGAATTTATTTTGTCTAAGAGTTTGCTTCTTATTCTGGGAAATAAATATAACTCAGAGTCAGGGAAAGATGACCCAAACAGACTGTGTTTAAACAGCTGAGCAATCGATTCCTGGTAATAATGTGACCTGGACTACGCGAAATCATTACCAAAGGGGAGTCCACCGTGAGGGCAAGAGCTGCTCTGAGTTGTGGGGAGGTAAGCTTCCCGAGCTTTCAGAGCATCACCAGAACAGACTGCTGTTTGGCAAGAGCCATACCCATCATCTCAGGGTGAGAAGGAGCCCTGGGGTCATCCTTTGTGTGTGGGATCCTCTTGTAGAAGTGAGGAAGACACCAGGGAAATGACCCAAGCCTTCTACCCCAAGCATTTCTCTCTCCATGGATTCACTTCAGAATTAACTACTAAGGCATTAGAAGCAGAACCTCCTCCCAGTTTCCTTGGCTCTTCAGCAGATCTTTGATTGGAAGAAACCTGCAGCCTGTAGTTGGCACCGCTTTAACAAACACCTAGTTAGTACTTAGCATGTCCCAGACATCATCCTGAGGGCTTTACCCGTGTTAACTAACTGAATAAACTGGATCATGGCTACTGTTTTCACCTCTGGAAATGGAGTCAGAGGTGCTAATTCTGTTGTACAGCATCTTACTATTAACCAGAGGTGGAGAGTGGGATATGAGCGCATAAAACCTTTGTTTTGGATCAAGCAGTAAACCCATGGCCAAGGAAGCTGCTGGATATTCATCACAGTGTGGGTGTCTAAGTCCAGAGCAGGGGGGAGGAACTATACCTGGTCACTAGAGGTACAGGACATCTGTACCCTGGGCTTCTATAACGTCCTCTGTCTGAAAGATCTCCTATCCAAATTGTATTTGTACTTCAAGGCTCAACTCAAAGATCCTCTTCATTAATAAGGTGTTAGTTTTTCGGTCATAATTCCTTTCTCTTTGATCTCCTTCAACTGTTTGCTGGTTAATCAGGGATATTGAAATTTTTTTATTCTCTCTTAAATGGTGTGTTTTTCTCCAAGGGCCTGGGCCCCTTGGAGGATAGAAAGTGTATCTTCCCCATTTTTTCCTTCATTTTCTCTAGCAAGATGCCTTTGACTTTCTAGGCATTCCTAAATATTCATTGACCTAATTTGAACAGAAATATAACATATTGATAAATTAATCCTAGTGGACTCTGAAAAGTTAAATCTTGAACCTTAATTCTGACACCAATTAGTTCTATACTTTTAGACAACTTTTCAAATCCCTCTGAGCCTCGGTCATCTTGAATCTGTAAGCAAATGAGAGGATCTCTTAGGTCCCCTGACTTTATGGAGCGGGCTACTATTTGCTCTGATGTGATGTTCACAAAAAATCTTTAAAAAGTCCCTACAGGATGTTTCAGACATTCTGAGATCATCCTTGGTGAAGACTCCTGGTTAAAGTGGAAGGGACATTTCACCATCTAGGGCAATAGGCAGCCCTGGATTGTACTGTCTTGGAAAGATTATTGATTAAAATATAAGAGAAGGTTGATAAATTACAAGGAAACAGCCTAATCAAAGAAAGACTCACAGATATAAACTTTGGAGTGAAATAGCATACTAAGAACTAATCGCTGGGCAAGGATGGAGCTCAAAGTCAGAGTACTATCCTAGCATGTATTAAGTCCTGGGCTCAACTCCCAGTAAATCATTCCCACCCCCCTCAATAATTTATGCAAATGTTCCCCAATTACTGTTAAGATTTTTAAAACATGTGCTGAAATAGGTAAAACCACAGTGTACAATATTATGCATTTTTAAAATTTTTATTGAAACTATGTTTTTTATTGATGTTATTTATTTGACTAAAACATTTGAATTTTTTAAACAATAAACCTTGAGTAGAATACCTTGTTAGTAGAACATCTTGCCACTGTATAATGTGGACTGTCCTAATGTTCTCTGTCTTTCTAGAAGCTTAGACCCCCACCCCCACTAATGCAGATATTATAAAATGATGACAGAAGTACCGGCATCTTGATGTTGAACCAGTGTACGAGACAAAGACAGAATTATTACCTCATTGCACAGAATGGGATGTTGAGGTCCACAAAGATCCCACTGTGACCTAGAGTGAAGTAGGAAGAATAGAGTAGAAAAGCCACTGACCAGACCAGTCCCCTTCATCATCTTCCAGGCCAACACAGTTCCCTTGAAGCAGAGAGATACACAATGCAGTCTTGGGGGCTAGGACAGATTTACCTAGGGACCCAGCACCTGCACACAAAGGTTTCTCCAGCCCAGGCTGATGGGAATGCCAGCAAGCAGGTAGTTTCCCACTGGGGAGGGGCAGGGAGCAGGTGTTCCCCAATCCAGTCTCTCCTTGTGTTTATTGAATCTCTCAGTTACAGACCTGACCTCTCTCTGGGTCCCTGGAAGGCGGAGGGGAGGGGGTTGGCTAACAGAAAGCTTGCAAAGTTGAACTTTGTTTACTCTTGATAAGAGCACCAAAGGGAGATTAACTTTTTACCCATTCTCCTCTCAAAGCTATCAAAAGAATTATGAACTCTTTTCAAGATGAAAGGTGCTGGCTCTTCACAGAGGTGTCACGGCGCTTGAACTTGAGCCTCTTTGGTCCTTCTTCCCCACTGTGTGGAGTGAATGGATCACTTCACCTCCCCACGTGTCTCTAAAGGCTGCAGTGTGACCTCTGCGCCCTTCTTCCCACACTCCCCTTCTCCGGGCTGCTTTCTGCTCCTCCACACTTGGTCCACCTGCCGGAGTCTCAGGAGTCAAAACCGAAATACAAGCCTGAGTACCATTTACTCTGTCCGAGGAAGAGACTAGATGAGTGAATTTGAGGCTCTGATTCTAGTGACAGGCACCCGACTCCTGATGGCCCCGAGTTTGCATCCCAACTTTTCCCTCTTCCGGAGCTGCCTCTGTCATTGGAGACCATGCCGTCTCTATTGTACCTGCTCCTGACTGGCTCCAATCAACGCATTTCTTAAACTCCTTTACTGCAAGCTTGTTAGAGCTGTCTGCTACACCGAGAGGCTCCGCTTGCTCTGAGTAATTAGGGGGCTTAGTGATGTCCGTGAGATGTTTTAGAAGCTGCTGTGTGGCTGATCGTAGTGCTGAGCAAATTTGCTTCGGAGATGTTTAGAGCTTGGCTGTTTTCTAGTCTAGTTGCCATGACAGGGCCACTTGCAGCAGCTGTGTATTTTCACCTCCTGTCTTTTTTTTTTTTTTTTTTTTTTTTTTTTTTTTTTTTTTTTTTTTTTTTTTTTTTTTTTTTTTGTTTTTTTTTTTTTTTTTTTTTTTTTTTTTTTTTTTTTTTTTTTTTTTTTTTTTTTTTTTTTCTTTCTTAATTTCCCCTATGTCCCACCTGCCTCCCCTTAAAAACAAGAAAGAAGTACAAATGTGAAAGTCGTTGTTCTTCAGGTGTGGAGCTGGAAAGAGCTTCATTAAGATTACGGAGGCTGGTCCCATCCCCTCCCTTTAGAAAGGAAAGCCATGGCGACTTATTGCAGGTGGCAAAATACTTGTTATCCAACAATCCCCTTCCCCTCCAGCTCCCTGCTCTGCAAAGCTAATGCTGGAGAGACCACTGCACTCCACCCGCCTAGCCTGGACCTTGCACGGTCCTCCACCTCCTTGGCTGCTTGACCTCCAGGTACTGAACTAATCTTACCTTGCACTTTACAATTTTATTGTCAGATGGAACTTACCTTAAAGTCTAGGGTCGTCATTCCCACGAAACTTCTCCAACCCCCTCTTTACACTTCATGGATTTAGTTACCCAATAAATGTTTCTTTGTAATCTCTGAGAGAGCTATTAAGTATCTGTGCTGGTTAGTTGTTTGTTTTTTGAAAGCTGAACACAACCTAGAGTCATTTGGGAAAGGGAACCTCAGCTGAGAAAATGTTTTTATCAGACTGGCCAGTAGGCAAATCTGTGGGGGAATTTTCCTGGTTAGTGATTGATCACCCACCATGGGCAGGTGATCCTGGGTGGTATCATTCAGCAGCCTAGGCGAGCCATGGGGAGTAAGCTGGTAGACAGCTTTCCTCCGTGGCCTCTGCTTCAGGTCCTGCTTCCAGCTGTCTGAGTTCCTGCCTTGGTTTCCCCCAGTGATGAACTGGAACTGGGACATGTAAATGAAAGAAACCCTTTCCTCCCCGAGTTTCTTTTGGCCATGGTGTTCATCGTAATATTAGAATGTGAACTAGGATGGTGCTCAAAGATAAATAAGGCTGATAATAGTTCCTTCTTGCCATTTGATATACAGTCTAACCTGGAAAATGATCATTGGATAAGAATTGATCCAGAAACACTGGTCACATTGATACAGGGATCTATGGGAGCCTAGTCAGATGCAGGCCAGGGAAGTCCTTGACAAAAAAAGTCGTTTAACATGAGACCTTAAGTAAGAGAAAGTGCAAGGAAGAGAATGTAGGTACAGCAGAGCAGTGTGGCCAGGGCATAGTAATAGTGCATATTAATTTGGCATTGTGTGTATCTGGCAAAGCAGCACTTTAATTTCTTTACCGCCCACACCGAGGCTGTGGTGAGCAATCTGAGCCCATAGAGAAGGTGAGTGGTTTGTCTCAGGGCTCAGACTGGAATGCTGTGTCTCGAGTACGGACCAAGCCAATCAGTCAGGTTCCACCCTGTCCCCTGAACACAGCACCAAACTGCAGAGGCAGCAAAGGGACAGCTAGTGGGAACCGTACCATAGCATTCGAGAAGAAAAGGGCAAGGTGTTGCATTCGGTCAATGCAGCCGGTACCGAGAGCCCCTACAGCATCCAGATCTTTTAGTTAGCAATTTCCTTCATCATACGCAGCACTGGGTGGCTGTTAGGCAAGTTGGTTCTAGGCATGGTAAGAAATTGAGTGGCGATCACACTGGTCCTCACTGTCCAGAAGAGCAGGAGAGGTTATGGGAGAAGGCGAACTACTGGCTCATCATACAGGCTAGAAATGGAGTGTTTGGGGAACAACTACAGGGGAGACTAGTAGAAGCCATAAGAGTTTTCAAATTTTGGTCCATCCTTTTTTGGTTCTTTTTTTGGTCAGCATATACTCAGTATGTGCCCCCCAGATGCTCAGCTTCCTGCCAGAAGTTGAGAAATGAGGAGGGATTTGGACAAGAGACATAGAGGCAGAGGCAGAGTGCAGTCTGTATCCTGGAGAGATACAAAGAGTTGTGTCTGGTTAGAGTTCAGTTGTTGTGGGTGGGGACAGGGGAGAAAAGCAAGTGCCTCAAATCATAGCAGAATCAACAGTGGGATTTTTCATGTGGCTGAAGAAATGTAATAAGAAGCCATTACCAGGATACGAGCAAGGGAGGTGAATGAATGCAGCTTGTAGACTGGTTGGCAACCGTGCGCAGACTCTGTTGGACATTGGCCAGAGTCCTAGAGTGAGTTGCCTGCCATCAGGTAAGAGAGGTCTTCCGGAAGAGAAGAGTCGGTCAAATGTCATTGAATCCCTCTTCTCATTTGTCCCAAATGTGCTCCATGAGGATGCTACAAGTAAAAGGAAGGTCTCTTTCTTAAAGATCCAGGAAAACCAGCTTTTCTTTGTCTCTTGAAGCAGACAGGCTTTCTTTCTGATGGTCCAGGACAGTTTTATTAACCAAAACCTGCCTTCAACTAGGCATCTCTTCAGCCAGAAACAAAACTAATTATTCTCTCTGGACTGGCCCGACAAGGGTGGGAGAAACTGTGACTGAAGGAGACTGTCCTTAATCAAAGGAGCTACTTGGTAAATGTCAATGGTTGCTTTGTTTTAGGCAGGGTCTCTTCTTCCTCCCTCTTATCCTTTTCACATTCTTTTTTTTTTTTAAATGCAGTTTTTCAAACCCTCCTATTGTTGGGAAGTTTATCCTACCTGGGTTTTACCTGGCCAGTTTTTATTTAATCTTCAGAAGATTCTGGTTCAAGTTGACTGCATTTGGGGGATTGGCACCCACATTGTGTCTTAGCGCCAAAGCATGTGGGTCAGCGGATGGCTCCGGAGCAGTGAATGCAGCCCTTGTGTGGCTCTGGATGGCTGTGCTGGGCCTTGGCATTTCAGAGGAACCAGAGGGTCACGTGGGCGGGTCCCTCTCCATCGCTTGGCACACGCAGTTTAGAGCGGCTCTCTTCCACGCTCCCCCTCAGCTGGATTTTCTCCATTCCACATGTATGCTTTCTCCCTTTGACCTAACATCACACATTTTTCTAGTTAGCATTATTTAGGGTGTGGGTAGAGGCAGTGTTGCCATGTGGGATGCCTATAGTTAAACAAACTAAAGAAAAATGATTAAGGTATTTTTGGGAACATTTGCTCTACCTATTTCTTTTTATTTATTTATTTATTTATTTATTTATTTATTTATTTATTTATTTATTTATTTAAGATTTCTGCCTCCTCCCCGCCACCGCCTCCCATTACCCCCCTCCCCCAATCAAGTCCCCCTCACTCCTCAGCCCAAAGAGCAATCAGGGTTCCCTACCCTGTGGGAAGTCCAAGGACCACCCACCTCAATCCAGGTCTAGTAAGGTGAGCATCCAAACTGCCTAGGCTCCCACAAAGCCAGTACGTGCAGTAGGATCAAAACCCATTGCCATTGTTCTTGAGTTCTCAGTAGTTTTCATTGACCGCTATGTTCAGCGAGTCCGGTTTTATCCCAGGCTTTTTCAGACCCCGGCCAGCTGTTCTACCTATTTCTTACACACACACACACACACACACACACACACACACACACACACACACACAGAGAGAGAGAGAGAGAGGATCTTTTTGCCTTTATCCCAATGAAATATATATATATATATACATATATATACATATATATGTATATATATGTATAGTCAAAGACCCTGAAAGAGGAGAGAGAGAGAGAGGCGGGGGGGGGGGATCTTTTTGCCTTTATCCCAATGATGTATAGATAAAGACCCTGAAAGAGGGATGAGGGCCCGAAGCAGCAAGCCTCTCTCAGAATGTAAATTCGAACGTACAAATGTACATTAAAACATGTCTAGCGTTCTCTGTGTATCTCACCACCTAAAACCTTCACCCTGTCTAAGGGAGAAACCACCTCCTGGGTGGAAGACGCTCATGGGAAGATCAGAAGGACTTAGAAAAGCAAAGGTGCCATGAAAAAAGCCTCACGACTCTCCCAGCCACCTGCTCTGGGAGGCTTGGCTTCTTTGAACACTGACCTCCATCATCCCCGGAAGTTGCTGGCTACACAGTCTTTAAAAATGTCAAGAGATGCGGAGACATGGCTGGCTCCGGGTGAGCTGAGACAGCCCGGTGGATGCATGTGCTGACGCTGCACTTCTGGTCACAGGAGTTAATGACTTTGGCTACACAGTATAAGTGCAGCCTCACGCATCAGATCAGAACTGGTTCCCGGAAACTGACAGAGAGAGCTGGGGGAGGCAAGGGCGGATGGGAAGCAGGCCAGCGTTCTTTCATCCACCAATACCACACGCCAGTGTGTGGGTTCACAGACCCTGTTACCTCCATCCCGCTCCTTGCTTGCATAGCCCTACAGCCATCCAAGTGGGAGCTGCGGGGGGCGGGGGGGCGGGGGGAGGGGGGCTGTCCATGCTGTTGCTGTGTGTCTGATGTCAGTTTCCCTTCTTCCCTCTAGAGTGCCCTGGGTTTCTGTGTGAGTGTTGGGTGCGCTAACTCATTAGTCTAATTGAGGACACCTTTCCTTTGTGAATAGATTTGATAGATTTGTGGGTATGTGGAGCTCTGGATTGGGTGGCTTAACAACAGAAATAAATTTTCTCACAGTTCTAGAAGTAGACAGTCCAAGGGCAAAGTACTGCCATGCTGAGTTTCTTTCTCCTTGGTGTCTAAATGTCAGACTTCTCGCGGTATGCTCACATGGCCTTTTATCTGTGACTGCACAGCTAGGGTCTCCCTTGTGTAGAGCTATGGACCACATTATGGCCTAATTTATCCTTAACCACTTCCTTTGAGGCCTTCTCTTCCAAATAGCACACTGGAATCGGGACTTCATGTGTGGATTCTGGATAGGTAAAACTCAGTCATAATGTCACAGATGGCTCCTTGCTACTGAAGCTGTTTGTGGCTTCATCTCCGGGCCGTAGCGCTCTGCTAACAGCAAGGGAAGGCGCCTTCACAGACAATGAGGGAGATATTTTCCACAAAGTCGCATGACTCTTAGGAGGTCTACTGAGTTTTAGAAAGCAGGTGGATACACACACACACACACACACACACACACACACACACGAGCAAGCACATGCATATAACATATGTATGGGAAGATTTCTTCTACCGCAAGTTTTGAGAAACTAATGGAAATTTCACAGGTTACATCAGATGCCGGAGAGAAAATGTCAGCAAGGTTGGAGTTGTAGTATGCACTGTGAGGCCATCCTACTGGGACAGTGAGCCAGCCATACCTATATCAGGCACAGATTCATGTGGATAGTGTCTGATGCTCAAGAAACAAAACTTGGACTGGAAAGGTGGCTGAGCAGGTAAAAGCACTTTCCTTCAGTTCTAATGACTTGAGGTTGGTGCATGGAACCCACAGTGGAAGGAGAGAACAGATTCTCTAAAGTTGTCCTCTGACCTCTGTACACACGCTTCAGCATGCGTACTCCGCTGCCCCCACTAGATAAAATTAACCTTTTAAAGAACAATTACTTTAATCAAGCCTTGCTGTGGTTCTATGAGGTTTTAAATTATTGCCATAAAGGGAAAACTGAGGCATAGATAAGCTACTTTCTCAAAACCACTATCTGAGGCCAGTGTGTCAGTCTGATATTAAAACCTAGAAACATGTATAGTCTATTCGAGAAGACAAAAGCCAAACACCAAAAAAGTGAAAATCAGATGGTCAACACATGTAATTGATTTAGTCACCAGGTGATCCATTTGAGGATAAGTTGCTGGAGAAAGCCCTGCAAAGAAATACACTCCTGGGATTGAGCTTTGAAGTCTAGGTATGTTTTAAAGAGACTCATAGCTTAGGAGGAGGCAAAGTTTGAGTTGGATTTTAGACAGTGGTGGGATTTGTAGTGGGACAACTTTTGTGGGTGTCAGTTCATCTGAATTGAAAACAAACCCTTAGGTCAGTAAGACTTATATTGAAACTGTATTCACAGTAACTAGGCAATCACATTTCTGCCTCCTGAAAATAATAATTACATGATAGAAAAATAAAAGAGAACTCTACTTCTTGCATGTTCATTTCATCTTGTCTCATGTGGAAATGTACCCCAAAGGTAGACATTTCCTGCCCAGTTAGTCATCGTAGGTCCTCACTGAAAACTGTGTTTAGCTCAGTCTGCTGCTATTGCACATACACAATAACTTGCTGCCATCCAACACTTAACCACAAAATTAAGATGTGAGTATGAGCATGTGTATGGCTTCAGAATTAATTAGTTACCACCCAAATGCATCCTTTTCTTTCGTTTTACTTGATCAGCATCTGTAGTTGTGTCTCTAGAAATATCTGCTGTGTCTTAGTGTTAGTCAGATCCTCCAGAGAAACAGAATGAGCAGGAGACATAAGGAGATGGTAGATGATAGGAAGACAGACAGATTGATATACAGATATAATGGAAAACAGACATAGAAAATAGAAAGATGATAGAAAATAGCGATAGATGGATAGACATTTATTTAAAATTGTCTCACATTACAATGGAGACAGAATTCACACAATTTATTGGTTATAAGCTGAGAAACAGGAAAACTGATAGCAGACATTCCGGAGTCTGAAGGCTTAAGAAATAGAATCTCTGATATTTGAGGGCAAGAGAAGGAGGATGGATGCCCTAACTCATGAAAAACAAGCTGGGGAGTTCTTTCTTCCCCATTTTTCTGTTCTGTTTGGAGTCTAAGTGGACTGGAAGATGTCTACCCACACTGAAGATTGTCTTCTTTGCTCAGTTTGCTGACTTGGAGCTAATCTCATCCAGAAACACACTCACAGACACGTTGAGACATAACGTTGGAACCTGATGGCAATGATAGAAGATGGATCCTCACTGTTTCCAGCCAGAGACAGTTTTTGATGTGCCTCTGGGTCTTCACATGGCTCAGCGATTGTGTTGTCGTCTTCCCCTGCTCTAGACACGAAGTGACATAAGAGAGTGGTGGACAAGTGACAATATTTGTGTTATGGAAATTCTGAACACAAGGAACTGTTTCACCAAGGTAGCAGAAGTGGACAAGGAAGAAGATGCTGTTGGGAGTGAGAGAGCGCTACTATTATGTTTGGTGTGGGAGTATGAAAAAGCTTGGGTGGGAATGCGAAGAAGGGCCCCACATTCCAATGCAGTCTTTAGGGCGATTCTTCAAGGGCTGAGTACTTAGGTCTGGTAGACTTTCTAACTCTGCTCAGATGGACTCAGGTAAAATTGACTTCAATGGTTTTCATTGTCAGCCCCACACAACCTGGACTTTTTTTAGAAGAGAACATCAATGAGGATTTGGGTTTTGTTGGGCTCGTCTGTGGGAGCTTGCCTTGTTCAGATAGAAAAGCATGGAGGAAGGAAAGCCTTTTGCTTCTTCGCCTTGCTTGGCTCTTTTGCCAGTGAGTTCATCT
This sequence comes from Alexandromys fortis, assembly GCF_014885135.2. Classification (NCBI taxonomy): domain Eukaryota; kingdom Metazoa; phylum Chordata; class Mammalia; order Rodentia; family Cricetidae; genus Alexandromys; species Alexandromys fortis. The sequence goes on along the minus strand of NW_026068059.1, from coordinate 476,564 downwards.
ACCCTATTGCTACTGTTGCTGCAGATTTGATAGTAGTTCTTCAGTCTTCCAACACGACCAGGGACTCTCAGGATTCCTTCAGGTCTCCTCCAGGTCTTTAGCAACTGCCTGGGTCCACTGATACATCCCACTGCACGGAGCGACAACTTCCTGGTCCTCAACTTCTCTGGTGTGAGATAGCCATTGTTGGACTACTTTGACCATCTCTAACACATTCCCTATATATTCAGCCTGTTGGTTGTTTCTCTAGAGATTTGGGACTAGCACACTGATACGTGTCAACATGTCAGCCTCTAAAACGGACAAAATGCAAATGATCACAGCATCATCTACGGCACTTCCCTTTGTGCCAGGGATGGGAAATACCAAGACAAGTGTTTTAGGGACCCAGTACATTAGAAGATCATGGCTACCGTCACTGATTAGATCTAACTCATGTAACGCCAGCATTTTACTAAGTACTCGGTTGACTCATTGGCTCTCAGATAACATGCCTCAGAATGAGTGTGGACGGGTGACCTGTGACCGTTTGTCCCCAATACCTTCCCTCTTTAACACTTCTTGTTTTGCGTTTATGTCTTCTATCCAGTTTCAAAGTATATACACACTCTCACAGTCCTTTATTTGCATAGATACATTTAGTTAAGATCTGCAAAGTTAGGATCTACATATGAGAGTGAAAAAGAGATTTTTGTTTTTGAGTCACTTTTGAGTCTGGGTCACTACACTTAATGATATAATATTTTCGATATTCATTTACTTCCCTGAAAATTGTATTTTGAACAGTGGATATAATTCAGTTGTGTGTATATGCCACTTTTTTTTATCAGTTCATCTGCTGATGGACATCCAGGCTGGTTCAATTTCCTTGCTATTGTGAGTAGTAAAGCATTCGATGATGTACAAGCATCTCTGTGATAGGATCCAGAATCTTTGCGGTATATGCCCAGAAGTAGCACAGCTGGGTCAGATGATAGATCTAGTTTTGTCTTTTGAGAAGACGCCACACAAATGTTCAGAATGGCTTTACTAATTTACCCTCCCACTGGTAATGAATCAGGATTCCTCTTTGCCCACATCCTTGCTGGCCTTTGTTGTCATTTGGTTTCTTGATCTTTACCATTCTGATTGGGTTGAGATAAAATCTTAAACTAGTTTTAATTTTTATTTCCATGAGAAGTTCAAAAATTAAACACACATGCACACACACACACACCATCAATCAATAATGAGCTAGTGAAGTGAACAGACAGTTCTCAAAAGAAGAAACAGACAATAACTATTTAAAAAAACACATCTGAGCCTTTTAATTGACTCCAACTACACTGAAGAACTGGTCAAAGACTATGTTGGGTGGGAAGAGCTGGAACACTTAGGGATCCTCCCTATAATAGCTGCTTTTTATTGTCAGTGTGGCACAAACTAAAGTCACTTGGGAAGAAGAAACTTGACCTAACCAATTACCTCCATCAGACTGACCCCTGGGCACATCTGTGGGGCATTGTTTTGATTGCTGATTGATTTGAGAGGGCCCGGGACATTGGGAACGACCATTCCTGTCAGATGGACCTGCACCGTCTGACAAAACTGAGCTAGCCAGAGAGCAAGTCAGCAATCAGGTTTCTCCCAGGGTTCCTCAGTCTGCTCTTGCCTTGGGTTCCTGCCTGACTCCTCTTGATGCTGGGAGGACTCTACGCTAAGCTAAACTCAAACCCTAAGTTGTGTCCGAGATCACAACAACAGAAAGCAAACTAGAACATTCCCTCCCCTAAGTGCAGGCAGAAGGTTCAAGTTCATGATCCTGAGAGTGTATGTGGATAGATCTACAATGGGGAAAGAGAGAACAATTGGGTAAAGACCTACCGGACCCATGAATCCGTTATACTATATGAAAGGAGGAAGATAAACATGGCTTGGTCCTTCAAATGAGGGCCCGAAGGAGAGGTGACGGGTTAGGAGCACATAGTGGGTGGAGAAAAGTGGGTGTTGGATGTCTGTTCAGTAGTTAGCTAATGAATGCTTCTGGAAGATAGGAGTTCTTTCCCCCTCCCATCTGCCTAGTAAAGCTAACTGATTTCTAGCCCAATGCAGGGTGCACTTTAAACAAGACACTAAGGTTAGCCAATCCACTTACCTCCCCCCAAGGATTCTGCTCACCCAGAGGAAGCCTGATAAATGAGCATGTAAAATATTATGCTTTTAAGAAGGTCCCTCCTATCTCTCTGAGAGTCAATAGAGTCCATTATGTCAGCTCCTATCCACTAGCGACTTTCTCAGCTATTTATATTTCCATTTAGTTGGAGCTTAGGCGAAACTCACCCAGGCCTAGAAAATTAAACTTATCAGAGACTCATTTGTTATCTATTTTTTTCTTAAGATCATCTATCTTTTTCATTGCCCTTTCTCTGAGCCTGGCAGTTTCTTGTTTCTCATTTCCTTCTGGCTTTTTTTCATCTGAGATCCTGCTTCAATCCAAGGTCTCCACATCTGATCTTTGGGCCTTATCTTTTCCTTATGGATATTCCTTCATAAGTTTATTCCTCTTTGTGGGGCTTTAGGGTGAAGTACTGGAGGAGGGGAAGAGCTGGCCTGTTCTGTTTCTCACTTCCAGTCTTCTTTTAGGTTTTCCCTCTTACCTTTCTGTTTATGTTTCTTAACCTGCACGCTCTGGCCAGTCTCTTTCTCAGTCACCACTGAGAGCATCCAAGAAGGAATGAGAAAGATGAATTCTGACACTATTCCTGGTACCTTGAAGGATAAGGTTGGGAGTGTGAGAGGTAAGAAATACTGGGAAGAAAAAAAGAAGGGAAGGGGAGTGTTGAAACAAAAATGGGGAAGACCAAGGCAATATTACTAATAATTGTGATAATAGTTTCTGTGTATTAGGACCTAATGCGTGCCAGGCAGCATGACAGCAATGAGCCGTTTCATCTTCATGATGCTCCTGTGTCTGTATGCTCTGTCTTTGCTTCAGAGATAAAGATAACCAGATTCAACGAGTTTAACCCATTTCTAAAGGTCGGGCTTCTATTATGAAATGCAGTTGGATTTCATATGCAGTCTTTCTCCTTTGCATCTCAGGGAAGCAAGCAAGCAAATGTTGTTTTAGACGAAAGCTCAAGATATATTTTAAGGGACTGTTTCCAAGATAAAAGTATTTTTAAATGCAGGCAATTTTGAAGATCCATACTCATACATATACACATGCATAAAACCCCCAAATCAAAGATATAATGTATTTCATTAGCTAACAGTTTTTCACCTTCTCTCACAGTTTCTAAGGTCCGAAGAGACCACGGGATTCTTCTATTCCAGTGTCTAGATCTCTCTATGATATTCTTCCCTACCTGGGACTTTTCAAAGGAAGGCAGCGGAGAGCATCGCCATCGCTGAACTTCTTGTATACTTATATTCCTCCAGGTTCTGTGAAGCTCAGCTCTGAATTACCCAGCTATTTTTGCAACCAAAAGTTACACAGATGCATCAAATCTTTCTTTTATACGAGAGTTCTTTGTGTGCAAAGAATTCCTGCATTAGTTCACACATGTTACCAATATAAGACTGTTCTATAAAGTGTCTTACACGACTCAGAATCCTCCCGTTTGCACAACGTTGACTCTGACGGAATGCACACCAAGACTGCGTTCATCTGCGAAAGACTGAATAATTTGTCACTGAAAAAATTTGGATCATACATATTTCTAATATAACAAATGTGTTTGTGCCACTAGGCAAGTCAGTGTACACTGATTTTAAAATTGTATACTCTATCTTTTTATATCGTGTTCTTCTATCCCCAAAAGACTGGTTTCTCTCCACATCCTTTGATCTGAACCTGCAGTGACTCTGTTATTCCCTGATTCCCGTGAGCATCTGAACCCTTCTCCTTGATTCAAAGCTCCTTGAGGGCAGAACCACTGAGCCTATTTTCTTGGCTTAGTGTTGGATCATTTGGTTTGTTTTTATATCAACTCATCCTTCATGCCATGCTACATTTCTGGCTTTTATTTGACTTTGTCTCTTGTTTACAACAATATTTTTAAATGATGTGGATAATGGAGATGCTTCCATGACCTCCCCTTAAGTAAATGGGGGTGATTAATTTTCTGGTGAATAATTAACATATCCATTTAGCCAGTTGAAAGCCAATTATTTTTATTTATCTTGGTTCATTGGTAATTGCCCAAAGCAAACATAAATAATAGACTAATTTTGGTGGCAGAGGAATATTGGTGAGCCCTCCACATCATTCCTCATCAAGACCAGCATTGCATTGCAAATTCCTACAAGTAGGGTCAAACACTTGACTCCTGATTTCAAGGTGCTTATGGAATGGTCAATAAGATAAGCTCCTGAAGAACAAGAGGGTGTCAGGCTGCATACTGGGGTGGTGGTTGGTGTTCACCTGTAGCCAGGTCATTGTGCTTTTCTCTTCCACTGAGAATTTTATAAAAGAGGGGCACTGATTGCTGTAACTCCAGCCCTAGAACACAGTAAACTGAACACACAGAAAAGATGCTCAGCAAGGTTTTTCTACACTGTCATTAAATATTGTCTCCAGAAAATGGGGAGAAGGTGGCTCAGTGGATAAACTGTTTCCCTCGATAGTGTGAATTATAATCTCCAAATCCACACAGAGTGTGGTAGGCCGTGTGTAGTAGGCTATGTTTGTAATCACAATAACGCTAAGGTGAGATGAGGGGGCAGAGACAGGAGAAAACCAAGCTCTTGGCTGGTTAGCCCAGCTTGTTCAACAACAAACAACAGTCAAAACATGACCTTGCTTCAAAGGAAGATAGGACTGATGGCCAGTGTTGCCATCTGACCTCCACATGTGTGCCATGGCATGCACACACACACACACACACACACACACACATACACACACACACACACACGGAAGAGACAGAGACAGAGAGACAGATGTCTTCGTTGCTCTGTCTGTGCTTGGCAGATGGGTGGAGGATTTTATCAGCTTACTCTGTAGATGAACATCCAGATGAAATCTCTCTGTAAACTTGCAGGGAAGTGATTTCATTTTGCTATCCCGTATGGGGAGATATGCTAGTCACTCGTCTCAAGTCTGCTTTGCTTAGTTGAAAGCTGTGCTGCTGTGTATCCACAACGGACCCCAGCAGCAGGCACGGTCTGCCACCGCCAGCTGGTAACTGAGGCAGTTTAACGGGAAGGCAGATGCTCTACCTATGGCTCTGTTGCAGCTCTGACAGTCCCACCTAGAACCCGGGCAGTGTGTTAGTACATCTCCTGCTACTGTGGTGAGTGCCCAAGAGAAACAATTAAAGGGAGAATTTCTTTTGGCCCATTGTTTCAGGGGTCTGATTCCATGATTGGCTGTCACTGTTGCTTGGAGCCTGGGGCAAGGAAAACCTCCTGGTAATAGAAATGTGTGTAAGGGCATCTTACCCCTTGTCAGCTGAAAATGAGCAAGACGAAAAGGGACCTGATACAGCCTACCAAAAGACATATCTTTAGTGACCTGCTTCCTCCAGGTAGCTTCTCTCTCTGAGAGAGTTCATCATCTCACCAAATAGGGCAACAAGCTAGGGGACCCAGGCTTCAGCCATCCACCTGTGGGGACATTGTGTGTTCCCTCCAGGACCTTCCCAACCCTAAGTCTCTAAAAGGCACATTGCCGTTTCTTGGTACAAGATGCATCCAGTCTGTCTCCCAGAATACCCACAAACTTTGTTTCAAAGCAATTCCAAAGTTCAAGTCCACGGTCTCCTCTATGACTCATGGCAAACTCTCAGCTGTGAGACCCCTTCAGACCAAGAATAAATCACACTTTCAGGATGCAGTGGCCCAGACTACAAATTCCCAGTCCAAAGGGAATAACAGAGAAATAGTAAGGAAAGAGCTAAGCAGAGCAGAACTCATCCATACACAAGTCCTGTAGTTCGTATCTGGCATAGAAATGTGCGTATCGTGATGTGATGTGACCCCTAATAGGCTTGGGGAAACCCACTCCTGTGGCCTTGCTGGTTAGAGGCACATGGCCCCACGCCTTCTGGATTGACTGTGCCTGCATATGAGAGAAAATATGCAATGTTTATCTTTCTAAATCTAACTTACTTTGCTTGGCAGAAAGATCTCTAGTTCCTATTATTTTCTTTATATATATACATATATATTTAATATTTATATATTACATACAGAATTTCTTTCTGTCCATTATTCTATCAATGGTCTTCTGCACTAGTTCTATATCTTAGTTGAATGGATAATAGTATGAATGATAAGAGTGAAAGTACAAATATCCCCTGACTTGCTGACAGGAGTGGCAAAGCTGGGCCATATGGGAACTTTATTTTTAGCTTTTTGAAAGACTTCCATCCTAGTTACCATAGTGGCTAGACTAATTTACATCCCCAACGGCAGCACATAAGAGTTCATGTCACCAGCACTTTCACCAATATTTGATGTCACTTGTTTTCCGGATGTGTTTGTGGAACTTTGTTATTAGTTCTTCTTACTCATTTAACATAATTTTTATTTATACAATTGGAGGTATCAACCTTTGGTGCAATTGTATTTACAATTATTATAACAAATTGTTGTCTTGGTCTCTTTTATAACCCTTGCAGGAGACACTTTTTGTGGGGAGCTGCAACACACACACGTTCACCGTAGAAACCCCTGGCAGATCAAACTAACCAGTGCAGCAAAGTCCACCCTGCTGAACCAGAGATTATATTAGGGTTACTAGTAGGAGCATAAACAAGAGGTTGCTTAAAGTAGGAGGGATCATTCAATCAGCTGTGTCGCTAAAAATCTCACCCCAACATAGATGATGACTCATGAAAGTGGGAGCCCTGGAGCTCTCTCTGAAAGAAGGACAGGCCCCTCCCACATCTCAGCCAATCAGAATGTTCTCGACTAGTGGTTTATTAATTCTATAAAGCTGGGAAGGGACTTTTGAGAACCTTTCAAGGTTCTTTTTTCCCAGCCATGTAAATATTTGTTTACCTCCTAGGGAACTATTTCAACTCAGAGAAAACTGCCATATAACAACACATCTAGTCACCTTCTTTATCGCTTCCAGGCTAGCTTTTGTTGAAAGTCTACTTCGTCAGGTATAAGTATTTTTGATTTCCATTTGCTTTGTGAATTACTTGCCTCCTGACATTCTCAGTCGTCATGGATCTTTGCCAGTGAGATGTGTTTCTGTAGACAACAAAAAGTTAGACGTTATTTAAATTTAAACAGTTAGTCTTCATCTTTTAATTGGATAATTAAAACCATGTACGTTTAGAGTTATTATGAAGAGGGATTCACTAACTTCTTTAACGTTGATGGTTCTTTTTCTGGTGGCCTGTTTGTTTATTCTTTTGTTTCTACTGTATTCCTTTATGAGAATCTGGTGGATTGCCAAACTGGACATGATTGATTCATTCCCAGTACTCCTTTGTTCATCTAATGCTCATAGGAAACTCATCCCCCCCCCCCCCGTATTCTTATGGTTGTGGCTGTCATTGCTCCACCTTAGTGTTCAGGTTTCCTTTATATATCTTCTTCAATGCTGGCTCAGGGGTCATGAGTTCTTTTGTTTGTCTTGTGTTGAAATGTTTTTCGCTCTTTGTAAATTGTAAAAGTTAAATTTGACTTTGGAGGTAGCAATCTTTTTTTTGGCAGTTATTCACTTTGGGGGTTTGAAATACATCCTCCCATGCTTTCCTGGATTTCAAGTTTTCTGCTGATTTTTTTTTCTTTGTGAATTGAACATTTTACCCTGAAGTTTTTAATAGCTTCTCTTTGTTTCACAACTTTGTCATCTTGATTGACTTTTGTTGCATTGTGTATTTTCTCTGGTCACATCTATTTTGGGGTTCTAAGTGCTTCTTGTGTTTGAAGGCTCATTTCTTTGTCTAGATTTGAGGAAATTTCTGCCATAGTATGTCAGGCTTTTCCTTGAAGTCTAATTGGACGCCTCCATGACACCATTGTTCCTGTATTCTGAATGTCTCCAATTCCAGCATTATGTGAATAATGTTAAGATCTGTCACTGGCCTGAGCAGTAACAGGGTTCCTTGAATGACAGCTATAGTGTCCAATGTCATTTGAGTGTCTACATACTTTAATGACAAGAACCTTCGCTATATGTTTGTGTGCAAGAACTCCCTAGGCCGCCTTCTTTAAAAAAGGCTTTTAAATGAGTTTGAATCATACGCCATTAGGTGTGGCCTGACAGAGTCCAGAGACACTTTGCTATGTTGCCTATTGTCGTAATGTAAAGTATCTGGATTCTTTTAAATAGGCTTAATCTTTTGAACTACCCAACTCTCCATTTTCACAATTTTCTTTTTTTAATAGTTCTTTGAGAATTTTGGATGTTTTGATCACATTCAGCCCCCTCCTACTTCTTTCAGATCCACCCTGTTTTTCCTATCTATCTAATTTGGGGTCCACTTTAAAATATCAATAACAAAAAAAAAAATCAGGTCCAATTTATGATGTCCCCTTACTCTTGGATGCATGGTCTTCCTACCAAGAACCATACCCTGAAAGAGAACTGGCTCTCCCTGTCCCAGGAGCCATGTGTCAGTAGATCCTGAGCTCTGAGTGGGATTTCATGCCTTCCTTCTCACTTCATTCTGGTATTTTCTTTTCTGCCTTAAACCTGAGCGGGTATCATGTATACTGTCACAACCTCTGTCAGTTCATATGTGCTGCTTCCCTTTTGTGCCTGAAAAATATCATTTCCTATTAATCATCCACTGCCGCCGACTCTCGAAATCTCTTTCTGCCTCCTCTTCAATGGTGATTGTTGAGATTTTGGAGAAGCAAATATGATACAGCTATTTCTTTAAGGACTGAGCCTCCCTCAATTTCTTATTCTCTGCACTTTGGCCAGTTGTGTGTTTTGTGTTAATTACCCTCTACTGCAAAGAGAAGCTTCTCTGATGAGAATTGAGAAACGCACTAATGAGTTTATTTTCTGGCCAAATTGTTTTTTAAATCTCTCCCCTCTTCTCTTTGCTCCCGGTTCTCATTATAAGTTTGGCTAAAAGTAGCAGCCATAATCATACTGAATGATAGCCTGCCTTGACATCTCTTCTGCTGTATTAACAAGTTTGTTACACTCAAACTCAGCTTTTCACCAGGTCTGAGGGAATGGTTTCTACTTTAATTCTCAATAGTCTTTATTCCCACCTGAAACTGTGAGCTGAGTCTCTACTGTCTGTGTTTCCTTTACTCTTCTGACGCCGAACTTCTCTGAGAACCGCAGGTAAGACCCTGGTCACAATACTCTAGTGCCCCTCTAGCTCGCTTTTCCAAACTTCTCTCACAAATTACTCCTAACGTCTTCTGAACCACATAGTGAGACACGGTCATAGGAATAACCTCACTTTTCCATTATCAATTTTTTGTCTTAATTTCTTGACATTGTGACAATATCTAAGGGAAACAGTTTGAAAGAGGAAAGATTTTCTCTGTCTCACATTCGTAGAGGTTTTAGTCCATAGCAAGCCAGCTCTGTCATCCTGGGCTCTGTCACCCTGGCCGTGAGGCAAAGACACAATATCATAGAGGTGGGAGCACGTGAGGAAGCTTTTCACCTCATGGTGACCGAGAAGTAGAAAGGCATTAAGATGCCTGAGGTCAATTACAACTGCATGGAACATGATTACAGAACCTACCTTATGCAGCTTTTTACCACCACCCCATTCTAGAGTTTCTACCACATCTCACATAAAGTCCACGAGCTAGAGACCGAGTTTTAAACAGTTAGCCCATGGGGGTATCTTCTATTCAAGCCATCACAAGCAACCAATGTCAAGAGAAGGAACTGTGGCTATGAGAATGGACTTCTCCTTCTATGACCTGGGTTCCATGGAAGAAGAGATGGCCCTGACACTTGGACCTGAACAGGTAGAGTCCAAGCCTTCTCTGCTTTTATTGTCAATGAAGGTGCAGGGCAGTCCATAACTAGCTTGAGGATTGGCTCTGGTAATATGCTCGCATTTCTTCCATCTGACCATCTCTGTCACTTTTCCCTCTGCTCTAGTATTTCCAGACTTCTTGGTCCAGGTTTCCAGAGAAAAGGTCAGGTATAAGCATGAGTAGCTCCACCCAGACCTCCAGCTCTAACTTCTAACTATTCTATTCTTCTACACTGATCCACCATGAAGCCCCAAGGGCAGAAGAATAATCCTTACATGCTGCAGATGGCTCACTATATCTGGTGTTCTAGTTTACACTAGTTTCTCCTGTAGCTGAGCTTGAATCTACCAGCAAGTACTGTTAGGCTTCAGGGGAGCCAGTGTGTGTGTAACCATCCTAGCACAGACCTCATACCCTCTAGAAACCCATAAAGTTTTGCAAAGAGCTAAGCAAATAATGGAAGGATAAAGGAGTTTAAGTTTAAAAGTGTTTTAATATTATTCTTGTTCAGGAAGGTTTTCCTTGCTACAACAACCTCACTAAAGGACCCTAAGACAAATGTGTTACCAAAATACTCTATATTAAGCCTTCCTAATTCCTATGATCATAGTAGAAAGAAGGGAGCATTGAATCAAAACATCATATAGGGATGCAGAAAATGGAAATGAAATTATGTTAACACTCAAAACACCCGTGTCCTATGAGAAATACTAACTTTTTAGATGACAGAAAAATGGGAAGAAGTTATTGTAGGCAGGAATAAAAAAAAGTCCAAAGGCACAGAGGTAAGAACGAACTCATTAGTGTGTATGATAGAAACTAGTTAGGCTACAGGTCTTGGAAATGCTGGGAACCATGGGAGAACAGTTTGTGTGAGGGTGATACTAATGGATGGAAGACTTCAGTGTCAGACTCAAGATATGTCATTACTGCCACTGCCTTGCCTGGAACTCGACTCAGAATACACACTTGGTAAATGCTTATTGGACAAGTTAAGGAATCAATGAATGGACTTATAAATAAACAGTGACAGGAATTAATTTTATGTACTCAAATACAATTCTTGAATGATGGTAAGGTCAGAAATATGAAGCTAAGGCACAATAAGTTAAAGGTTAATAGTGGAATCTTCCTGGACATTTCCCACTGGATGCTACTTTTCTGTTAAGGTGTGAAAACTTTTGGTTCATTATTACGGAGATATTGGAGTCATGAGCTGTATTCACCTTCCAGGACAACTTATGTCAAGTCTGAAAAGTAAAAGACAAGGCTGAAAAGTGGGTTTGACCCTTGAGAAAAGGATAGAAAAGTAAGGTAGAGAAGTATGAAGCTAGGAAAAGCAAGAACAGTGCTTCTTTTCAAAGAGGTGAATAGAGAAACAGAAGCAGCGTGGTGATGCTCACAAGCAGGGTGTGTGGGAAAAGATGTCAGATAGCCAGGGACAGCAGTGGAATCTGGCTGGAGAACATTCTGCTGGCAAATTATCAGGACACAGACAGCATCAGAGCCAAGGAGATGGCTCCCTGGGTGAAGAAGCACTCACAGAGGATGATTTGAAGCATGTGTGTGAGCCACTAATAAAGAGATGAAGAAATGTAGAAATAACTCAAACTTGGGCAAAGAATATAAAACTGATCTAGAGTCATCTTCATAATTTAAGCAGCTCTCCCAAGCTACAGTGGAAGGAGCCAACTCCAAACAAGAGGAAACCTAAGACACCACCTAGAAAGGAAATCACTGAAAACGAGACACTTAAGAGAAAGTTGGTGTCTCTATTGGTTGACTCTTGACTATATTGAACACTGATGGGTCTAACCTTCCTTTCTACATTCTTTTTCCTTTGATGATACTTATTGGAACAAGAGTAGGGGAGAAGAGAGAACCTTGAGGATGGAAACATGTCCCAAAACGATAAAAGGAGGAGAAAGAAATCTGAGAATCCCTGGGGTCTGCAAGAAGAGGGGAGAAGACATGAGCAGGAAGTAATTTAGTACCCCTACACACTGGTCTCAGGCTTATCTGTCTGCCTTCGTAGTTGACAATAAACAGACGTGTTACCACTGTGAGTGGCCGGCCACAGGTCTTTCCAACTCTATAGACACACAGACAAGTCTTGTCTTTTCCATTCTCCAATCTTTTTCTTTTGAACAAAATTCTCAGTCCTCAGTTCCCACCTACAAAGTAACGAGAGTATATACAGTGGTGATGACGATGTAATCCACCTTTCGTGGTTACTGTGCAGGTCACGTGCCTAACACACGGTTTGAGCTTTTCCTGAATGTTGGTTTGGGGAAAGGATGGTTCTTAACAAAGAGGCATTAATTTTCTGGAACCCAGTGGTCCACCGGCGAGGTGGTATCCCCAGCACCCATTTGCAGAAGTCCTAGTTGTCTGGGCTACTGAATAAACCTTGGGTAGTAGAATATTATGTATGCCAGGTCATGGGCCGCCTCTGTCAGTAGCTTTCCGACTAGTGGGCAATCTATGGGGTGCCGCTTAAAATCCAGAAACTCAGATGAGACCCAAAGGAGAGAAATCTGCTAATGAGCCTGTCAAGTTAAAGAGGTAAGAGTGTTGGCTTCTGACCATCTGTCTTGTTCTGGCAGCTCGTGCTGTCCAGATCCCAGGCCCCGCGTCTCCTCCAGAACCTGCCAATGCCATCGATTTCTATTAATCTGATGGAGCATTCATCACCCCCACAACCAACCTGCCACTGTTTGCTTAGCTTGCATGAAATCCGAGCCCCACAAAAATCAATGTGTGAAATCTTTGTATCAACATATAAGAAATCCAGAGGTTTGTGCTTGGCAGATGCAGGATTTGAGACAGATTAAAACTGACAAACTGGCACGTTCTGTGGTGGAGGCAGTGATGAGGTGTGGCACCATGTCAGAGGATTGGAAAACAGCCTACTAAGAAAGAAATGAATGGCCGTTGCAGGGGAGGGAGGATGATACCATTGGACGATCGAGAGGATGTTTGGATTTTCACAAGTTCTGATGGCTTATGTTTCAGAAGTAACTTGAAATCAGTAAGGCTGGCACAGCACAGCCATTCCCTAGGAAATGTTAGTAAAGATGAATCATTAATGGCTTGAGTGAGGTCAATCTGTTCAGAGGCTGTGCCAAGACAAAATGGCAGAACAGCCCACACTCGGAGAGAATCACCTCTTGCAGGCCACATAGCTTCTTAAGACATGAACTTGGGGACTTTTCCCATTCAAGTATCAGGAAGTCAGAGTGAGGCTCTGGCTTCTGCAGGAGCCTCAGGAGGGTGCATGGTTAGAAGTTCCACATGGCTAACTCTGTGCACTTCAATTTGTAAGCCATGTCTTCACCCTGACCTCAAGAGTCCTTCAAACAAAAGCAGTGGCCAATGTAATAATGAAGAAAAATCTCTCTTCTAAAGGCCTACTCGTCACACTCCGTTCTCATCAGAGAAGCACAGCATTCCAAAACCATGACAGAAATTTATTTTTTTTTTAAATTTTGATTCCCGTGTCTCACAGCAGACTGTAGGCCATCTGCTTCCAATGCCATGGGATTGTGGAGTGTATGCTTCAGGAATACAAACTCTCCCTTTAAGAATAGTAGCCAAGAAAGGTAAAGAACTTGCTCCTGAAGGAAAAAAAAAAATCTACAGCAAACAAGTCAACAGTGAGCCTGGGGATGGAGTGTTACAGCTGAATGCTTGCCTGGCCAGTACTCCCCAGTGCCAACCGTACACATGTGTCAAAACCAAACGGAAATAATCCGGGAGCAAACATGGAAGGTGATGTGAAGAAAATAGAGTAAGCAATGGACTCAGGCTTGAATTTGAATCTTGTACCTGGCACGTATTGACTGTAGATTAGTCTTCTTCGTAGATGTAAGACTCTAGAGGAATTTTTTCTTGATTGGTATTTGGTGAGCAAAAGAATATAAAAGGTCTAGCATCTTGCCTAAGACACAATAAGTAGCTGTGTTTCCTGTCAGATAATCTGTCTATGCCTCACCATCCTAAGATTGTACATTCTAGAAATAAGACAGTTGGAACTACATTGACTATCAATGGATGCATGATACATCGAAGCCAAAACTTTTTCCTTCTCAGAGTAATAGGGGCATGACTGAACAAGCAAGATTGACCTTTGCTGTCACCTGCCAATGTGTTGTCACTTGTCATTGGCTGACGGACTGGCAAACCCTTTTCTCATTGGTTCCTTTTGTGTGGGATGTCAGTTTTGGTACCTGTCTACCAAAATCAACAGCAAACAATAGCATGACATTTGTAATTTGGACAGGACTTAGGCAGGAAACCTTACCTCAGTTCTGTTCTGTGTCACGCAGGACACATCAACTAAGGGCTGAAAGATCTGTTGCAGGATGGCTTCCTCAGATAGCTAGTAACATTGCAATCCATATTAACAGGGAGCTCAGCTGAGGTCCATTTCTTTCCTCAGGGTCCTTTCTATGTGGCTTGCTAGTTTTCCTCACCGTGTAACCTCTAACTTCCAATGGCCACATCTTGAGACAAAGAGAACCAGGTATAACTTGTATTCTTGTTTCTGAGCTGTTCCTAAAAGTCACATAGTACCCTTTGGTCATACCCTACAATTCAGAACAGTCACAAAGTCTTGCCCAGGTTCATGGGAGAAGATATGGGCTCCACCTCTTTATGTGAAAGCACATGTTCCTAGAGGACTGTCCATGGGAACATTTTTGTGGCCATCTTGATAGGTATATAATCTGTCTTATCTCTAATTACCACTTAATTCAACGCTTCATTGCTTCGTTGCCACAGCTAGGACTTGTTTCTTCCTCTTCATTTGCTTTGCCACGTGGACTCTTCTTACACCCTAAATAGTGAATTCCAACCTAAAAGTGGGAAAGAAAATTATGATCTCATCTCTATCCTATTTTGTTATTGTTGTTTTCTGTCAACTTGACGCAAGCTGGAGTCATCTGGGAAGAAGAACCTCAGTAGGGAGAATTCCTCCATTCAGATGTCCTGTAGGCAAGTCTGTGGGCACATTTTCCTGATTGTGATTGATATGGAAGGGTCAAACCTACTACTGGGTGGGGGTAGTGACACTCATGGTGGGTGGCTTTAGATAGTATAAGAATGTAGTCTAAGCAAGTCATGGGGAACAAGGCAGTAAGCAGTCTTCCTCCCTGGTCTCTGCTTCTGTTTCTAGCTCCAGATTTCTGTCTTGAGATCTCATCCTTACTTCCCTCAGTAATGGACTGTAACATGAAACTGTAAGCAAAATAAACCCTTTCCTCCCCAATTTACTCTTGGACATAGTGTTTGCTACAGCAATAGAAAGCCAACTAAGCAGGAAAAAGTAACGACATCTTGAATTTTGCAGGAAAATGGATGGAGCTAGAAAACATTATTTTGAGTGAGGTAACCAAGACACAGAAAGACAGTTATCACATGTACTCACCCATAGGTAGTTTTTAAACATAAAGCAAAGAAAGCCAGCCTACAAACCACAATCCCAGAGAACTTAGACAACAATGAGGACGCCAAGAGAGACTTACATAGATCTAATCTACATGGAAAGTAGAAAGTAGAAAAAGACAAGATCTCCTGGGAAAATAGGGAGCATGGTAACCTTGGGGAAGGGTTGGAGGGGAGAGGAGAGAGGCAGGGAGGGGAGCAGAGAAAAATGTAGAGCTCAATAAAAATCAATAAAATAAGATTTAAAAGAGCCAACTAAGATAACCCCGATCTCAACTTCTTTCTAAAACCTTGTTAGACTTCTATTGTCCATTGGAATAAGCTTCAGACCTCTACACCCAAGTACTTAGCAATTCCATGTTTTACAATACGGATGTGACTTTGAAGTCTGTGCTCATCTAAATTGGCATATACATACTGACAGCTCAGTAACTTACACTGCAGAGGTAAACTTTTGAGATGGAAAACCCACAGTCTTAATACACTCCAGGGCCTGTCAGACATGGCTTAAAGTTGCAACTCTACCTTTAGCTTCTGTAAATGAGTTTAGAAGCTCTACCTTGCAAATAGCACAGTGCCTGGTGCAGATTGGACTCAAATAAAATATGGCTCTCTTTCTCCTTTTCTATTTTCTTACCTGTTTGGGGGCAACATTCTTTCCTGAGTCCCAGACCAGAGCCTCTGTGTGCTGCTAGTGGGCCATGCAAGAACAACATTAGGGGTGATGAAGCCTGTGAAACCCCCAACTTCATTTCACCAGCCACAGAAACCCACATCATGACTTGGCAGCATGGAAGCACAGGCTGGATTTCCCACAATCCTTTAGTCTGGGCACCTTAACCAGCTTATCATTCAGCCACAAGAAGTGCTGCATGCCTTTGGAAATAACTGTGGCCTTGTGGTTTGCGTTCCTCTGGGCTGGGCAAATGTCAAGTGCTCTTTTGCCACAGTCTGTATGAGCACCCCGTGGTTTCCCTCTCTGGCTCCTGACTGTTTAAAGTTTATTTAAATGTTTCCCACCAAATTCTAAGAGCTTTTCTTGCTACTTCTGCTATTTTGCCTTATCAGCTTGCTTATCAATTCATTTAAATGTATTCCTTTCCAATTGGATTTCCATTTAGTCAATGTTTTACTTAATCAGTCAGTAGGAAGTGTCCAAGAATTGCAACAGTTCCATTTCCAAGAATTTGTGGAGTCTTGGAAAGGTCATTTCTCCCATCTAAATCAGAAAGAACAGGTCCATGGCAAGCAAGTCAAGTCATTAGATTTAACATTTCTGGGAGTTAATTCATACTGATAATTGTTCAACATCACAGTACATTCAGTTTTAATTGCATTGTACCAAAGTGAATCTTTATTCTGGGGTATTTTCTACTGTAAGGCATCTCTCTGAAATCACATAAGCAATCTGCCCATGGTCTCTCCTGTGACAAACTGTTACACACCATGGCTTCTGGGGATAGACAGTGTGGGTTCTCACTTCCAAAGGCCAGCATGACCTCCCTGCTGGAGGTGGGGGCTAAGAATGGCAGCTTACTTTGTCTTCTTCCCCAAGTCTCAATCTTTCTCTTTCTTCTTCCATAAGACCTTTCCTAACTTAATTTCATTCGGCTTTCCCTGTTCGCTCCAGAATATGATTAGTTAGACCTTTATTTAGCTTCTCCTATCTGACTGCTCCTTCATCATTACTTATGTCGTTGACTTTTCACAATAAATCTGTGAAAGTATGAAACTTCTGTTTCTAAAAGGATAAAACTGAAGCTCGGTGGGAGGGAGCTTGCCCAGGGTTGAGCAGTGTTGAGTTCCAGTCTGGGCTGGGCAGCAGAACTTTCTGTCTCCCAGACCTCCCGTGACCCCTTCCTGCCTCGCTTGGCTTTTTCCTGTCTTGCTAAACAAATGCTCCAACTAGTTTCACAGTTTATAGTGACAGACAACTTGATCTGATCTGTAGTTTTCCTTGAGCTTTCGTGCTCCTTTTCTTCTGCACTGGCTCTGCTCTTTATTACAGTAAGGTCTGCAAAGGCACATGGTTAGCGTTCCCTGGAAAGCCACTTTTGTACTTTAGAAAGGACGCCAAACCTGCACTTTCATAATTTGAGGGTCAACCCATGGCTTCATCTCTTACCTTTGATGGAGCCATCTTTTTTTTTGTTTAATCTTTTTTAAAAAATAGTTATGAAGCTGTGCATGACACATGTGGGAGAATTCCAGCACTTCGGAGGCAGAAGCAGGAGAAGCAGGAGTTCAAGACCATCCTTAGCTATGTAGCAACCTTGAGGCTAGCCTGGGCTACCTGAGGTGGTGTTTTAAAAACAGTAGATATAACTGCCAGGAGAAGCTCTATAAAGACATTCCCAGCCACCTTTCAAAGCCCCTGTCTGAGCATTTTACTCTCAGAAATGGATAAGTCGCATATACTGACTTCAGAGTCCTGGGAGAATAGTGTCCCCCAAAAGTACTTCTTGTCCCAGCAAAGCAGCTTCAGAGCAGCTTGGTGTGTGTGCTGGCCTGAGTTCCTGCTGGGTGGTAAGAGCCAATCGGCAAAAGCCTAGAGCCGTTCCTCCCCTGAACAATGGAAACGTGGAATGGTGTGACTGGCGCGGTGCCAGGCAGCTGTTCTGTGAGTCCTTGGAGGATAGCGACGGTCTCATATTGCAGAGAGGGATTTAGTTAAACCTAAGGAAGTATTTCCTGAGTATAGGCACCGTGAGACTCCGGAATGTAAGGTTAAGAAAGGCTAGAATGCCTTTCTTTGGGAATATTGAGAAAAGAAGGGGGGTAAACACTCTCGCAATCAATCTATGTGAGGGCTGTGTTGCCAAGAGGCGGAAAGATGGATTCATTGCTTTGGGAGCAAGAAGTCGTCAGTATTGAGAAATGAAGTCTGCCTCTTGTCTCCTCTCGCCTTGCATAATAGAGAACTCCAGTGCTCCTGAGAAACACCACGGGCCTCACCTGCTCTGATAATCACCCCACGCCCCTTCCCTCCCCTTTCCGAGCATCTGCTTCAGCTCTTTCTCAGCGTCCTGTGAGTGTGCTGACTGTGTAGCCTCTGGTTAACTCGGGAAGTGGTGCTCCCAGGAGCAAGAGACCAACCCCAGTGAAAACTTCAGGTGTCCAAACAGCCCATGGAATGCACCGTGGAAATGTTACTGGAGCTGCCTTCCCAGGCTTGCCTCCCTACGCAAGCAGCTCTTCACTGTGGGTTTTTCTTTGCGACTACATCCCCGGCTTTCCATCTGTTCATTAACAGCGAATACACCGTATTGGCTTTGTGAGTAAAGATATACAAAGCCTTGTACTTCATTGCCTTATTCCTGCCAACAGAAAATACATGTAATTAAAAGTCATTGGGAAATCCTCCAAACGAAAGATAAATGAAGCTTTTGAAAGGTTCAGTATATGTGAGGCCTGGATTCACAGAATCATTAACCTTTAGAATCGTGGAGGTTGCCAACACAACGGGAAAAGAGCGTGGCTTTCTAGAAACAATGTGGCGAGCACGCTGGAGAAATTTCCAGCCCCACAGTAATCACTCCCAAGCAACTTCACTCTTTTCAAGTGTCTTCAACCTTCTGAGCATCTCAGCTGGTTCAGGCTGGTGTTGAGAACCACGTGCTGATGCTGCAATTTAAGCCCAAACTCTCCGTTTCCAAGACTTGATCTTTATCTACCTCAAGGTCAAGATCACTTAACAGTGGTTTTAGTTTGTGGAACAGGACTGTTTGCTGGTTTCTTTACAAGGGCATCGAAGTAGGGATTCTTGGTGTGGGAGCTTTGGAAAGTTTCAGGAGCCTTTGAATCTTTGAAAGGCTATGAAATGCGTGCTCAAAATAGAGGCCAAAAATCTGTTTTTCAAATGACTGAAACTAGAAATGCTTTAGAGTTCAGATTTTTTTTTAAAAAGTTGGAGTGTGTGTGTGTGTGTGTGTGTGTGTGTGTGTTGTAGATACAGATATCTTTGGGACAGCAACCATGCCTAGCCATATAGTCATTGTGTATAATGTGCACCTTATATACATGGTCTAAAGATAGTTTTATATGATACTTCCCATAATTTTGTATATAAAACCAAGTGTCACAGAATTTCCCCTGGTAACTCCATGTCTGTACGCCAAATCTTTTGAATTCTGGAGCATCCTGGATTTCATCTTTGGATGAGAGACGCTCAAGCTGCAGTGTGTTTAGTTGCCTGTTTCTGGAGAATGTCGAAAGCTTTCTCCATCTTCTCTTGGTCGGGGGAGAAGAGGTCATGATTATAAAACATAAACAACCATTGCCTTAGAGGCAAACTATGTTCAGCTTACCCTTGCCAACCAAGCACGAGCCTCCTGGTTGCAGAGATCTCCTGACACTGTTTGCCAAGGACAGCCCTTCCTCTTCCTACCGTCAGTTAAGCCTTTATCCGTCCTTTATCTTCCTGCTATCCCTTGTAGCTTTGGCCAAGCCGGTCAAAGGGTTAATCAGTTGAAGCAGAAGGACAGGGCAGATCTAAAGGAATATTCTCCAGGCCCTAAATAGTCTCTTGACACTCTTTCCACTCCAAGTTTCTAGAATTCAGTAACCCACAATCTTGAAAGGGAAGTTACTGACCATGTCACAGGCATTCCGTTACTATTTTCCTTTCAAGGGAAAATGGCATCCTCATCATTTTCCTGGTTTAGGAATCTGACAGGTAGAACAGGGCATGCAATGTGTTTGCTGCAGATCCCCTAGCTGGGATCCGGGTCAGGATGGTTAGGTGGGATGCCCAAAATTGGTCTTTGAAAATTCAGCTGACATTTCTTTGCTGCAGACCGCCTGTGTTCCATCCCTGTTGGGAAAGCCTCCACGCAGTTATTGTTGCTGTTTTCATTGCGACTGTGATCAAAACACCGTGACCGAAAGAGACTTATGAAAGCAAGGGACTTTCCTGGCTTACACTTGGAAAGGGAGAGTCCGTAGAGGCGGAGGCTGGGCGTGGAAGAAGGTGGCTGGAGCCTTAAGATCTAGAGATCATGTCTGCAAAGGCCAGACACTAAGTAGAGAATGAACTTAGGCAAAACAGTAAACACTCAATGCATCTCCCCTCCCACTCACCAGTCATTACTTCCTCTAGTAAGGTTCTAGAACCTCCTCAAATAGTGCCACCAACTGAGATCAAGTTTTCAAATACTAGAGCAATGGGGATCATTTCTTATTCAAATGACCCCAAACTCTATGTGTCTTTTAAACTGGCATCTCCAAAACTACTTTCTAAACATATTTTATAGCCCTACCACACCCTCCCTCCTCTCCTCCCAGCACCTCCCCCACCTCCTTCCTGTGTCCTTCTCATCCACATCTCATTTTCTGTTCAGGAAAGGGCAGGCCTCCCATGGATATGGACAAAACCTAAATATCAAGTTTCAGTAAGACAAAGCACCTCCCCATGTATTAACGGGGCAAGGTGACCCAGGATGAGGAATAGGTTCCCCCAAATCAGTAAAAGAGTCAGAAACAGCCCCTGGTCCCACTGTTAGGAGTTCTACAAGAAGAGCAAGCCACACAACTGTCACACATATGCAGGCAGGCTCCCTGGTTGTCATTTCAGTCTTGCTGAACCCCTATGAGTCCTGTGACCACTTGTTTTTTCTTTTTCAGCAGAAGGGGTGTGAAGATAGGGTGGACCTTCAGCATTTTTGATATTTGGGAGTCCTATTGCCTTTTGTCTTCATCAAAGAGTTAAGAATTGATTTGACTGTTGTCTCCACCTGCTGACTCTTGTCCCACTAGGTTTTGTTAGGAACAGAGCTTCCAAAACAACATGGTCACCAATAAGCTCTTGTAGTGGGGACACTCCACTCCATCTGCGTCCAAATCTTCTCCTCCCACTGGGCACCATGTTCTGAATATGGAGGACACAGGGTGTCCAAGAAATGACAGAATCTGTAGTCACAGTCCAGAACCACAGGCACAGGAGATCAGAGGAAAGTTACAAGCAACCCCTGTTGCTTACTGGAAGAAACTACAAAAGCCTAACATGAGGGCGGCATCAAATAAAGTAACTTAATTATTAATTAGCTAATTTGTTCAAAAAAAAATGTTACCGTTCTTACCATGTAGACAGTTCCACGGCACTGCATGAGCCACAGTGGGAGAGTCTGTCCTCAAGGCGTGCACAGAGTCTTTGTGCACAGAGCCTGGAGTGCTGAAATGCAAAGTGCTCAGGGATAGCTGGGCACAAATAGCAACCGCTGTGAAAATCTCAAAGGGGGAAAGGTCTTTGGAAATGGGATGGCCGCGAAGAGTTGGGGGCTGAGACCAGAGTTGTTTAGATAGACAAAATTGGAGAAGAGAAGTAAGTAAGGACAATCCTGAGCCAGGAGGGGAAATGGGCACAGCTGTGAAACACAGGTTAACCCTAATCAACCCAGAGTTGGTTCAGAGCCTGAGTGAAAGATAGCGATATACGGAGGGTTCAGAGGATTCAGATATCCTCACGCAGGCAAGCACTTCCAAAACTCTCCAATAGAAACAACTTTCGAGTGCTCCCCACATTCTTCTCCTTTTCCCTCTCTCTATCACTTTTATTCATTTTGCTCATTATTTTTGAATAACGGTAGGTTATTTCTAAGCTTCACCCAACTAGAAACACTGTATTTGTCCCATTCAGGGTTGAGCTGTGGGGTGGACTTGACCTTCATTTTCTTCTATGCCATTTCTTTTATCTGGCTTGGTAATTGTCCTATTTCCTTCTTTATTTTTTAACATGTCTGCTACTAATTTACCTCCAGACCCCCTGAAGGGCAAAATTGTCTTCTCTGGGCTTTTGTACATGCACAGCAAGGTTCTACATGAGGAATAGGTTTCTCATGTCACACATGTCCTTGGAGAACTCCTGTAATGCCCGGAGCCTGCACTGCTCGGGTGCCTTTTTCTACGTCTGTTGCAGATATCTCAGCACTGGAAACTTCACCCCACCCCTGGCTGTTTCATTCTTTATTGGCTTTTATAATTCTCTGCACCTTATGTATCCCCTTTGGTAGGGCATACCCCGCTCTTAGGACTGAGTATAAAGAGATTATTTTTGCTGAGAGCTTTGTTACCTGGAAACTTGGGCTTTACTTGGTCACTTCACTGACTGTGAGGACAGAATCTTTGGACACAAAGCATTCTCTCTTGGGATAGTGAAGGGGGTTCTCTGACAGCTCCGACATTCCACGGTCACAAGTTGTTGTTCATGTATGTGCTCTGTAATGACATCCTGGTTGTACCTCGAGAAGACTGTAGGATGCCCAGATGTTCCTTTTGAGTGGGCTCACTAATCTGGATGAATAGTTACAGACACTTCTGTCTGGAGACTTGTGTCTTTCTGTTCTGGATTCTTTCTCTTGTACTCTCCTTTTCTCACTTCTGTCTTCTGCGTTCTTTCTTTCTGAAGTTCCCTGGTATTCAGTGTTAGGGGGCCATAGGACCTTGGGCTTGTTTCTTCTAAGTCTCTGTACTCTGCTCTATATGCTCAGCCTCACTTCTAATCTGTATATTATAATATGATAATAATAAGATATTTTATATATATCTCATATAATAATGATATATTAATATAATATATAATTAATAATATATTAATATTATATATCCTTATAATAATATATATTCTTATAATAACATATATATCCTTCTAACTCTCACTGCAGCTAATGGTGGTCTCTTCCTCCTGTCTCGCTGCTCCTTCTGCTCTTCCTGGAAGAAGTGTCTCTGTTTCCTTTGAGTTTCTTTGTCCAATTAATTTATTTTGGTCTCTGAATTTTCAGGTAGACACATACACACATACATATTCCCTAGCATAAGGTGATATCTGATAATCTAGGCAAAGGATCATCACGGTCACCTCTTTCTGGACTGAAAGGGACCTGTCCCCTGGTAAGTTTCCTTGCAGGTTAATACAAAAACCTCCAAATCTATCTTTCAAGAGCTAATAACCCGAATTCCTTCTCCTCAGGAGTCACCGTTCTCTTGACTGGTGCAGGGGAGGGCAGTACAGGGCACCACTATCTTGGAGCACGGCATGAGCCTAATAGAAAATGAAATAATAAGATCCTCATTGTCCCAAGTGTGACTTCTTATTAAATTCTTTCTGTTTTCAGTAACACCCCCCCACACACACACCAACTCTCTTTGTCATTGGTCCATGAGTAGAGCTCCTGCTCCAATCTTTCAGAGATGAGGCATGGACAGCTCTTCCTTCCCATTCAAGCTTTTACGATCTTTTCATCTCTTCTGGGCTCTTTCTAGTCCTTCCACCCCAAGGGTGTATAGCAGGTGTGACTCTACATGTCTTCTCATTCGGGTATTAAATCAGCTCCCATTGTCGCCCTAGCTTCTGAATCCTTGAGGCGTGTTTCTCCATCTCACTTTTGGTTTTGGTTTGTTTGGAATTTTTGTTGTTTGTTTGTTTGTTGTTTGTTTTGTGTTTTGCTCCTGTGAAGCTCACTTGCACTCACTATGTAGCCAAGGATGATCTTGATGATCTCAGTGCTGGGATGAGAGTCCTGTGTGACCAGATCCAGTTCCTCCAGTGCTGGGGATCGAACCTAGAGCTTCGTGCATGCTAGGCAGCACTCTGACCATGAAGCTAGATCTCCTGCCACGATCCATTGTGAATTTGAGTTCTTCCCTTTCCTGGTGTTGTATTCTATCGTTTTGAACAATAACCCAGGATTCTTATAAGCAAAAGCTGCCCCTGTAAAAAATTAATAGTTCATACAATACAGACACACTCTTCTCTTCATCTTCAGTAAGGGCGGTGTTTCTGTGGATATGCGGGTTTGTGTTATAGTCAGGAAGTCCACACCATCACATACGGGCGGCACCATGATTCTGCTGTGAGCAATTAGGGACCACTGACAGCTCTGAAAAGAAGACGTGGGAAGAGCAGGAGTTTTAGAAAATGGTGTAGGTGATAAATTAGACATAGGGTGGACTGCAGTTAAAAAAGACAAGAACAGAAGCTGTTTCAATGGCGGGGCATAAGATAATACGGCCTATAGAGGGAGATGAGGGTCATTCGTTCATCCGACCGTTTATATTTCTAGAGAGGCCATTAAGCACCAGGCATTTTGCCAGACACTGGATGTGTAACTGTGGCAGGTTGTATTTTCTAAGCACGCCCTCGTGAATATCCCCCACCCCACATTCTCTTCTTGTTCTGGGATGCTAACCCTCTCCTATGAGGTTGAGAGTGGGGTCATGTTCCCTCCCCATCAGCTCTGAGGACATCTATGACAGATGGGGTCCTGTGTGCCCGAGCTAGAGAGTAGAAGACAACAGCATTCACCCTGGCTCAGCGTCTCTTGCTAAGATTGTTTTTAGACCTTCAAAACACCGTCTACACTGAAACTACCAAAAGCGTAGCCATGAGGAGAGGCGGCATAAAGAAGACAGGCCCCAAAGGGCCTCAGACGTTTGAGTTACCCCAGTCTGGCAGGACACATGTGTGTGATCAGGCTCTTGGGTGACAAGTTCAACCTTTTGGCTGTGATCTGAGAGTAGCAGTAGGTGAGAAGTAGGTGGGCTCAGGTCAGCCCTAGAATCAGTCACTAGACATAATAATAAGTGTTGTTTTCAGAAGCTAGGTTTCTGGGTGGCTTCTTATGTAGCCATGAGGAAGGCTAAACAAGTGGACATGCTTTGGAATGATAGATCTCAGGTCACCTGTGATGAGACTTTAATTGAAATTCTATCAGCATAGAATTTATGCTGGGGGGGGGAGGGGGTGTCCAGGAAGGTGTTTGTAGGAGGGGTGAAAGAGTGGCTGCCTGAAGTCCTTGCCAACTGTGTCTTGGAAAGGGAGAGAAAGAAATAAACAGACAAAGGCATCAGCAAACCAGAAAGACTTGACAGCATCCGGAGACTACTACACCAGGAGACACAGAACAAAGAAAGAAAGGCCATCCGTGGCACACACTGCTCACTTATTCTTGGAAAGATATCCCAGTGTCAATGGCTACTGCCTGTGTAGCCTCCTGTGCTTCATATAAATGAACTTGGATCAACTTGTAAAGTGGTCAATAAGACTCTTCATTGATAGAGTTAAGGCAGGGTCTGGAATATGCTAGTGATGCCCTCTAAGGACTAGCTCATGACTTCCCCTCTTGGGTGACATCAGAGGATCAGCCACTGGAATCCCACAGTGTGGCATGACTTTAGCTGTGGTGGGTGCACAGGACACCCTCTTGACTCATGAGCTCAGGCCCAATTCCTTCCCCTGTTACTTGTTTTCCCATGCCCACACCGTAGCCTCTCAGCCTATTTACCCCTCTGCACTAGCCTACCAATGAGTGGGTGAGGAGGAAGGATGGAATGGAGGTAGCTACTGAGAAGGAAAATAAGCTCTTTCCTAGAAAGGGGCTTCTGAGTATGTTCTTCTGGTTGGGAGTAAGACAGTGACTTAATTAAGAGAAAGCACCTAATGACGAACAAGGAAAGTGTCCCTGATTCAGTGAGTCTCTTTGTGAGTGGAATCTTCCAGCTCACTCTGCCTAAGAGGTGTTTGACTGGGACGCAGAAATCTCCCACAGTGAATGGCAGGGCAGGAGCAGCCACAATGCAGGCACAGCCTGTGACCCTCTGACTATTTCCAATGGCCCTCTGTTACAGAAAGGCACCTGTGAGCATGCATCCCGACATTCCTGGGAAAAGGGAAAAGTAGGTGTTTTGCAGGGTGGCATGTCCTTGCTGTGTGTCTCTTTCTGCTGCCTCGTGCATGAGCAATGCTTTTCCCTGAAACACAGCACACATCTGTCTTCTTGCTTGCTCTGTTCCTTCAGCCTGGCTTTCTTTGCTCTCCTTCCTTGCTTAGACACTCACTCTCCTCTGCAGCAGACTTCAGTGCCACCTCTGAAGTATTTTATGAAGTGCTGATAATAACAGCAGATAGACCTTGGTGAGGTAATTTTAGGCCAGGGGCCCTAAAAGCAGTCCTAATTTGTTCCCTTGGCCAGAATCAGGAAATGCCCTTGGTTCTGTCTTGCACAGAGCCCAAGAATTCTAGGAAGAGGCTCGGGCTCCTAACCTGGCTTCTTGTTATTTTTCATTACTCCTATTGTTTTCAAAAGCTTTAGAGATTTAGTATTGTCTGTGGAGGTCACGGCACAACTTTTTGGAGTTGGCTCCTTTCTTTTGCTTTTACATGGGCTTCTGGGATCAAACTCCAGTACTCAGGCTCATACAGCAAGTGTCTTTGCCCATCAAACCATCTTGCTGGCCCCCTTCCTCCCCTTCTTATACAACTTAAATGAGTATCCCTGCCTACAGGCTATAACTGAGGGCATGGGAAACCCTCGAACTCCTTGTGAAAAGGCCCACTGGACCGATCAACTCATCTCTCACCCCTGTGCCTTACTAACCCTAGATAAGAGCCCGTGATGTTATCCAGTTTCCTGGGACCCCCTTCTTCTGTAAAAGAGCTCTCCCCTATTCTCTCTTAAGCTCCCACCTAGAGTCCTTAATAACACCTTTCTGAAACCACTCTCTTCTGTGATCTATGAATTTTGTTCTTCAAACCCAGCAAATGAGAATCCCAAACCACTGACTCGATGAGACCTCTGTATGGCTGTGAGCTTTCAGCACCCCAGATCCTGAGTTAAAATCCACCTGAGCCTAGGAAGCCTCTGTTGAACTCAAGAAACCCCACTTTTCACCATTTCAGTAGAACTGATTGTTTGTCCTAGACCAGGGGCAGTGAGATCTATGAGCAATGGGTACATCTTCTATGTTCAGTTAGGAATGGGTCCACAGGCCTTATGTGATAAAACACTTTACATAGGGATTATTTTAAAAATAGGAACTTTTATCTCATGGGAACTTATTATCATATAGAATTAAAAATCAATGTGTCAGGAAATTCCTTCCCTCTTGGAGGACCTGGATATGAATTCCACCTAAAGTCCTTAGACTCCTTTGCCTTGTGAATCCACCACTCTGGTGTCTGCGTTCATTGTCACCTAGTTATCCTTATTTCTCTACATTATCTGTCCGCTGCATGTGTCCAAATCTCTGTCCTTTATGTCAGTGCTCAACAGAAAGTCATTGGTAGAATTTTATTTTATGTATTTATTTAATTCTAGCCTAGGTGCTGCTGCCTTTCTACATGATCACTCATGGGTCTTTGAAATCAGCCATGGTCAAAGCAATAAAGACCAATTTTATGCCCTAGAACTTGATGGTGAAAAGTACTTCAGGTGATGGTTTGTGACAACTTGATTAAGGAAACAGCAAAGTTGACAGTCAGATCCCTACAGAAGCGATGGATGATCATGTGTTCCGTTTTGCCGTGGAAGCCAAATAAAAGCAGCTCAGAAGATCAAATGTAACTGTTCTTGGCTCTTGCCCTCCTTGCTTTAGAAAATAAAGATTTTAAACTATTCCAAGCATATTCCATCATAGAGATCAAGTTTTCAAAAATACTTCTAACAGTCAGGGTTATCTTGAGAACAGGTGGTAAATACAGAAAGAGATTTGCTATAGGTATCAGCTTAGGAGATTAAATAAATTGGCAAGTACTACGATCAGTCGCTAACAACTCAGAGATCCAGAAGGGAAAGTAGAGTTCATTCAGGTCTAGCTCTGAGACCTGAACCCTTGAGAGCTGCTAGGGTAAACCCCAAGGCAGAGCCTGGCAGACTTGGTATCCAAGAAAACCTGAACCTGCAGCTTGACTGAAACTGCCAAAGAACACTGATGTTCTGCCCCAAAGCAGTCGGAAGGAAGCTTTCCATCATATTCACAAGATGGTGTGTGGGATTTCAGTCATCAGCTTGGTTAGATTGGGGTACCAGTGAAGAATATCTATGGGTGTGTATGTGAGATGAGTGTTTTTAGGAAGGGAAACTGAGAAAGCAAGATCTGCTCCAAATGTGGATGGTGCAATCTCAGAAGCTGAGGGTCCAGACTGAGCAAAAGGGAAAAGGGATGCTGAGTGCTGGCATCCCCATCTCGGCTTCCTGTTGTGTGGAGAGGTGAGCAAGTTGCACAGTCCTGACACCAGGCACAATCTGCTGCCCTGTCTCCCTCACCATGATGGACGGTGTCCTCTCAAAACATAAGCTGAAATAAGGCCTTCCTGAAAGTTGTTTTGGTCGGGTATTTGATCCCAGCGACAAGAAGACTAACACAGAGGCTTAGCCTTTGAATGACTGACGGGACCCAGTCACATGAGGAAGGGCAGTGGTGGACTCTACTCTTCTTCAGAGACCCCTTCACAGATACTGAGACTAACGTTTGGCCAAACTCTTGGGATCCTCATGGCCTGCTTAAATTAACACATAATATTAACTATCATAATAAAATGGTTGATTTGGGGCAGTTAAGAATTTGGGCTTGTGGTTCCGAGTACAGCTACTCAGCCAGCTGTCTCCTAAACATGGGGCTTTGGGCAAGTCACTCATTCTATCAGTACCTCACTTCTTCATTTTTACAGTGGAGAGGGCAATGGTACCCAGCTCATAGACGTAGGATAGTGATCAACTCAAGAAAAATCTTAGTAGAAAGCTGGACCCAGAATCACTGCTTATAAGTTAGCCACCATGTTCATCTTTTCTCTTCTTCTCCTCCGTCTCTTATAGATATACAAGGAAGAGAAACAAAGAACCAGATATGCCTCCTGCCCTGGTATAATACAGAATGACAGCTGTGACAACAACCATGTACATGAATCCTTGCTGGGCACGTAAAGGAGCGCTACATGGCAAACGTTAGTAGTTCTGTATGGCTTGTATCCTCACATAAGGTGTGGGGCAGAGCCCCTTTCCAGTGTTTTCCCACTGTGGAGGTTTGAAAGTTATGCCAGATCAGTAGCCCGTATCTCCCCCTCAGCTCTCTCCAGCTCCTTCCTCTCTTCATCAACACTCTAGAAGTGTTGTTCTACATCCTGTGTCCACACCCACCCCATCATCGCCATGGTCTCGGCCTTACTATAGTCAACTTACAATCTCCATTCCTTCACGACTTCTATTCCGAAGGCCAATGCTGTGGTCTCTTTTAGATTATTTTATTTTGCTTCGTGATTTGCTGTGGTTTATTTATTGAAATGGTCTTGTTTTAGTCTTCTGATGCTATTTTCTCCTTCCCTTACTCCATAATACTGGTTTATGTTGTGGAATATTAATTTCAGATGGGCTGCATTTGTTTATGGTCCTGAACACTTGTTTTAATGATGCAAGGATGTGCTGTATTCTTCTGTGTTGCATTTGTTTAACTCTGTGAAGCTGTGTTACTTTGCCTGCCTAAAACATCTGATTGGTCTAATAAGAGCTGGATGGCCAATAACCATGTAGAAGTGAAAAATAGGTGGGGCTGGTAAGCAGAGAAAATAAAAAGAAAGAGAAATCTAGGAAATAAAAAAGAAGGAGCAAGAAAAGGAGAAGGAGATGAGAATTCCAGGGGCCAGCCACCCAATCACAGAGTAATAAGGAAAGAAAGATATATAGAATAAAGAAAGGTAAAAAAAACCCCAGAGGCAAAATGTAGTTAAAGAGAAATAGGATAATTTAAGTTAGAAAAGCTGGCTAGAAACAAGCCAAGCCAAGGCTGGGCATTCATGTGTAAGAATAAGTCTCTGTTCATTTATCTGGGAGCTGGGTGGTGGGCCCCCAAAGAGTTAAATAAAAAACCAAACACAATAGATTTATTTTCCTGTTTTCCTTATTATACTTGTCATTTACATATTGTGATTCCCCATGGTTCCTGTTTGGAGTTTATGCTTCTTGGTCTATGCATGATTAAGGTTGTTCTAAACTTCAATCTCCGCTGCCATGTGCATGCTATGTTTTACATTTAGTTGTTTCTCTTGAACCCAGATCCACATCTCTTGAATGTTTCCAGAGAGTAATCCCAGCTGCCTTTGAACTCTATACAGCTGATGATGACCCTGAATTTCTGATCTTCATGCCTTGACATACCCAAGTTTATTTGGTGTTAGAGATCACATCTCTACCCCTCAGCATGTATTCTTGACCTCAGTTCTTGGCATCACCTTCCTCTACTAACCACACCATGAACCTGTTAGCCTCCAGGTTTCACCTCCATGTCATTTCAATTCTATGAACAAAAGCAATGGGCTGAACTGTGCTGCCTTCTTTCACATGCTGAAATTCTAACTCCAGTGCTTAGCAGTATGCCTGTCTTCAGAAGGAGAGTCTGCAAAGGGAGCTCTGAGTTGAAGTGAGGCCAATAGAGTAACCCTAGTATTCCAACTAGTATTTTTATAGTAAAAACAACTGGACATCTCCATGTTAGCCCTGAGCTGTCTGCCTTGGATGGTATGTAAAAGAAAGAAGTTATTCCATGCACGCCACTACCATTCTCCCCACAACCAATAATACTTCTCTTACTAAAAGAGCAGACAACAAGCTAAGTGAGCCTACCTGTGCCCTGCCACTCTGAGCCCTTTCCTGTTTGGATGAAACTGTTTTTCTATACCCAGAGTTAGGATGCATTCTTTGTCTTGCCCAGAGAAGTTGAAAATACTGCGACATACACCTGGCTGTCCTTACTACAGGAGAAGGCCAGAACGATGAGAAACGCAAGCACAGAGCATTTCCGAGGCTCTGAGGTGAAGGCATCTTAACAGGAAGAGGCTAGACAGAAGGCATGTTTGGTCATATCTCATCAAACTGGAAGTCCTGGAGGTAGATTAGAGGCTGGGCTGGCCTTTTTCATGACTTCTTGCGAGTCTGGCGTAGCTACAGTGAAATCTGAGTAGCTGGGGTTGAGCTGAGAGGAACCAGAGCCCGCTGAAGATCTCCACTCTCTCCTGCTCTCTCAGAATGCTCTTCCAAAGAAAAACAGAATGTAGTATCTCAGGCAACCCTTCACTGATATAAACACAGGAAGCAAAGGGGCCTCATACCCCTTAGATAGATCTTTCTGAGGGAAACTGAGGACCGAGGCAGTTCTAAGGAGAGTTCTTCAGGAAGAGAGAAAAGTAAAACCCTCAACTCTGCAAATATTCTTGCAGCTCCTCGGAATTGTTCAGCTATGCAATTTTCAACTGACTTAAAATTCTACCCCCAGGAATATGTTTATTAATTCACCAGGAACATTAAGAGGAGGTAAGAATCATTTTCAGATTTTGCTGTTACCTGACACTGACATTGTCATATGACAGTAGAACCCAACCAGAAACCAAAGCCCAGAGGTATTAGAAGGTGAAGGTGGGAACAGTGGGAAGTGCTCTTACTAGAACTGCAAGCTGCCCATCACAGCAGTAGATGTGGGATGGATAAGGAGAAACTAGGGGCTAGTGGTGTTGG
This sequence comes from Alexandromys fortis, assembly GCF_014885135.2. Lineage (NCBI taxonomy): Eukaryota > Metazoa > Chordata > Mammalia > Rodentia > Cricetidae > Alexandromys > Alexandromys fortis. Next base: position 444,942 of record NW_026068059.1, on the reverse strand, counting down.
TGCGGACTCCCTTACAATTGTTCATACAGATTGTCTGGCTGAGTGGGGAGGGCTCTCTCCCTAGGCTGCTAAGGAGAGTTGACAAATTAAGGGAGAACAGCATGCAAGCAATATTCCAGCATGGACGGCAGAATGTGTTGAGTCTTCCCCACCACCGCCGCTTTTCTGCTTATGTTCCCCCGGAGCAGGTTCAGCTTCCTTTGCCAAAGGAGGCAGGGGGTGGGGATATTGTTGGCTTCGTGCCCACCTGGGTATCTGCTCGAAGAGTTTTGCACATGCTGCTAAGTGCCCAGTGGCACCCAGGGCTCCCTTTTACATTCTTAATTACCCTGAAATTCAGCCACATGGTCCCTCTGCCTTCCTGGACCAGTGTTCGGTGGCAGCTGGTATTAGAAACCAACTGTGCTTCGAGAGCCCTCAAGTTCCACTCTCACTCTCGGGAAGGGAGTGGACTGGATAGCCTCATGTGTTTGCGTCTGTAGGGATCCGTATGTGTGCAGGGTGTTAGGCATGCTTATGTCTCATGGCTCCAGAGAGTGATCTGTGCATATGAACATAAATGCAAATGTGTGTATGTGCATGCGTGCATGCATGTGTGTGTATGTGTGATCATCTCTGAGGGTTTCTCTTGATTATTGATAATGCTTTTAGAATGAACGAACTTATGAACTTGATAGATGGTATTTTAAGCTTTCACGGGGAACTAGAAAATTTCCAGTATTAGCATAAGGAGGCACAGAAATCATTTCACAGTTGATGATGGTGATCTTTTCTAAAGGAGGGAAGGTAGAGTTTCTGGAAGTCTTTTGTCTTGCTATTAAGACAAAGTAGAAGGAAGTGGGGTTGAAGGCATTTGGAGAAAATCTTCAGTTTGGATTATCTTACCTTCTCCACACACATTCCCCACCTCCATCTATTTCTGAATTTTTTTGGAAAGGGCACATTTTGACACAGGTATCTGCGTGTTGCATAATTTTGCACAGGCACACACAAAATCACTATGTGCTAACACACACACACTCACACATGGGCAGACATTCTTCTCTGCTATATGCATTGTGAGGTGTTTTGCTCAAAATTGGGAGATGGAAGAGTACTTTTGAGATTTCCTCTCAAGAAATCCCAAAGTCTTTTAATAAGAGAAAGGCAGGAGAAAGTAGTGAGTACGAGAAGCCTGATCAGTAAGCAGGAGAGACTTCTGGAGACATGGAATCACTCCTTTAATAGGGCTTAGGAAAAACTGTTTGAAGGGACTGGGACATGAGTCAGGAATAAAAGGAGTCAGAGGCTGTTCTTACACATAGATGAGAAAAGGAAAAAGCAAAGTTATCCAATAGAAACAAGTTTCTAAGTTCCCCTCTCCAAGTTCAGTGTTCTATGATCATTGTCCCTATAATCAATAAGTAACTCGTCCGCTGATACAGTAGATGGCAACTCTTTGGAGACCAGATTGCATGTCTATGATCATAGGGAGATCTCATTATGACTTCGTAGGAAGTTCTCATTTCCATTTCTTAGGAGGTCTCATTGTACTGTCTTTTCTAGTTCTATTATTAAAGAGCCAATCAGAATGGAAAAATGAATTGATATTAGTTATTACTCATTTAAGATGATTGACTCAATATTTTATCAGTTCATCTCATTTAACACACCCGAATTCACTATTTATAAATGATCTAGCATTGTGCTCAGCACTGATCTCAAAATATTTCACAGAAAAGTGGAGTAAGCCAGACCCAAAAAGAGGAACATGCGATGTACTCACTCATATTTGGTTTCTAGCCATAAATAAAGGACATTGAGCCTATAATTCGTGATCCTAGAGAAGCTAAATAAGAAGGTGAACCCAAAGAAAAACATATAGGCATCCTCCTGAATATTAACCTTCATCAGGCGATGAAAGGAGACAGAGTCAGAGACCCACATTGGAGCACCGGACTGAAATCTCAAGTCCAAATCAGGAGCAGAAGGAGAGCGAGCACGAGCAAGGAACTCAGGACCGCGAGGGGTGCACCCACACACTGAGACAATGGGGATGTTCTATCAGGAACTCACCAAGGCCAGCTGGCCTGGGTCTGAAAAAGCATGGGATAAAACTGGTCTCGCTGAACATAGCGGACAATGAGGACTACTGAGAACTCCAGAACAGTGGCACTGGGTTTTGATCCTACTGCACGTACTGGCTTTGTGGGAGCCTAAGCAGTTTAGATGCTCACCTTACTAGACCTGGATGGAAGTGGGTGGTCCTTGGACTTCCCACAGGGCAGGGAACCCTGATTGCTCTTTGGGATGAGGGAGGAGGACTTGATCGGGGGAGGGAGAGGGAAATGGGAGGTGGTGGCGGAGAGGAGGCAGAAATCTGAAAGAAAGAAAGAAAGAAAGAAAGAAAGAAAGAAAGGAAGGAAGGAAGGAAGGAAGGAAGGAAGGAAGGAAGAAAGAAAGAAAGAAAGAAAGAAAGAAAGAAAGAAAGAAAGAAAGAAAAAAAGAAAGAAGTAGAGGGAAAAAAAGAAAAGTGCAGTCGGCAGTGCAGAGGGTAGGAGAGATGGCTCAGTAGGTAAGAGTGCTCATTTTCCTTCAGATCACCCAAGTTCAATTTCCAGCACCCATGTTGGGCAACTGCAAACCACCTGCCACTCAAGCTCCAGGACACCCAACCCCTTTTCCTGGCCTCCACAGGCTGCTTCACTCGTGTATGATACATACAAACAAACACATGGACAGCAATAAACATTTAAACAATTAAAATGTGGTAACATCAGGAGTGCTCACAGTGACCCACATGCATGCACACAGGGTGCGCTGGGACATCCTGAGGGGAAGTAGTTCAACACAGCAGAGTAAGGATGGTTGATGGCCACGATGAAGCACTGGCTGACTTTAAAGCAAAAGTGGAGTGGAGTGAACTGATCAACCCTATTAAAGATGGTGGATTTCTATTTGTAAATATGACGCCACTGAGACAGTCTCTGCTGCAGGCAGAGAACATCAGCTTAGGAGGTCAGTTCTAACTGTGAAGACCGAATTTTCAAATCCAGTGCTGTAGTGCCCTGCACCAAACACCCTGACATGAAAATTATGCAAGAATTGTTCGTTTATAAAGTGAAATATGAGCAATACTAGTTCTTTAAAGAAAGTTGACAATTATTTGCATTTAAATGTAGCTGCCAGAGAAAAGAGTTTAGCATTATCATATATAACAAATTTGAGTTCAAAAATGAAAATACATATGAGAAATTGTCATTGAAGCTTATTCAGAAAGTATTTATGAATTTTAGGTAATATTAATAAAGACTGAGAAGCTTATGTGAGAGTGGTGGGTACACAGTTGGGGGAAGGTGGTTCTCAGGTCACCCAAACCATCCTTGAGCGAGCAAACAAGACAAAGACCCACAGCTATAACCACAAAAATTATTAATAAGAGAGAACAACTAAAACTTGTATGATGTGACCAAACTTGAACTTGAGGGACATTCATCAGCTAAAATGCTTTAGTTTGGAAAGGTAGATAGATAATCCCTCATCCAAAAAAGCTAGGAAAACAAAGTCAAACACTGAAGAAGGAGATGGACAGTAAGAAAGCTGTAAAGATAAGAGTAGAAATAAACCTGAAAATAAAATGAGTTGCTTAGCCAAAAAAGCCTCTGACATAAAATTATGATTTAAACCAGGAAATGAAAGAAAAGCATAGTGTTACTTGAAGTAAAATATTAGAAAAGGGCTAATGTAACATTTGTACATGTGATAAAAATCATCTCAGGGAAAAGCTTTCTGCGCCTCTGAAATCCATAATAAAATGATGTATCTCTAGAAAGTTTACAATTATCCAGGGCCTACAGAGGAAGTAATGGAAATTTTGAGTGGATGAAATATATGGGAAAAAAACTTGAAAAAATAATTATGAAATGGTTCTATCCATGATATAAAACTTTCAGGAGAAAATAGTCTCATTGATGAATCTATCAAATTTTCAAAAGGGGTGTAACCTGTAAAGAGAAAATATTGAGCATGTACAGATTCTTGTAGGACATTAATGTAACCGTAATATAAAATCTTACCTATAATTTGTAAAATTAGACTGTAGGCACCACCTCTTTTGTGAATGTAAATACAAAACTTAAATAAAACATTGTTACATAAGTAAAGAATATGTTAGAGAACAGATATGACCCTCACTGTCCTTCACATAGGACATATTCCTGAATATATATATATATTCCTGAATAAAAGAATAGGTATTTGTTAAAGCGCTACATCTCTCAAACAATCAGAACAAGAACTGTGTGGACTGAAGATGTGGCTCAGCCGTTGAGAACACTCTCTACCCTTGTGGAGGAACTAGGTTCCTAGCGCCCCCATGGGGCTGTTCCCAATTTCTTATAACTACAGTTCTAAAGAATCAACGCCCTCTTCCGGCTTCTACAGGTACCTGCACTCACATGCACACACTGACACACATAAATATAATTAAAATAAAATAAGGATAAGGAAGGCTACATGAACATGTCAGTAACAATATGCAATTTGACATCTACATTGAAAAGAATTACAGTAAAATTGGGCAAACAATGCTCCTTCTTAATATGTAAAAGAACCTGTACCTTAAAGCAATTCCAAATCCCAAGCTCAATAAAGTTATTTGGGAGAGTAGATGCTGACATAATGAAACAGAATTAAGAAGCTGAATTATTTGAAAGGTAAGAACTAAACAGTCGTAATTTCCATAATACTTTATTGTCTACTACAAATCCCTTCACAATGAACTGAAAAAATTTTAGCGTGAATTAGCATTAAGTCAAGTGATGGATTACAAACTCCACATATGATACTCAATTACTTTCTACTATAAATACAATGGATTGGAATATAAGAAGAATATAAAATAACATAAATATAACAAGTAAAAGTGGAAGCCTGCATGAAAGCATAGAAAGCATGTCGGTATAAAATATATTAAAAATTAAATACAAATTTGCAAATCATATAAATGGTCTGTCTGCCAAAGAAGAAATAGTCTTTTTTCCCACCTCATTAGAAATCAAAGAAAATAGAAACAGCAAAATGTTATTTTCTTTTTATCAAATCAGGGAAGGTTTTCAAAATCATCACGTTTCATTTTGCAAAGTATGTTGAAAAAACACTTTCATGAACTGGAATAAGAATAGTATGTAGAGCACATATCGCTTTTTAGGAAGAGACCATTCAGTAGTTTCCAAGACCCGTGGAGATTTGTGTGATTGGGTTTGGCAATTCTACTTGTAAAAATACATCCTCATAAAGTTATGAGAACTGCATAAAAAGGTTATGCATGAGGACATTCATCATCAGCTATTCATAGTAGCCAAATTTTAGAAGCAATCAAAGTGTCTAATAATAATGAGAGGTTTGGAAAATTATGACATGTCCACATAGGATCAGAACAAATAATGTTTGCACAGAACAGTTAATGACACGGGAGAAGAAACACGTGACGATCAGTTTCAGAGAGGCAAGGGGAAGGAACACACTAGAAAGGTGACTGCCATAAATCTCTGTCCTGGGAAGATGAATTATTCCTAAAGTACCTCTACATGCTTCTTCATTTTCTCAAATTTGAAAGGCCGCAGCCAGGCACAAAGCATTATTGACTGTTCTCAATTTGCATTTTCTAGTGTTTCTAGCTTCTTATGCAGGGCCTCTTTCCCTCTTCCCCATCAGGATCTGTTCCAATCCTTGCAGAATGACACGGGGACTAAGCAGATGGGAAGATGGGGTTTTGCTTGGCCATGGGCATTCTGCCGTGGTGTTTTGACTTGCCAGAGACCCAGATATAACAGGGATAAGTGGTCATGAATTAATCCTCTGAAGCCATTTTTCTCCTTTAATTTTATCAGGGATTTTGTGACAGTGACTGAAGCCTGTGACCCACCGAGAGCATGGCAGAGCATGGCTAGGGGGCAGTGGTGGGTGGGACTTAGAGCCATTTTCCTTCATCTGTGAGCACTGGGCAAGAAACAGTGATGCTTAGAGTCGGAGGACGCAGGGACAAATCCCACCAAGTTCTCACCCTCCATTCCCAGGCTCAGAACGATGCTTGAACTCTAAGCATGTTTAACGTTTAAGAAATTAAATAAGTACCCATGGACCCAGCAATACCACTCTTGGGAATATACCCAAGAGAGGCCTTATCATGCAACAAAAATATATGCTCTACTATGTTCATAGCAGCATTGTTTGTAATAGCCAGAACCTGGAAACAACCTAGATGCCCCTCAATTGAAGAATGGATGAAGAAAGTATGGAATATATACATATTAGAGTACTACTCAGCAGTAAAAAACAAGGACTTCTTGAAGTTTGCAGGCAAATGGATGGAAATAGAAAACACTATCCTGAGTGAGGTAAGCCAGACCCAAATAGAGGAACATGGGATGTTCTCACTCATATTTGGTTTCTAGCCATAAATAAAGGACATTGAGCCTACAATTCGGGTTCTTAGAGTAGCTAAAGAAGAAGGAGAACCCAAAGAAAAACATATAGGCATCCTCCTGAATATTAACCTTCATCAGGCGATGAAAGGAGACAGAGACAGAGACCCACATTGGAGCACCGGACTGAAATCTCAAGGTCCAAATCAGGAGCAGAAGGAGAGCGAACATGAGCAAGGAACTCAGGACTGCGAGGGGTGCACCCACACACTGAGACAATGGAGATGCTCTATCGGGAACTCACCAAGGCCAGCTGACCTGGGTCTGAAAAAGCCTGGGTTAAAACCGGTCTCACTGAACATAGCGGACAATGAGGACTACTGAGACATCAAGAACAATGGCAATGGGTCTTTGATCCTACTGCATGTAGTGGCTTTCTGGGAGCCTAGGCAGTTTGGATGCTCACCTTACGAGACCTGGACGGAGGAGGGTTTTCCTCGGACTTCCCACAGGACGGAGAGCCATGATTGCTCTTGGGGCTGACGAGGGAGGGGGAATGGATTGGGGGAGGGGGAGGGAAAGGGGAGGCGGAGGTGGGGAAGAGACTGAAATATTTAATAAATAAAGAAAGAAAGAAAGAAAGAAAAAAAAAAGAAATAAAAATTAAAAGAAAATAAAAAAAAATTCAACCTAAAAAAAAAAAAAGAAATTAAATAAGGACTTAATTTTCTTTCAGAATCTCTTTAAACTTAATAGCCAAATTTAGGTAAATAATTTCTTCATGAAGTTTTAAAAAATAACGTTAGTGTTTAAGAGATTAAAACTAAGTTTTAAGGAGATAGTCAAGGAAGATGACCTCACATCTGCCCTTTCCTCCTGAGAACAAGAATGATCAGTCCATGAAAGACTTGCTCTCATGTTACTCTCACGTATCCGGAGAAATGTGAGCCTTAAGAGAACTGCTCTCCCTACTCAGAGCAGGGAACTACGGGGATCACTGTGCTTTAAGACAGGGGCTGGGCATCTGGAGTTGTAGTCTGTGATGACTTGGTAACTCTTTGGCAACCAAGGAAGCGGCTCATAGACACACGAGGCAGGGCAGAATTGTGGGTATTGGCCCTATTGGGTTGATTCATGATTGTCAATTTCTATAATACCTTTCTTGATCCCAGAATAAGATCAAGAGTACTTGGGAACATTTTAAGGACTTAATGGACAAATTGCTTTTGAGAGTAGGGTTAACTAAAATCTGTATATCTGAAAATTATTATTATTTTTTTACTTTAGTAGGAAGAGATGTATTGCAAAATTATTGACGCATAAAGGAACACAGGAGTTAGTAGTCTAGAAACCCTTGGGATCAGTACTGAGGAAGAATTATTGACCCAGCATTTGTAAGTGCACCCACTGGGAGGTGTAATGCCTATGGACGTGCGAAGTTCACTTGTTGTTGTTTGAGCAAGCAGATGCCCAGAAATAGTTCTTATAAAAAGTAGAGGTTATAGCTGACAAAGCTGCCCTCCTCCTTCCATTCATGATGTACTAGTCTATAGAAAGCACATGCATATTCTTGAACTTACTGTGGCACATATATGTTCTACAGGTTATAACCTAAATATATATTTATTATAAATAAGATTTCAAAAGCAATACCAATCAGTTAAATCCATGTATATGACTAGAATATTGGCTTCATGCTAGCAGATATTTTTTATTCATTTTATTTTCTCCAATGACTTGGTCTCCGGATTATTCTCCCTTCTCCTTATCAAAAGAAGAGTTTTCATTGTGTGGCTTTACTTCTAATATAAAAAAAATCCTCCAAAACAGGATGCTTTCAAATTGCACAAGGAAAATAGAAACCATAAATGATTTCATAAAGACTAGGTCTACATTTTTGTCTTTTTAGATAACAAACATGGATGTCAGTGCAAGACAATACTCTAAACTTTATGGGAATCTTGAGAAAGCACCTTCCATCTTTGTGGCTGCAAAACATACTGTGTTATCTCTGTCGACATTTGCTGTTGTAGCAAATAAGCCCCAAACTACATGAATTGTTCTAACAAGTAAAAAGAGATTTCTTTTTTCCTTGGGTAAAGTCTGGCACAGGTATTCCTGAACGGTGGACCATCTTCTTCCAAGTTGTAAAACACAGACCCAGTTCCTTCTCTACCTTCATCACGTGGCTTCTAATACTGCCATCATTCATCTGAAGGCAATGGAAGAGGAGGGAGCGCAGGGTACGGTTCATGAGTGATCACTCTGCTCTGGGCTTTGAAGTGAGCCCATGGCTTCTGTTAAAATTCCTCTGGCCAAGCTTGATCATGTAACTACGGTCAACCAGAAAGAAAGTGGGAACACTGCCTGGCTATATAAGCAGGGAAAAGAAGGTTCAGAGGCCGGGAGCAGCCAGCCATTCTCTGACACCCTCATGTTCAAGAATCAGAGAATGGGACAAATTGCTTTCTGCCCACTATTTTTGGGTTTTCTCATCTGAAAAAGGTGCCTTGCTTCGAGCACTCTCGATAGTGTTTTGCTTTATGACCAACTATACTGGCAGGATAGGGAAATAAGATCCGTCTAACTCAGAGCCCAGTTTCTTTACAACACAAGAGTATCTCAGTATGTAGAAACCTGTGTTTGTATCAGTTCAAGTAAATAAAGCAAAACAGCAACCACAAAACCAGCCAAACAAAGGTCATACTCTTGTGGTCGATGCTCTAATGACAGGCACCTGGAAATGTGTGTGGGGCCCAAGGCACTACCCACATGAAGAAGCCAGGAGGGTGGAGTACGTAAACAAAGCTGCCTTGGTCTGTTCAGGTGACACACTGAAGCTCAGAAGGCATGTAACTTTCCACCCACTCGGCTAGCGAAGATCTCTGCCGGCTGATGACCATCTCTACCACAATACAGTAATCGCTGCAGCCTGGCTGGGGTGGGGGCGCTAACTTTTGCAAGCCTGAACAAAGATGCCTTTGTCTGTCTCCAAACCTATATTATTTCCATCTGTCACATTGATTCAGCCTGGTAGAGTGATTTCTAGGTTATAGTCTCTGAGCCTCAGTTCGCTTCAATCAGGGCACTTTCGCACTTGCACAATAAATGTTTGAATGTAAGATGTTTCTTTGCTTTCTAAAATTGAATTTTGTGTTACCTGGTTGCAGGCTGTCGCAGGTGGTCCACATGGCTACGGATAAGAGCATTGATCTTGCAAGGGAACAGATTGGCTCTTCAAAGGGGGTAGTTTGGGTCTGACAGCTGCAGATGATGAGATGGCTTCTAATAGATACTCTGTGCTCCCATCAAAGGTGTGAAAGATTGTGAGCCTTTCCTCCCAGCTGCCCAGTCCTACAGAGAATGGGTGCCTGGATCTGCCAGCCTGCCTCCAGCACACGACAGCTGATTGCAATAACACGGTATCTGCGTGGCTGCTGAGTCCACAGGACCGAGATCACACCTTAAGATACTACGAGCTACTAGGAGAGGCCTTCTTGGTTCTATTAGGTAAGGCCGGAAGTAAGCTTCATTTTGAGTACAAAGTCCTAAGGGGCAACGGTCATAAACAACCTCAGTCAAGGGTGGTATGGTGCCTTCCTGAGATGCTAAGCCCTTAAGGGAGCTTCCTAGAGACCTTGTTCTATTGGAAGGAATCTCACTTCTGACCACCCTTACTAGATGCTATCTAATCTGACAGTTAGTTATGTAGTTCCCACAGTACTTGCTTCACTAGCTTTCAGGTACTTGATATGAGTTCGAACATTTTTTAGGAGAATGATTTGTGATCTATCACAAGCCACTGGCTCTATCCTGTGATCTCAATATAGTGACAGGATCACCTGCTTCCTTGTAATGAACATCAACAGTGAGACCTCTGCACCCTTCCTGCAGCCTGCCCCAGGGAGGAGGTTCTTCTTGCACAGCTTAGTACTGCCGACTAGGTACCCCAGATGCCCCCCAGTGGAACCTGAATCTTCAGGTAGATTCCTTTGATCTCAGTCATCTTCTGACTCCTTTAGTGCCAGATGATACCACACTAGAATTTCCTGTTTCCAGGGGAGTGTGCAATATTCTCTTTAAGAGCTTAGGGCCAAGGTCCAGATCCCCAGCTTTGTTCTAGTTCCTGATACATCTAAAGAGGCTCTCCTACTTCAGGGTCAACCTTTGGATCATACCACATTGGAAAGATAATAAAAGAGCATTTTCAGTTGGGTTTTATTCTTTATTTATGATATTCACTAAATTACAGATGAAATAGGTCATTATATAATCCAGCTCCCTTTCTAGCCAGTGTGTGTGTGTGTGTCTGTGTGTGTGTGTTGACTTAGGTTTCTGCCCTGCTCGATCCCACAGTCATTCAACCCCTAAAAATACTGTTCAGCCCCAAAGAAACACACAGAGGTCTACATTATTTATAAACCGGTTGGCCTATTAGCTCAGGCTTCTTATTAACTCTTGCTTACATCTTAAATTAGCCCATTATTCTTGTCTATGTTAGTCATGTGGCTTGGTACATTTTTCAGTGAGACAGTCTTATTTTGTTTCCTCTGTGTCTGGGTGACATTTGCAGATTGATTTGTTCCTCTTCCCAGAATTCTCCTGTTCTCATAGCCTTGCCTCTACTTCCTGCCTGGCTACTGGCCAATCAGCATTTTATTAAACAAGTACAAGAAACAAATCCTTACAGGGTAAAACCATTGTCCCACAGCGTGTGTGTGTGTGTGTGTGTGTGTGTGTGTGTATGGATGGATGGATGTTTTCTTTTATAACATCTATAAAAGAAGCCTTCACAAGGTTAGATCATAATTATCTCTTGACCATTTGTATCAAGTGAAAGTTCTTTCAAATAACTATGCTTTAAAAAAATTGGCCTAATTTCTGTCTGGAAAACTAAATGTTCAGGCTGAGTAGCTGGGTCTTTTTCTTCACCATTTACAGGACTTTGGTACTTTCCTAATTGACCAAGCTTGAGCAGTGGTATAAGATCTGTAGTAGCTAGGATAATGTTGGAGCAGAAAGTATCAGGCAGGAGAATGCAGACCCTTGATACGAGGAGCTGTCTTTGAAAAACTATTCTTGGAAAGTCACCATTTCTTAATAAAAATGTTCCAAATAATGTCTCCACTCTCTGGTTTCTTCTAGGGCATGTGAATGAACTTCTAACAACATTACAGTGCAACATCAGTGCCCCTGTCTTACTTGCTTTTGAGGCAATGGGCACTGGGTCTCTTATGGAATGAGAAAAGGGCAGAAGCACAATTAATTTGCATTGCAGTGAATACAGAAGGACACTAAAGTGTGCTGACAAACTGGTGCTTCCTTAGTCATTTGCATGGAGAACAACTGGGGTGGGCGTAACCTCAGAGCATAGGACAACAGAGGCAGAGCAAGCACAGAAGCAAGCATATAATAACACACCAATCTGTGCCCACATGTTGACCAACATTAAATAATCTAGCCACTATACAGGTCGAGATCCAGTAATTTTCAAACATTAAGTTGTTATATGTCATGTGAAGTTTATGATGCAGACACTAATAATTATTTATTGAGTTTTGTTTCTATTTACAAATAGTCTATATCTATAGGAGTTGAGGCTTGATTTTTATAGCTTTGAATCTCTTTTTAAAAATATGAAATTGATGTGTTAGTGAGATGGCTCCAAGGTTAAGAACACTTGCTGGTCTTCCAGAGGACCTGGGTTCAATTCCCAGGGCCTACATGGTGACACGCTCATAGTTATGTTGGTAAATTACCTTCTAGATATCTACGTTTATCTGCATAGACCTGGGCTTCTGTCAGCCTTGGTAAGGGCAGCTTCTGCCTGCAGTGGGCAGCAGTCAATGGACAGATGTAGAACTGTCAAAGTGCTGAGGATAAGAAGGAAAGTGCTCAGCCCTAAGTGAGATACCTTTCTTGATCCCACCACCCACCACTAAGGGCCAGAGTACATTGTAGAAGAGATGGGAAGAGTGTAAGAACTGGAGGGCAGGAGGTGTGCTATGAAATATGATCTTCTGGGCTTGGTTTGACAATTGCACTGATGAATTCATAGCAGCTCTATTGACTTTCACAAGATACCTCCAGCAGAAAACTAAGATAGATGGAAGAAATTTTCTCCAGATTGCATCCCTTACTGAAAAGCTGTAGACAGTTGATAGATGCTAGGAATGGAGAATTCTCTCTCTCTCTCTCTCTCTCTCTCTCTCTCTCTCTCTCTCTCTCTCTCTCCTAATGTGTAGACACTGGTATATTTCCCATGCTCCAGTGAAGGTCCCTATGCCCCTACATACTGACTGGCAGTGCTAATTTGACATAGTGAGTTATCAGGTGGAAAAGGACATGAGTTTCATTTGGAGGGGTCCATGTTGAAAAATATTTGCAGGAGAGTTGGAAGGGACAATGAGGAGCAAATATGATCATGATCATATTTCACATATTAAAAGAAGATTCAAGGTCATCATTGACCACATAATGAATTTGAGAGTGGATGAGGATACATGAGACCTTGTTTTAGAAACAAAACTAAACAGAAAACATTAGATTTGAGCTACCATAAAGCTTCATGGATTTTTTTCTCTTATGCAAGAATTAACCAGGCCTAATCGCACTCAGCTTCATAATCAGACAAGATCTGGCACGTTCAGGATGATACGTCCACAGAGGAGAGTTGTTTGGCTTTAAAATAGGCTTTGTATATTATTAAAGCTGAAGAAATACTGACCAGTGTGGTGTCATCATGCCTTTCTGGGGCAACTCTACTCAATCCTCCAATGTCTACAAGAGCTATCCACTGAAGCACCATTGCTTAGTTCTGGTGGCTTACAAATGTCGTGTTTTGGTACAGGCTTGACTATATATAGGGAGATGGAAACTTTACTTTTCCATCTTCCAGTTCCATTATCTTTTACTTCATTTCCTTTTGAGGATGGTCTTCTGGCCTTGTCACTAAAGCCTTATTTCCTCTGGACCTGTGACAACTACTCCTGATATTTTTAACAAAACCATACCAATTGCTTATACTATCCCTAGGTATTACTGATGCTTCTTAATAATAAGAAACGTTGTTTCTCATTGGCTTTAAGTCTAAGAAAATGAATGAAAGAACTGGCCCAGGAAAACAAAAAGAAATCATTAGTCATTGGATAGCTTTGAATAGTTGTTAGATTCAGATGGAAGTCTTTCAGAATAGTCTTTGGAAATGTCTCTGCATCTAATCTATGAAGTTCCCATGAGTCTTGTGAGTATCAAGCTCCTTCCTTCATACTACAGGAACAAAAGAACTGTGCCCCAAGAAAATGCTCAATTGTTTCTTGGTAGGAATCCCCTGACACATTGGAATAGATGGGTTTAAATGGAGGGATCAACCTGGAAACGTATCTAGGCACAGAGAATACAGTACTGAGTGGGAGGCTGCTCAGAGGAGTTCTGGGGAAAAAAATCAGCTCAATATGAAAAGGAGAAGGAGAAGAAAGGTGAGGTAAACAAAAGGTTTCGTCCATCTCTCCCTATGTACATTCTATCTTGGGTCTCAGCAATGAAATATGAAGGACTGATGGAGACTGGGTGGAGGAGTGGGCATGCTCATTGCAGCTGCTTGTTAGCTATAGTGTGAAGGACAACAATATTCTTTCAAAACACCACCCCCTGCACACCCAGCTTGAAACCGTGAGATTCTCTTTAATTTGCAGTTTGGGAACCTTCAGTCCATGGTCAGTGGGATGCAATGGGTCAGGACATTATGATGGCAGACATCCAGGGGCTGTTCACCTCAAAACCACAAAGTAATGAAAAGGAAGGGAAAGAGGCTGTGGTCCTAATATCTCTTTAGAGGACATGTCACCAGTGACCTGAAGACTTCATATTGGACTCACCTCTAAGGGATTCTACTGTGTCCCTCAGAATCATCTTGGAGAACATGCTCTTTACACATGGGCCTTTGGGTAACATTTCAGATCCATCCTGTAGAACCATGGGCTTCTTGTGAGGGTTCTGCTGACTGAATTCCTGAATTGGGCAGAGCAACCTGGGGATAACCAGAAGGTATTTTTGTAGGTTTCTAATGCTTGGGTAGTGGGATGTATATACAAAAGTTTATAATGGTACATTGATTTTTTTGGTGGTGTTGTGTGTGTATGATGCTGAGGATTAAACTTAGACCCTTGCACATGCTAGGCAAGAGATCTATCACTGAGCCACAACCCTGATCTGGTTAATAGCTTTTGATACATCTTTATATGTGATCTGTGAGTAAATTCCTGCTCATCGGGTTCAGCATTTCATAACAAAGATACAGTAAGTGGACAGGTATAACCATACTAAAATATTACCTTGACATGGCAAGGGTGAAAGTTAACTTGGAAGAATATCTTGCAACCTATGAGCTTGAGTCTGGTTGGATTTAATATTGCTGAGGAGGATCCAGAAGGCATTGAAAATTTGAACAGGCTTATCCCTCCTGTGAGACTTGGCCTCCATGGCTTATACTATGAGATATGACAAGAAATAGGACTTTTTCTTCTTTGGCTAAGTATCTTATTTGGCAATCAACCAAAAGCACTGGTTAGAGGTGCTCTTCTTTAAAAAGGCATGATTTCCATGGATGTTTGTGCTTCCACGGGTTTCACAGTCCTTTCCTGGTTGTCAAGTTTCTCACATGTATCATCTGGCTTTGCAAGCCATCCTTGACTTTTGGTTCCCTGACTGCTCATGCTGTTGATGGGCCGCAGAGCCTTGGCGTGTTCTTCCCTCTAACTTCCTGCCCTCTCCTGAGTATTCACAGTTCTCTCTCACAGCAGTTACCATCCTTGTCATGGATCTGTTCTTCCTGCAGACTTTAAGCTCTATGAGGACGAAGACTGAAGGCGAAGGTGAAAGTCACAAAAATCCCACACCAGTTTGGCATTATGATTAATAGAATAGTTATTTATTTAAAGGGGAAAAAACTTACAGATCACCATCCCAGACAACAGCCCTCTGCGCAATCAGGAAGGGAGTCTAGTCACCGGAAGCGGGGCAGGAAGTAAGAGAGGGAAATGGCCGCTTTTTTAAAAGGGAGAGGACCACACCCCAATGGGCTGGTATCTCAGCGGCTATTGGCTGAAGGAGTGGGAGGAACTCCTGCAACAGAAGACTAAGCCTGCTTTGTAGTGTGTGACATCTTAAAGCCCACTGTCACTTCTGACACAAGGCAGGCACTACCTAAAGATCTCTTGAGTAAAGGGAAATGCTACTTTCTATTCTTAATCCTAGTGCAAAAATAAGGCTTTAACTTGGACTCATGTTGCTAGTGGAGAGAACTCTGATACGGAAGGAAATAAGCAAACAATTTGAAGCTATTTTAATGTTCAGTCAGCCCTACTGGTGGCAAGAGCTTGTGTTCTTTGCAGCACTGATAATTTTGATGCTGATGTCCTGAATGTGATAACTTCCCTTATAACGTGGAAGGGAGAAGGGTTTCAGCAAGTGAAGGCATTTGTAGATGATTCAAAGAAAGAAAATATCATCATTTGGCCTAGGCACACTGACCAAGTAATTTTCTTTCAGGAGATGCTGTGATACAAGGGAGATGGCTTTCTGAGAGTCCTTGATACAAAACTGCTTTCAGTCGAGGCCGATGTAAAGTTGGTCCACCAAGATCAACCCTCGCCACTGTGGTGTGACAGCTCTGTGTTTTTGTGTGATTGCTGTCTTCTCCAGAGTTAAGCCAATTAGACCTTGGGGATGTCAAGGTGTATGTGTAGGTGTGGGGTTTCAGAGGCAAGAAGGAGAGTCAGGGAAAAGGACAAGAGACAGCACCAGTCATGGGCAAAGGAGTATGCCAATCTGCCTAGGCCATGTGGCTGACAACCCGCCTGACGCTTGTTTTGACTTTGTTCTAACTGCACAACCGGTGTGTGCAGATGACTTTACATCTTAGAGCAAAATGTGCGACAGCAATGTGCTAAGGAAATGCAAACAAAAATATGCTTCCCCCACTCCAAACAAATCTCTCACACGGCGTGACAATGCCATGGCATGGCGAGAGACTGAAGCCAGGCCACAAGGAATCCAGATTTGCAGGGTGATGGAAGCCATTCTCCAGTGCTTTTCAAGGTCACCCTCAGTGTGCTCCTGGGTTACTTTTTATTATTCAGTATCACACCTTTCAATGTCATTCATGCATGTACTCATGAGAACACTATCGAATCAATTTGTTCAATATATGTTGGGAACCTACAGTGATCCAAGAAGATGTAGGGATACTTAGACAGCAGCATGAAATATTCAGTGAGGATACATGAGGGGCCATGGCTTCTCTGTTTCCACCCATGCCTATCCCTCATCTCTAGCTCTAGGAGTATCTCTCTACTTTATGTCTGTTGATAGAGATTTCTGTCCTGCCAGGTTCCACAGCCATTCAGTCCCAAAGAAACACAGATGTCTATATTAATTATAAACTGGTTGGCCTAGTATCTCAGGCTTTCTTATTAACTAACTCTTAAATCTTACATTAACCCATAATTCTTGTCTGTGTTAGCCATGTGGCTTGGTACCTTTTATCAGTGAGGCCTTCTCATTTTGCATCTTCTGTGTCTGGGTGACTACTGCAGACTGAGCCTTTCCTCTTCCCAGAATTCTCCTGTTCTGGTCACCCTGCCTATGCTTCATGCCCGGCTACTGGCCAATCAGCATTTTATTAAACCAATGTAAGTGACAAATCTTTACAGGGTATAAGATCATTGTCCCACAGCAATCCCCCCCCCTTTTTTTCAAATCAAAATCTCTGAATCCAATCTCTTTTGTTTAGCTTTCTTCCTGACCATTATCCATAACAACTTGTAATCAACACTCTAAACAAAGAAAAACATCCATAGTCCACTTTAGTGAATGTGGGCTTAGTTTTCCAGGATGCTTCCTGATGATTGGGGATGCTGATAATCTTATGGGGACCTAAAGAAAATTTAGGGTTATTGTCAAGCCCTAACTGGAATATTCTGTGAGGCTTGATCATCTCAGCCTTGAGTTTGTCTTGAGGCTGTTCTGGATGTAGAACTCAGAAGAAACTTCAACAGAGGTCCTATGAAATGTTAGATCATCTGGGTCATCTGCTCCTACTGGAGGTTTTTTTCAGGGGGGGTCTTTCTTGTTCAAACCTGGTTTTTCTTAACCCAGAATGAATCCACAACCCCTCATTTCATATGGAAACAAAAGCAAAACCTCTTCTTCAAAGAAACACATCTTTTGACTTAAATTTTGAAATCAACACATTTTCAAAATATATATGTTGGATTAACCCAGCAGCATTTATAATCAAATGTCTTTTATCAGCTATTGCTCCTTCCTCAGCCATCAAACAATTCAAAGAGAACACAATAACATACAATATCCAGATTCTCTGTGTATTTTCCATTTATACATGGCTTTATTTTAAACTCTATTTCTTTTATTTTTAATTTTTGGCTTGTTGAGACAGGGTTTCTCTGTGTGTCGTTGGATGTCCTGGAATTCACTCTGTGGACCAGGCTGTCCTTGAACTCACAGAGATCTTTCTGCCTTTGCCTCCCAAGTGCTAGGAGTAAAGGTGTGTACCACCACATCCAACTACCCAGTACCCTCTTTCTTTCTTTTCTTTTTCTTTTTTTAAAGGACTTTAGCCTTTTTCTCTTCTCTCCCAAGCCTGCATATATATATTTTTTTTTAACACACTGTACACCATTTAGAGGTTTTTTTTCATCTGGATTTATCTTTACTGTATATCTCTCTTTTTCTGACCACATGAGTCTTTAATTTGCTAAGAGATATGGTTAGAATTAAAGCTGTGGCTTTGACAACTGGATCCACCCCATTCCTTAGCTTTCTGAGAGTCTAGTTTCATGGCAGAGGTACTGGCAGGAGCCATGTTTATTGCCACAACTCTATGGAGTTTCAAGGTTCCTGCCACTACCAAGAAGCATGTTGTTGGCTGTTCATAAACACCACTTAAGTGCTTTGTGGCAGAGCCTTTTAAAAGGGCTACAAGGTTTTTGTAGCTAATGCTGAGTCAGAAAGCCTCTTTTAAATGAGACACACTTGCCTCTAACAAACAGAACCCACCCGAGAAAATGCTGCTACCAAGAAGTCATGTTTAACTCTGTTGCTTCATGTCTAGAATTACTTTCTAAGCTCTCTCGGGTTTTATGTGGAGGAGAATTCTGGGAAGAGGAAAGGCTCAGTCTGAAGTGGTCACCCAGACCCAGAGGAAGCAAGATGAGAATGCCTTACTGATAAAGGTACCAAGCCACATGGCTAACATAGACAAGAATGATGGGTTAATGTAAGATATAAGAATTAGTTAATAAGAAAGCCTGAGATACTAGGCCAACAAATTTATAACTAATGTAGACCTCTGTGTGTTTCTTTGGAACTAAATGACTGTGGGACTGGTTGGGACAGAAATCTCTGTCAACATGTGACCATGAAAAATTTCCGTGTATCTTAAGAGCCAGGAATAATTCTTTCCTTATTTTCATGATTTCTCCATATAATGAAACTTATTCATTCTTTGTGCAGTGATCCAATAAAAGGCTACTTCTACTCAGAAGTTACAATTGGTATATGCTGAAAGTCTCTGTAGCCAGCTTGTTTCTTCTGCCTTGACTGTTCTCACCTTGACAGTTTGTATTGGAGTGAAAGTACATGAGTGGACAAATCTTATAAAAACTGGCCTTGTGATTAAGCTTATAGCTTACATTCAGAGCTTCTTGGCTCAAACATAGCTATAGGACTCCAATTTGCCTCCCTGAAATATCCATAAGGCATTTGAATACTAACAGAAAATCATGTTGCATTCTTTTCTGGCAGCATACCATGATACCAGAGTGTGGAATTTGAAGTTCAAATTTGGTTAGGTTCAAATCCTAGCTCTACCAGTTGCATGTGAATTTACTACTCTGTGGCTGGGGAGGGGGTGGAGTTAACATCTTTGTGCCAGCCTTCTTCATCTTTAAAATGGAGATAATACAATATACTTTATTGGGTCAGTATGAGGATCAGACTCTATTAGTATTTACACTTTCATGTTTGGAACACTGTGGGACACTTGATACATGCTCAAAAGAGTTCTATTATTAGCTAATATTTTCCAAATAAAATCATTCCCATCTACTGCGGGGTTTTTTTTTTTTTACACTTAACAGTTCTTTCTGACCGGCTTTATATTCTGAATATTTTTAAGCCCCAAGTTTTACAAATGGCCACTTTTGGGAGTGGGTATTTCAAATACTCATAGCATTTTGGAAGAATGAGTCATTTCGAGTTAGACCTTGGAACTTGACTTTCAGTATTTTTACCAACATCAATCACAATATAAGGAGGAGCATAATCATAGACCACTAGTTCACAGTCTCACTGCAATGATGTATTTTATATTGTGGGGTGGAATTCAGTGAGTCACATATGGAAATGCTAGCATCATACATATTAGTCTTAGCAAATGTTTGTCTCTTTTTATTAAAACAAAATACAACTAAACCAGTCATCATTGACAACAGCAAAAATACCTTCAAGGGCATTGAACCTGAAATCTGAATCAGCTGGATTAGCCTGGAACCTTTGAATGGTGCCTAACAAGAAGGACATATATGATATTTTTACAGTATGATGAGAACTGAGCCATGAGTGTGATTTATGATACATACATGAGCGGGCACACACACATACACACACAGGAGCATGATCTATTACACAGATACATGCAGGTTCAATTCTAGATACAATCCTTACAGTCGCTCCATGGAGTCATACCTTGGTGTGATCTTTTCGAAGGTGAGGGACCCAAGAATTGCTTCTAAGGCCAGGGTTGCTCTTTTGAGTCTGTTTCTTGAACCTCCTATACATCTATACTGATCGGAAGTGTCACCCCAGCTCCTGGCTTGGGAGTTGCCTTGCTTTGGACTCCAACTCCCAGCCTGCCAAGCACTAACCCCTCCCTGGCAAGGGTCAGGACCGCTCCCACAGGCTATTTAAGCTTGTGCTGGAAAATGGAACACAAGGTCTACAGGATTTGCATGGGCTCCTCTCCCTGCCATACTGTGCAACATTTATTAAATGTGGACATTTTTGATTTGGTCTGATCTGGTTTAATTGGAGTTATTTTGCGTTGGTGGAGAGGCTTGTCTTAAGAATTTTTCTAACATATACTGGTAGAAATCTTATTGTGCCTGAGGATTGAATCTGTCCTGGGTGCTCACCTGGTGAACGACTCTGGCACTCATTACAGAACTCTTGTCTCTGGAGAAGACCCTGTGAGTTGAGGGTTTGTGCAGAATGGGCTGGCCTTGTGACTCCATGCCTTGCCCCACCCTCCTTCCAAAGATTATACTGGACCATGCTTTTGGATGTTAAGCATTTTTTTTTTGAACCATACCTGTCAGCTAATGTGGCTTCCAGCCTGGCTACCATTTGTAGAGTCTGCTTTGCTACCAGATTGGTTCCCCTTCTTGAGTTTCTACCCCCAAAACTTGTCTCGCCAAACCACAAGCCTAACATTTGCCAATCTTTTAGGTTCACATTGCTTGCTGAGGTCTCAGGATGTGGCAGACCATGTGGGTTGCTTGACTATCTGTCTGCATTGTCTTTCCCTGTGCTGCCGTTCTAGTCTGTGCACCAGAAGTGACCAGAATGTCCTGGAGGTCCTGAGTTCAAAGAAGAAAATTTTATTCCAAAAGATGCTGCCATATGGGAGCAACTTATGCTTAGAATGGGCATGGAAGAAGTGAATCTCGACTCTGGGTTCTTTGATTTGGTTTGGAATGGGATTGCCTTGCAGATGGGAGGTGGGGGAATGGCATGCTGTGACAACCCTTAGCTCATGACTGAGTGACAAGGGATAGAGAGAAAACTGATCTAGACAGAGATGGCCCGTTGGTATACAAGTCCTGTGGAAATTGACCAAAAGGGAAGCAGAAAAGCAGTGTGAAGTACCGTTTTGTGTATTTGGTGACCAAATCCTCCCTGTTTTTGAGTAATGAAATCTATGTCTCTTATTCAGAGCTGCTGAATCTCAGTGATGGCCCATATGGGAGAAAGATGGAATTCTTTTCTAACTCTAGAAAAAGATGAGCACGAATGAGCAACTTTAACATAATGGTGGCAGGTACACGTTTTCAGCGTCCAACTGCTCACCCTAAGCCTCACCTTTGGCCTAGTGGGAGACCCTTTCCCTGAGTCAGAACAAAGGTCAGCACCCTGACCCAATCACTCTATGACCTTTTGGCTAACCAGGAGGTGCCAATTAGGCCCCATTGTGACAGAGGTGGGAAGGAAGCCCCCCCCCCAATTCTCTGACCCTTGAAGGAACTTTATCACTTTTGTTTTGAGGCTGTGGGGGTGAGGCAGGGCGCTCTCCATTCCTCTGTCCACTGTCAGCCCTGGTCCAGTGACTGTGCCTGTCCTTGGACTCACATCCTACCCATAGGTAACACTATACCTCCCGGACATACCTCAATCCGTAATTTCACCAAGTAGGTGTTGGAACGGGAAGAAGACAGGTGAACTAACGGTGCGTGCTAGCTACTGGCACAAGGTCTGCTTCGCTTTCGAAACCACATTTACAGTGGCAAGGCATGGCAGATGTCAGTGCCACTGCCCACCACCCCTTGTCAGCTCCTCCCCTTCTCCTCAGTGTGGGAGAACACAATGAACTAATTCTGTAAGATGCAATTCAGAAAAATGTGAAAATGTAATTTACCAGGGTTCAGCCGGGATGTCCATTTTGTTCTAAATCCAACAAGTTGGACGCATGTTAGGGGCCCCAGTGTACCCTAAAATATATCATTAATTTCCAGAGATTAAAACCAATGTGTTTTTTTTTTTAAAAAAAAAACACAACAAAAATACCAGCTGCCTTTTAAAAGCAAGGGCATTGGGAAATGAATGGCGTTGCATGCTTCTGTTCCGTGTTAAAGAGCTTCGATGGCTACTGTGTTACATCAGGTAGGGAATGAAAGACAATTGACAAGGCTTCTAAATAGAAGAGGGGTGCTTGAGTAACTGTAGTTTTTATATTCAGGGGAGCCTGAGAGAGAAAAGCTGCATTGTACCCCGGATTAATGGAGCTGCAGGACTGCATTAATGACAGCCTTGCTTTTTAGCAAAAAGGAAGATAGTCAGGGCAGTCAAAGAGAACATGGCCAGGATGTGCTCTGCTAATTGGAAATGTATATTATTTTGAGGCGATGTGTGTGCAGGGGAGGGCAGGAGAGAATGCGAGAGGGAGGCACCGTGAGAGGGCAGCAAGAGAGCCTGGACCCAGGATGCCCTGGACTGGGCCCTACCTGCAGGGCCGCTAAAGGGTCTTTTCTTGTTGATAGGAGCGGCCAGTGCCTGGACCCCACCCTCCCCCACTCCCTTTTAATTCAACGGCTACGCGGGGGCTTCTTTGACTGAGGCTTTGAAGTCGGTGGCTTTGAGATTACTCTTCCTCTGTGACCTTGACCACCAGCCACGAGGTTAGTAGGGAATGGGAGGGGTGGGGGAGGAGGAAGGCTCGGGAGCTGGAAAAAGGGAAGGAAGGAGAGGGGAGGGGACGGCATTTCTGCAGCATTCCAGGACTTTTCTGAGCACTCGGCAAAGTTGAAATATGATTGCAGCCTTTGCACCGGCAAGGAAGGAAACCATTTAAATGAAAAATTAGCTGCCTTAGCGGGTCAAGCACATAGTTACATTAATGTCGTGTAGAACAATAAATCACCTTCGATCTCCAATTGAAAAAATGCTAATTTAGCTCAGCGATTCACTGATTGTCCTTTGCTCCGATAGAAATCTTTTATTTAATGCGAAGCCGTGATTTGACAGCCTCCTCTAATGGTGCTCGCAGCCTCTCAGCATCTCAGTGGAATTCTGATCATGGTTTTAATATTCCGTGCAGCTCTGCCCCCTCTGATTTCACGCTCACACATTAACGAGAGCTGACACTGGAGATTAGACGCAGACAGCTGGAATGCCAGGGCTTTGTTGCGGCATGGACTGCAGCCAACGTCGTTCAACCACAGCCAAGAGGGACCTGGGAAAGTCTTCTTAAGAAGGAGGGAAAGGCGGGGTGCGGGGCTGGAGGGAGGGTGGGAGCGGGGGATGGGAGCCCAAAGAAAGGCAAGGTACTTTCTGAAGGGCATAAGAAAATGGAGATTTTCGGGGAGCCCTTTCCTAGTGGAAATTCACGTTCGAATCGGTGCTGGTGTGTGTTAGAGGAAGTCGGTCATTACGAGGAAATCCCAAACTGGTTCGGTATTTTTCTGTAAACGCCTCTGAAATTACAATGGAAGGCAGCGGACGGAGTGGAAAGGGCTCCCAGCCTCAGCCAGCCGCTTACCCGCTTGTCTGAGAAACAATGGCGATTAGCAACCGGAGAAAGACTGCTTACATAAGGAAATGTGCTCACCCTTCGCCTTGAAAAAAAATCACTTAGTTCCAGGTGAATAAATGGGGAAATAGAACTAGATCTATGAGCCTCGCCGCCTGCACAGACTAGCGACTACCTTGGGGAGAAAGAAAGTCTCCTAGTGTCAGTGCCTTCATCCGAATACAGTGTTTCCTGAGACCAGAAATCAAATAAAACCCCACAGTTTGATCGCCATGAGCAACCAGGGCTCAGACAGTGTGCCCTACTGCAGAGGGAAGGGAACGGCACCGCCTTAGTCTTCGGCCTAACTTTCTCCAGGAGAATGGCTGAGGATGAAAATAGCCAAGACAGCACATTAACACCACGTTAGAAAAAAAAAAAAAAAAAGGGTTCTGCTCCCGGGGGAAAGCAATTGAGTAGAAATAACAAATGTCTTCCTTGCTAACTGTATCATCATTAATAATAATTGTACTTTGCATTTTTATGGGATCCTAGGATTCTTGAGGTCTTTATAAATATGTATGGCGGGGAGACCGAAGGAGAGCGACGACGACGAAAAGAGATGAATGGGCC
Source organism: Alexandromys fortis (assembly GCF_014885135.2). NCBI lineage: Eukaryota > Metazoa > Chordata > Mammalia > Rodentia > Cricetidae > Alexandromys > Alexandromys fortis. Next base: position 420,603 of record NW_026068059.1, on the reverse strand, counting down.
CATTCAGGACGTCAGATGGAGTGACTGAGGCTTGCCACTGCAGGGACTCACCTGGGGGGAAAGGAACCACAAACAGGTTACAAAGCCCCACGCTGCACCTGGCCTGGTGCCTACTAGATACTTCGTCCTCTGAGACCTCGGCTCATACCTATCAACCCGCTTTCGGGTGGGAGAAGGTAGAGGAAGTGAACTATATTGAGTCACGTTGTCATCTTGGTACCACTTATACCATCCTTTGTCCTTGTTGGTCCACTGTCACCAATAGAGTTTACAATTTGTGTTACTGAGCTTGGAACTAGACAGTGTTCTTACCAAAAGGAAACATGAGTTGGGACCTATTATATACTATATATATATATACAATATACATAAAACAAACACATATGTAAAAAACCCTATATAAATGCCTACACATATTTATATGTTTGTACACATGTGCGCACCTACATATATCTATATATGTATATATTTTTACCTACATATATCTGTATGAATATGTATATATCTATACCTACACACACATATGTATCTATATGAATATATATGTAAATAAGCAAACCAGGGGCTGGAGAAACGGTTCAGCAGATAAGAGAACTGGCTATTCTTACAGAGGACCTGGGTTCGATTTCCAGCATCCACAGGCCTCTCGCAACCATCTATGGCTCCAGCTCTATCCAGAGGATCCAACACCTCTTTCCTCAGAAGACACCTGCACTTGTGGGCACACACCTGCATGTGGACATACATACCCACACATAATTAAAACTGATAAATAACTCTTTAAAAAAATCAGGTGGCCATATGACAGTGGCGAAGGGCCCTTAGTTTATATTATCGCATGTAAATCCAAGTAGTCAAGAACAAGCCAGATAAATTTGCCCACCAATCTCACTGCTCTTAATGTCTTTGTGACCTTCTCAAGACGCCTAGCTTTTTTAAAAGGCTCGTTTTTGTTGGTAAACTGCAGATTCCAATGAAATTCCCTCGGCAGAGTCCCTGGCTGATAGGGGCATTCAGTCAGGGCCAGCTGTTGCTGTTCATGTTATTTTCATGCAGTTCCTAGGTGCATTCAACAAGGATCCGAACAGGTGAAGACTGTCTAACAAACTCTAGTGCTCATAGAGACTGCTCATTACTGCTGAGTAGCCCGTGACAAGGAAACATTCTAAAGCATGCTGCTGTCTTCACCGCTACCTGCTTCGTGGACATACACACACTCTCGAGATTCTGAAACATTACTCAAAGCATTTTTGGAACGGTTCCTTTAGAGTGATGAATGGCAATCTGTGAAGATAGCCCAGTTGGTCAAATGCTTGCCTTGTAAGCATGAACTCATGAGTTCGATGACCAGGCCCCATCTCAAAAAGCCAGGCATGATGGCACATGATTGGAATTGCCATGCTGGCGAAGCAGATGTAGGTGGGTCCCTGGGGCTTGTTAACCAGCCAGCTTTACCTTATATGGGAGCCTCAGGCCAGCAAGAGGCCCTGTCTCAAGAAACAAGGTTGGTGGTGCTTGAGAAATGACTCATGAGATACACACACACACACACACACACACACACACACACACACACACACTACCAATACTCATTGTAAATTGTGTCTTAAACATCTTTAATTATGGTACATTTTCATTGGAGGATGGGTTTGTCATTGGGAGCTACTAAAAGCGGTCCAGAAGCTGTGCCCTATGCATCTGGTAGGCATTCAAACTGGGAGAATGCTTTTGCAGAAATAAGTGTGCCTGGATACAAATTAGATTTGCTTTTTGTAAGCAAAAACTCTAACCTCAGTTCCAAGAAAGGCTTATTGAGCAAATGCATCCATTTTACAAAATGCCCATGATTTCCTAAAAAGAGACACAGAGACAGGACCACAGTTCCTGGGACATCTGCAGGGGGAAAACTGGAGCTCTTTGTTCATGGCCATAGCTTATATAAACTTCCTGGAAGGAGCTTAGAGTTCCCAGTGGCAGAAAAGACCTGTTCTTCAGGGTCCTAGTTTGCTTTCTGTTACTGTGTTAAACACGATGACCCAAAGCAACTTAGAGAAGAAAAGGGTTAATTTTAGCTTATACTTCCACGTCTTAGTCCATCATGGAGGAAAGTCAAGTAGGAACTGAAGCAGAGACCACAGAGGAACACTGTTCTCTCACTTTCCCACGCAGCTAGCTTTCTGATTCAACATAGATTCTCCCACCTAGGGGATGATGCCACCCATACAAGGATGGCTCTCCCAAATCAATCATCAGTCAAAACAATCTCTCAGCTGGGCGGTGGTGGCGCATGCCTTTAATCCCAGCACTTGGGAGGCAGAGGCAGGCGGATCTCTGTGAGTTCGAGTCCAGCCTGGTCTACAAGAGCTAGTGCCAGGACAGGCTCCAATGCTACAGAGAAACCCTGTCTCGAAAAAAAAAAAAAAAAAAAAAAAAAAAAACTAAAAAAATAAATAAATAAAAAATAAAAAAATAAAAGTTTAAAAAAAAATAAAAATAAAACAATCTCTCGCAGACATTGACCCAGGCCAATCTGATGGGGGCAGTTCTTCAGCTCGGGTTCCCTCTCCTCAGGTGATTCTAACTGTGCCAAGCTGACAATAAAAACAACCTGGACAATGAGTTCTTGGTATTTCCCCCAACTTGAGCCTCACTGCGCTTGGCTCTGCCCTTTGGGCTTGTGTGCAGCTTTAGTGCAGAGTCAGTTGGCTCATTTCCTAGAATCCGGTGTTCACCTTCTGAGTTTCCCATGATTCCTGAGGATTAGCGTTTGCTAGGCCCTCATCAGGAAGGCGCACGTATCGTTGCAGTGCAGAGCAGCGAGTGCTGTTCTTGAGGGTGCACAAACAGGGCCAGATCCTGGAGAGGCTATGCAGCATGTGTAAGTATGTGAACTTGAACTAGAACTGAAAGGCAAGGGTTGGCATCGACAGCCGGAGAGGACAACATTCTGGGGTTCCTCATCGCTTGGTTCTGTAATGGCCATTCTTGGCTTTCAACTTGACTCTAACTGGAATGAACTACCATCCAGAGCTGGAGGGTATGCTTGTGGTCCAGACCTTGAGGCTTGAGATAGACTTTGATCCAGATCGTGAGACAGGATGACACAACCAGATTGTGAGGCAGGGTAACACATATCTTTAATTTGGGTCAGATTTTATATACATATACCATATACAATCATATATATGAAGAGAGAAAGAGAGAGAGAGAGAGAGAGAGAGAGAGAGAGAGAGAGAGAGAGAGAGATTCATTCTATAAGTCCTGTGACACTATAGAAATTGGTACCAGAGACTGGGGTATTGTGATAACCCTGGCCATTCTTTTATTTAGAGGATTTTTTTTGACTTTGGAAGTTTGAGTTAGGAAAGCAGTGGAATGCTTTAAGTGTTGCTTAATGGGCCATATCAGTAGGAACATGAAAAACATTGGTACTGAGGATGATTTGAACTGTGGGTGCCTGGATCAATAAGTTTCAAAGGAGAAGAAAGTTAATATGTGGCCTAGAGACCTGTCTTGTGAAATTTTGGTGAAAAGTGTGGCTGCTTTTTCCCCTTGTTCCAAAAGTCTGCCTGAGGGTTTTGTTAAAAAATTATTATTAATTCCATTGATAGAGGAAATCTCAAAACAGCTTAGTATAGACTCTTTGTGTGGTTATTAGTGTTAACTCTGATGAAGATTTATAATGAGAAGGAGCAAGCTGAATAAATAAAAATGCAAAATGTACATATTGGGAAAAGAGAAACTAGGAAGTGGAATAGAGCTAACTCCTGTGTTCAAGGGGATAACTGGAATAAGAAATGAAATAAAGGAAGTGGTGGACCTCAGGGCAAGATCCCATTCAGCTAAATTTCCAATGTGTGAAAAGGATTAAAGTAAAGCTGAGAGGCAAGTGTGGTGGCTCACACCTTTAATCCCAGCACTCCAGAGGCAGAGGCTGGCATCTCTAATTTTGAGGTCAGCCTGGTCTACAGAGCAAGTTTCAGGACAGCCAAGCTTAGGCAGGGAAGGAAACAATGGAAAACAAAAAGCTGGTCAAGATGCAGTTGAAAAGGGGACCATGCTCCAGTCCCAGCAAGCGGCAGAACTTGACAGTTTCAGGCACATGGCTCTGACGTTAGAGTTAAGGATAGAAGAATTGGTTATGGAATTTGCCTCCATGACTAAGGATAGCCACTGAGGCCAGACATGTGTCAGGGCTGTCCCTGAATGGAGCTCTAGAGAGGCTATTGCTTGAAGCTGTAAAGTTGAAGTCTGAATTGCCTTGGAGAACCCAAGATGCTGGAGATGCCAGAGCCATGGAATACTAGACAAGGAGAGTAGCTAACAGGGAGTGGAACCAGCCAAAGAGAGAGACGTGTGTTGCAGTCAACAAAACTGAGAGGAATCAGAGCTCTGAAGAGCTTTTTGACATCAGACATGGAGATGCAGAGCTTGGAGTTTGCCCAGCTGCTTTTCAATCTTGATTTGGTCCATTATTCCTCAGTGTGCTCTGTTCCATTTGATTTAGGATGGTAATGTATACCCTGCACCATTATTTGTGGAAGTATGGATTACTTACTTGTGGAAGTAAGAGATCACATGAATCTCAGAGGAGACTTTGAACCCTTTACTTTTAAATAAGTTAGAGAGTGTTATAGACAATGGGGACTTTTGAAATTGGACTGAATGCATTTTTGCTTTATTGTATGGCTACAAGCCTTTAGGAGTCAGGGAGTGGAATATTGTAGTTTAAAGAAAATGACCCCCGAAGAGAGTGGCACTATTAGAAAATGTGGCGTAGGCATGGTGTTGTTGAAGGACGTGTATTGCTGAGGATGTGGGCTTTGAGGTCTCATGTATGCTTAAGCCATGCCCAGTAAGACAGTCTACTTCCCATTGCCTGCATATCAACATGTAGCAGCTCCTTCTCCAGCATCATGTCTGCCTGCACACCACCATGCTCCCTGCCAAGATGCTAATGGACCAAACCTCTGAAACTCTAAGCCACCACCTCAATTAAATGTTTTTTTTTTTTTTTTTAAATAAGAGTTGCTGTGGTCATGATGTTTCTATAGCAATAGGAACCCTAACTAAGACAGGTTCCATCTCACCCTGGTTCTAAGTTTCTATGTTAATAAGACAGAACCAAATCTTGCACTCCTTGCAATAACCAGAAGCACAACCAAATTGCAAACTACTCTTGGTCCAGAACAGACTCTCTTATCAGGAAGTCTTTGTCAAGGAGAGAAGAAACCCATCCTGAATTCCACCCCATGAAGATTCACAAACTGAACGAACTGCAGGTGCAGATTTGGGTTTAGCTCCCAGAGTTTGAACTTATAACATGGTGGCTATCCCAGAGCTGGGAGCAGGGGTAGGTTTCTGATAGCCTCCATGGCACCTCCATAGTCACACTATTCACAGCTGATAAGAAAGAACTTTGACCACAGAAAAAAAGAGAAGCATCGACTAGAATGCTCACAAGTCTAAAGACACGGGAGAAGGCTTCTGGTGTTGAGGCAGAATTGGTCAGAGTGAGGACAGTATCTTGTCTGTAGTAGATGTTGAAAGACAGAAAGCCTGGAGTTGTTTTTCTTCCATACTTCATTCAGAGGTAGGAATACCCTTGTGCCAAACATGGTGGTTGAAATGGATTCATTTGTTCAGCATTAGTAAACAGAAAAAAAAAAAAAAAGGATTCAGACTTCATTGTGGGTCTCTGGCTAAGATGGTGGAGAGTGTAAACATCGTAGATATAAATTGCCTAATGACTTCATGGCTTCTAGTCACTTAGATGAGTGTAGTATTACATGCCTTAGAAGAGTAGTCTCTATGTAGGTATGGCACCACACACTCATTTCTGCTATGGTACAGGCATGAGAGGGGCCAATGATTTGCTAATATCTGTAGCTATTGGAGAAGGATTTGAGAAGTTATCACTATAAAGCTGCCTTTACCATGCCCTTCTCTCAAGATTTTCTTGAGAGGGGGGAGGAAGGGAGACCTTCAGGGAGCTAGAAAAGTCTCTTGAGTGGTCCCCCACAGAGTGTCATGTATTGCTAGTTTATGGTAATATCATGTGTGTTCCCATTGGAAAAGAGTCTAAGAACAGCTATGTTGGAAAATGACATTTCATGTAAATGCAAGAATATCATGTGTAGAATTCAAATGGAGCTTACTCATTTTAATATGAGAAAGACAACATACTAAGACAGTTTTCTGGTAACTGAGTTTAACATACATTCCTTTGAGACAGGTGCTATTCTTGAGTATAAAAGAGCAAACTATTTACAAAGGTGCCCATTTTTGTCTCATTATTGTTTGGTTCTCATTACCTTCATTAAGCCATAGGTTGACTCATCATTTGGGCTCTTTTTTCACCGGTGACTGGAATTATTAGTGTATGATATAGTAAAGGTGCTGAGGGAAACATCCTCAGTGAACATCTACTGTGCCTGTAGCATGCTTTGTGTGTGCGCTCATATAATTGTCTAAAATACATTCTTTAGCCCTTAAACTAATCCTCTATTTTCTCCTGCCTGATGCGGCTTGGCCTGGGTGGGGAGAAGACAACCATGGGCTCGCCCAGCACTACAAGGTGTGCCATTGTGGTGAGTGTTCATGTGGTAGGAAAGTAGGAAAGAGACAGGGGCAGAATGGCTCATGTGCTGTGGAGAGGGGCTGTGAGAAATGGGCTGATGTGGGTGACCTGCTTGCCACCCAGGGCCATGGTGATGCCCAGGCCTGAGCTGCAGCCAAGGGCTATGTGTAGACCTGTGACCCTACTACTACAGACAGAGTCTGTTGCTCTCCATGATTCCTGCTAACACCAAAGACCATGCAGATACTTGGTGTCTGGGCTATTACCTGCCCTGTTGGATTCGGGGGACCACAAAGTCTTGGCCCATACTGATCTTAGTGGCCTATGCTGGTACCTAGGGTCACGATGACATCCAACTGAAGCTACTGCTGAGGACCTTGTCTGGGTCTGTGGTCCCCATGCAGCTGAGAATCTGTGTTGACGTTCATTGCCTGAGTTACTATATAAACTATGCCTGTTGGAGTTTAAGGGCAGTGCTCAGCCTGCCTGCCCCTCACTGGTCCTGGGAGAGCTGGCCTTGTCCCTCGCCATCCCTGGGATAGTGAATCCAAAGATCCCAAAATGGGATAGCTGGCCTTGACACTCATAGGTGAGCTGCCCCCCACATTTGGGAAAGCTGGTCCCATTCCTCACAATGAGTATGGGAAAGCTGGCTCTGCCCCTTACCTGAGGGGTTGGTCCCGTGGCCCAGACTTACCAACTCAGCTACCCCACAGGCACACATGCTGGGCCTTAGGCTGGCCTACTATCTACCCTATCTATGACCTGCTGGAGCACGTGAAAGGATTGGTCCTGTGAAACCATAGCCACAGGATCTCCATAACTTGGGACAATAGCAGGATATCTGAGAGGAGTTTTGGTGAGGATCCAGAATTGATGATGTATCAGAAGTTAGAGGCCTTGAACCAGAACAAACGCTTAACATTTGCAAGTAGTGCTGCTTGGACAAAGTGTCTGCTGTGTGACACACTGCAGCTCCCAGTGCCAAGCAGATGAAGGAAGAAACAATGGGGAGGTGGAAAAGACAGAGGCGTGAAGTGTTAACTTTGTTTTTTGTTTTTGATTTGCTTTTTTAAAAAAAAATCTTCTAGTTTTTACTTTATTACTTTTGTTTTATCTTTATTTCTTTTTAACTTTTTCTTTTGTGGGGGAATGCTACAAGGGTGAAGGGCAGCCATGGAGGGGCTGGGAAATGAGTGAGATGGGTATGTACGATGTGAAATTCCAGAAGAACCAATAAAAATTATGCTAAAAATAATAATCCTATATTTTGCTACTAATTAACAAAGGAGGGTTTTGATACACAAAGGGGACCAACTACTAAAAAACCTACTAATAGAGAGATTAAATAATTTGAATTCAGACTCTCCAAAGTCTTCTCTTTGAGTGTGAGCTGTTTCCTGGGCATGGAGGGGTGTGTCAGGTCCCCAGAGCATCTCAGTAGGATCTAAGGGCAAAGTGGAAACTTTGCAATCCCGGGACCACTTTGAAGAATTAAAGGCAAGTAGATGTCTTTGTGGCCCGACCTTATGAAATGTACAGGTCAATTATATGAAATTGCCAACATTTGATGAATTCCTGTTTATAAAAACGAGAATTCCAATGATTTAACCTAGCAAAAGTTGTATAATCACTGCCGAGGTGCACTCAATAGGAGGACTGGAATCAAGATCTGGTGATTAAAATAAAAACAGAGAGGGGTCATTTCCCTTGGCTCCAAAAGCTGCGCATTCCACAGTTCTGAGATAACTGAATTGGTAGCCCCGAGCAACATCTGTTTTATATGGTGCTAGAGATTGAATCTGAAGCTTCATGCATACTAGGTAGGCACACTGCTAACAGAGCTCCATCCCCAGCCTCTGAGAACATTTTTCTCTAGGGGAGAGGGAGGAAGGATTTCTAATTCTCTTGCATTCCCGCTGATACTGGGATGTGAGGTACAGGCTTTTCCAACTAAAACCTCTGGCTCTCGACCCTCTGTCTCAGGTCCCAGAGAAGGCCTATTTATTACCTATTGTTATAGACTGAGTTTTAACACACACACACACACACACACACACACACACACACACAGAGACAGAGAGACAGAGACAGAGAGATCAAAGCAATGAGAGGCAGAGATACCCAGGGAAGAGACGGTCATTTGAAGACACAGGCAGAGCTTAGAGTGAGGTGCTGGTCAACCAAGGAAAGACAAAGGAGCCAGCCACGCAAGGAAGACAAAGGAGTACCCTTGGGGAGACTCCACTGCTTTGAAAAGGTTGTAACATTTGCTTTCAGATGTCCAGGTAAGATCACCCCTGAACTTCTGAGGAAGCATAGTCCTGCTGAGATCTTAGATTCAGATTTCAGCTGCCCCAACAGCCACACAATAAACTTCTCCTACTCAAAGCTGCCCAGTTAGCGACACTCAATGATGGCCTTAGGAAATGGATCTAGTCACCTTACAGACTCCATACCAACCCCATGCTCTCGTATTCTATCAGGATGCTTATGAAAATAAAGTTATCAGAGGAAAAGATAGACATTGCATTTCAGAAAGCATAACTCATTAGACTGACTCACCTGAGAATGTTCTAGAGAGTCCGAAGATTTTCTTTCCAGAACTGTGAGTTTGGGGGCTGTGTATGTAGACTGTCCCAATATCAGTTTTATAAACATGTGATGATTACCCATACGTTTGCTTTACTCTGAGCCTCAGTTATACTGTGGACTTTTGAACAAATGGACCGGCTTTTCTGGAAACAGCACAGTTAGGGGCTAGCTGGGTCCTCTCTAGTAGCCATAACCATTCTACTATCAGTTCTTACTGAAGTTCTGTTAAGATGTAATTGTTAGTGTGGAGGTGCAATATTTTATGTCATTATCATCACTGGTCACTAATCCCAGGTGCAGTCAGCAGTTATATAACCATTAGCCATGCTAAGCCATAAGTCAGCCACAGACCTATTCACACAGTGTTTACTGAGTGGCTGCCCTGTATCAGACAAGGGTCGAAAGACTTCCAAGGCCTGATCTTGTTGGCAATGCTCTATAACTCCACCACATGGCAGGATGGTTGTTAAAAGCAATTTATGTGTATAGGTATTTTATTTGCATGTATGACTGTGCACCGAGTGTGTGTCTGGTGCCCGAAAAGGTCCTAAGAGGGCATCAAATCCCCTGGGACTGGAGCTAATCTCCTGACATTGGAGCTAGTGTTTGTGAGGTGTCATGTGAGTGCTGGGAATTGAACCCCAGTCCTCTGGAAGAGAATCAAATACTCTTAACAATTGAAACCGCTTCTCTGGCCCCCATGATGGTTGATTTTAATGTCAACTAGCCACAAGGTAGAGTTTCCTGAGTAGGGAATTTCAGCTGAAGAATTGTCCTGATTGTCTTCATTGATTTGAGGAGATTCACCCAAGGAAGATTCTTTACTGTTGGCTCACTTGGCATCCCTCTTTCCTCTTGTGCTGAGGCTGCGTATTCCTGTTTCCATCAAGAGTGAAAACCAGTAGCTTTCCAGGAACTCTTGAAGTTCGGTGCTGTGTATTGAGACTCCCGAGGCACCTAGTCCTGTGGTCTAAGAGACTAGCAAGCTGTAGACCTCTCCAATATGAGACAGCCACTGTGGGACTGCTCTGTCTGCTGAGTCATCGAATCCCACGGGCTGAGGTTCTCAGCCTCTCAGGTATGAGGCAAGCTTTGTTACTAGAAGGACTTATGGGTTCTGTTTCTCAAGAGCAGCAGTTCACAACCTTTGGGTCAGGGCCCCTTTGGGGATCACATGCCAAATGTCCTGCATATTGGGCATTCACATTATGTTTCATAACACTAGCAAAATTTCAGCTATGAAGTTGCAATGAAATAAGTTTCTGGTTGGGAGTCACCACAACATGAAGAAATGTATTGAAAGGTTGCAGCATTAGGCAGGTTGAGAACCACTGCTCTAGAGAACCCTGACCAATATATAGTTACCTGAGTTTAAAATTACAAAAAGTGAAATTTAGAATTAAGTCAAATGTCAAGAGTCACACCACTACGAAGTAGGTAAATGCCAATTTTGAGCCCCATTTCCTTTCTCCCCTCTCGCTTTTCCTCTCTCTCTCCCTTCTTTCCACCCTTCTTTCTTCCCTTCTTCCTTTCATTCCTTTTCCTCTTCTTCTGCGCAACTGTGCTCTTTCTAAAATGCAGTCTCTCTGTGTAACCCAAGCTGATTTGGACTTGAAATTCTCCTGCCTCAGTCTTTGAGTACCAAGCTTACCGACATGCACAGCCATGCCTTACAATGCCTGGCTTTAGATCGAGTTCATTTGACACTAAGGTAAAAGATGAGAAGGTGAAAGGGACATCTTTAGTCAGGTGCCACCCTGGGACAGCATGGAAAAATGAAATCACGCTGAGCCCTAGAAATAGGAAAGACTTACACAAATAACAAACAAACACAGCTGGGAACAATAAAATGCCTGGAGTAGGTATGAATTGGGGTTCATGGTTGGTGGGAACAGGAGCTCTGTTCTACTGGCCTGGGTCTGTGAGTAGAAACTGGATTACTCTGAGCTGCGTTGTCCTCTTGAACATCTAGGCCTAACCCTGTCTCCCATACTGAGTTAAGGTAATGGTTGCCTGCACACACAAGTACGGAGCTTGTGTGTCAGCATCAGTACCGCTGGGCTGTATTTTCTGGCCCTGTTCTGTTTTGGACTAAAATCATATCCTCCTAGAAACCACTCCCCGCACCTACTTTGACCACAACGCTAATAAGTGCTGTTGCACACTTAAATTTAAAAGCAGCCATCTTATTTTGAAAATTTGTTTATTTTTGGATTTGTGGGTGTGTGTTATGCCTATGTGTATGCACACGTGTGTGAAGGTACCATTAAAGGTTGGAAGAAGGTGTTCTAGCCCCTGGAGCTAGAGTCACATGCAAAGTCCTGCCTGTGTGGCTAATCTTTTTTTCACCCCAGGGCATCTGCATAGTTTTCTCCCTTGTGGAGCTTCCTAGGCTGTTCTTTGACTTTCCTCAATTCTCTAATCAAATACCTCCCTATGAGCAAGAAACCTTGCCCCCCCCCACGACCTTTTCTAGAATAGCACACTGTCTGCACCCTAACCTGTCCACCCTTCACTTGGCAGGCAAATGGCCCAAGACCCAGAATTATATCACAGGCTTTTTTTCAGTTATATGTCTATCATGGATCTTCTCTGTATCCACCTGCCCCCATACTTTCTGCCTTGTCTGGAAAGTGTGGGCGATATTGAAGACCAAGTCTTTATATCATTCTTTGCTATATCCCCAAGGCCCACATAACAGACCCATAGCTCATGGAATGTTTATTTCTGATGAGATGGTTCCATCTGGGCCCAATGTTTCTAGTGGGGACATGCCACAAAACCTTTGCTAAGGGACCCCCTTCAGCGCTCCTCACTCTATATCGCTCCCAGTCTGCAGCCAGTGTATGGCACATCCTATTCCCCTTGCTCTAGTTGGTAATGATACTTTGTCTCCCTTTACTCCCACCAAGGGCAGGAGCCATTATGTCTCCCAGAGCAGGGACATTTGTCCCCTGCATCTCATCATGGATAGACATTAATGCCAGGCATCTGAACAGGTCTGTAGTCTGTTTTGCTGACTGGCTGAGATTTGCCGCGCTGCTCAGTTTCTCCCTAATGGTTATAAATGTGCCAAGGAGCAGAAAGTGAAGAGTCCAGTGTGTAATGAGTCAGAAGGGACCTGGTCTGCTGTAGCCCTCCCAGGGACGTCCTGAGACACCCCCAACTCACCCTGCCATCATTGTCGCTCATTAGAAAGGACTCCAAAGCACCAACTAAGCACTTTGAGTTTGTGGGGCTGCACTGATAGCAAGTGCATTTCTTGCCCCGCCTGCCTCTGGCAGCCCCAACAAGTTAGGTTAGATTAGATTTGGTCAGACCACCATTCCCTGATTCACTAATAAAAGAAATCACTAAGGGCTGGGCATGGTGTTGCAGGTCTTTAATCCCAGCATGTGAGAGGCAGAGACAATTGGATCTCTGAGTTCAAAGCCAGCCTAGTCTACGAATTGAGTTTCAGGCTAACAGGGCTGCTACACAATGATGTGCTGTGTATAGGTGTGTGCATGTATATGTGCATGAGAGAGAGAGAGAGAGAGAGAGAGAGAGAGAGAGAGAGAGAGAGAGAG
>NW_026068059.1:406897-407846 GCF_014885135.2 Alexandromys fortis | reverse complement strand
GGGGGAGGGAGAGGGAGAGAAGCAGGTTTATGTAATACAGACACTGTAGGAAAAGGAATAAATTAAGGGATCCAGTGACTCCTCAGATCTTTCATTGGTGTCCAGGCACAGGCTTAGATTTGAATAGATGGGGAGATGACAGATCTTCAGAATTAAGCAGCTCTGGTCAAGGCTGGTCCCGCCCTTCATTAACCCCTAGGTTCTAATTGTCCTGCAGGAAGTTGTCAATTGCTGGAGGTCCAGCCTCACTCTTAAAGCTAATTATGCCCTTCTGTGGAGTGGAGGAAGGGCAGATGGTCTCTGGAGTTCAAGGTGTTAAAAAGGAACAGGTAAAAATTGTAGCCGAGCCTTCAGCCAAAGCATGTACACAGAGTAAGAGCAGAGGTGCCAGGCCACCATCTTGCCTTTTGATTCCCTGAGAACCCAACATGACTTCTAAGAGGCTGCTGCATTTCCAGTTTCTCCTTCCAGGTCTTTCCACACATAAACAAGGTGTGGGTATACTGTTCCTCTAACTTCTGTGAAAATCAGTGCACACGGTTTCCCTCACACTTGTCTGTGTGATTCATCCTAAGACGTTTGTTCAGTGTGTAGAGAGAGCTGACTTTATGGTTTAAATAAAATGCTGCATGTCCCCAAGTGGCGGCAGTGGGCAGCGGGTCTCAAGACCATGGTAGCCGGGGGTCCCAGGCAGGAAGCCAACAAGTGGCCCACAGGCTATGAGGGCCAGCGGGTCCTAGGCACAGAGTCACATGGTGCAGGTCTTGGAAGACAGCTGGTCCTGGGCAGGGAGCCACACAGTGGGTGTGAAACAGAGACATGGATAGATATGCCATACAGAGTGAAGTTGGATATTTTTTTAGTGGGTTATGGAAGGGAAGGGGAGAAGGGGGAAGAGGAGAGAGAGAGAGAGAGAGAGAGAGAGAGAGAGAGAGAGAGAGAGAGAGAG
>NW_026068059.1:311167-406771 GCF_014885135.2 Alexandromys fortis | reverse complement strand
GGGACTCAGGCTAAAAGCTGGGGGGAGTGGGTGTGGCTTATCTCTTAAAGAGACAGGACAGACCATTGCAGTTCCCCATCTAAAAACCACTGCCTAGTACTCAATACAATAGGTGCTTCAGATTTTATCATGTAAAGTTCTCATCAAAGGCTATCTAATATGTTTCAAACTTTACTAACTGAAAACAAATCATTCCATGTGTGTGCAAATATCTTCAGGAAGGGGTCTGGAGATGGAATGCTGAGGTCGAAGTGTATGATGTGTGCTCCACATTCCATAAACCATGACTCCCTCCCTTCACTGACCACATGACAACATGCACTGTGCTTGATGACCCCACGTGTGCTTGTTGCTTCTTCACCTTCACCAGGGCTTTTGGAGATGCTAATGGACAAGCACATTGCTTTATTGTTTCTACTTGCCTTCCCACCTCCCTTCACTCCTCTTCACCCCCACTTCCACTGTGTGTGTGTATGGTGTGTCTGCACTCACATACTTTCCTGTGTGGATGAGGATGTGCATATACCACAACATACATGCAGAGGTCAGAGGTCAAGTCTGGGTGTCATTCCTCATTGTCTGCTTTAAGACAAAGTCTCCATATTTTTCTGCTATGTACTAACCAGGCCTGTGGCCCTCAAACTTCCTGAGAATCTCTGTCTTTATCTCCTCTCTCCCCACAGGAGTACCAAGATTACAGATGATGGCTTTTCCTGTTCAAATCTTGCTTTTCAGTGTGGGTTCTGGGGATTAAAAACTTAGGTCTTCACATTTGAACAACAAACACTTTTACCAACTGAGTCATCTCCCCAGTCTGCCTTTCTCATATATATTTAATGTGCTGCTTATATTTCTGTGGGTTGTCAGTTCATGAGTTACTCTGTTGTTGTTCTGGGTTATTGGCTATGTGACTTAAAACAAGGACCTCTGCATGTGATAAAGGTATCAGCCCTTTGGACTATGAAAACATTTCCCCAATTTTCATTCATTCTTATGTTTTATTCATATTTAATTTACCATGCCAAAAATGTAGTTAAATTGGTCACTTTTCCATTAAGAGATGATTTTGAATTCCTAGGTATTCAGCTCCTTCTCATATTGCAATCTTAAATGATATATTTTTTCATTACATTTTCTTTAGAATATTTTATTATGAGATATATTATGAAATGACACTTAGAAAGTATAAAAATAATTTTTTAAAAATGCATGTGTGCTCATAACTTAGCTTAAATAAAACATTCCTAACAAAGTTGAAGCCTCCACCTGCCTCTTTCTACCGCATTTCACCATGGCAGTGTGGGTGTGATGGCAGGTGGCTTTGTGGTGACAGGTGGCTTCATGGCAGCATGAACTACAGCTGGTTAAACAGGAAACAGAAAAAGGACAGAAAATGGCACAGGGCTGTAAGCCTTAGGGCCTGCCCTCTCATGAGCCCCTTCCTCCAGAGAGGCCCAGCCTCCAAAGGTTCCATAATTTCCCTCAACATCAACATCAGTTTGAGTGCTCACATGTGAGTCTGCGGAAGGCATTGCACATTCAAAAGATTTTAAGGACACGGGCAGATTGCCAGGGACCAGCATCGACAAAAGTACTTGCCATGGTAGAGGCATGGGGATTTAGAAATATAGTAAAGAATATGAAGACACAAATGAAAATAATAAAACAGAGAAACATGTAGGATAGTATTGGGAGGGAATCCCAGTGAGTACTGAAAATTCCTCCACGTTTAATTTCCAATTGCTTAAAATACCCCTGACCCCAAAAGGTAGGAGTAAGACAAAAGACTGCATTAATGTGATACAAGGAAATGAACAGACCAATTAAAGGTCACGGGCTACATTCACAGTTAACCATTCTGTTGCTAGAACAAAACAAGTCACCCTTACACCAAAACATTCTGTAGGCAAACCAGTCTTTGGGTAGAATCCAACATTATCTCCTTAAGGGAACTGGAACTTAGTTGGACCCTTATACTTTTGTTTGAGGTAGGAACAGATCTTCTTCTCTATTCCTGGAGTACAAGGTCTGGCTATTAGCCTCACCTGTTGACAATAACCCTGAGAGAGCAGAACTCTCTGACCTAAATCTAGGTGGGACCTTTGTTTGAGGTTGTAGCACAATTACCCTGAGGGAACTAGAGGTAAGTTCCAATTGTCTGACCTCTGGTCAATGTGGAAATAGACTCATTTTCAGGCCTCCACAATAGACGTTCCTAAACAAGGCCTAGAATTGTCCTGTGTGATTTCCTCTGTAGCTTCCTCTGTACTTCAATATATTCGTCCATACCAATGTATATTCGTTCCAATGTATTACAATGGCTGTTTCACAGTTACCCACGTGTCTTTCTGGAAGTGGACAATAGGATGGCTCTATTGTCTTTTGTTTATCAGACTCAAAGAGGCAAGGAAGTCCCTGTTTGGATCTTGAACAGAAAAGAGAGTTTCCTCAGCGCAGAATTGAAAGGTTTGTTTTAATACACTGTGCATGATTCCAATTCAAGCCATACTGGATCCCAGGAACTATGCTTGAGAGGTCGCTTGCTTTTTAACCCCCAGTTGCACTTAGAGATGGGACACTTTAATATTTTGCAGATCTGAGATGGTTCAAAAGAGAACCCTGTTCTGTTTGATTCGCATGAGGAATAGTGAGTTTGAGCAAACTTCCTTTTGTTGGTTTTTGTTTTCCTTCAGTGTTGGGGATTGAGTCCAGGGCTATGTTCACACAAGGTAAGCTTTCTACCTTTGACCTAGTGAAGTCCCAATGTCATTCATGTGCTCGTGTCAACAAGGTTTCTTTTGTATTTAAATGAATAAATTCTGCAGTTGAAGAGATGACTGAGCAGTTAAAAGCATGTTCTGCTTTCCTAGAAGGTTTGAGTTCAGTTTGCAGAACCAGAGTCAGGCAGCTCACAACTACTCGTAACTCTGGCGACAGGGCGTCTGAAGCCTTCTTCTGGCCCTATGGGCCCCTGAACTCACACAGCATACATACACATATATACATAAATACAAAAAAATTAAAAACAGCAAAAAATAATTTAAAAAAAAAGAGTTGCTTGTTGATCTATTTTGTCTATTTGGAAGCTTTTTCCTTTTTAATTCTCTTGTATTTTGAATGTGACTGGCATAGGAACACTATTGGCTTGGTTTTGTGGATGTGCTATGGTCTGTATTTTAGAGGATGTATGTGGGGACCTAGAATGCTACGTTCTTTAAGACCTGAAGTAGTGCTCGGCCCTTCTCTTGATGCTGGACTGGTCTGAGCATCTTTCTTCTATGAAGCAGTGATGGTATGCTTCTTCATAAACTAGCTCACAGAGCGGGCATGGCTTCCTGTGGGCTTCCTCTTCACTTTGTGTGACTCGTCCTGGGGTAAACCAGAAGCTATGCTACAAGAACATCATCCAGACAGCTTTGCAGGGAGGCTCACTCAACCACGGGAGGAGGAGACCAGCTGCAGGGATGAAACTGAGACGTCCCACCTATGGTCCTGTGAGCTCTCTGCCTCAGTTGTGACTCCTTGATTACCTTCCTGTCAGCCTTCAGGCAGCAGTGGCCCAGAAGTCTGCTGAGAGACAGCTTCACAAGGGACTCTGAACAAGAACCAGCCAGCCAGTCTGCTCACTGAGTCCCCGGAGACCTTTGCGGAAGAATAAACTTGATGTTCTAAGTGGCATAGTATATTTTGCTTGCCATAAGAAAATATCGTGAATGAGAGCACGCTCCAGATACATTTGTTTCTCATAGTCTAAAGCTTGGAAATGCAAGCCTCAGGCACTGGTGTACAGGCCTGCTGTGATAGCACCCTCTGGTCCACACACAGGACCTTCTGACTGTGTCTCACACTGTGACAGGGCCAGGCAGATCCTAAACCTCTTTTTAGAGGGACACTAACTCCATTCCTGAAGGCTCTATCAAGATGATCTAATCGCCCCACTTCCAAACATATTAGGATAACATGTTAGCCTACAAATTGTAGATGTAAATAGTCTAAAACAACCCCTAAGTTTGGAGTCAGCAGAGGCTATGGGTTAATAATCTAAAGCAGCAGTTAATATCAAGTTTTGAGACATTTTGTCAAACAGTAGCCGATAATTAATATCTATAGCTTACTGGATTATTTTCTTGTTTTTTAATATTTTGCCACTGATTTTAATTTCTTAGGATTGCAATATTTTCTATATGATTTGAGCCAAAATCCCTTTATTATTTGATTAGTAACCTGACAGGTAGTTTGGGGCTGAAGGAAATTCGTAATTATTCAATTTGCTGTTGGTTTATTTTTGTATTTTCACAAGCAGCTAGAAAATAATGACAAGGAACTTTGTCAGTTTCTTTTGGGCTACGTCAGAGAAAGTTTTCTAGTTTCTTGTCTTAAACTTTAGATTCTTCTTATGCTTAGCCAGTTGAATACTGGGTTTACAGGGGTGTGCAAGCCCACCTGGTTGTTTTCTTATTATTTTCTTGCTGAGTTCCACTTTTGCTCTGATATTTGTAAGAAAAGCATTAAATCACCATTGCTTGAGAATGCTAGGCTACGTCTGAACTGTTCATAACCCTCGCTATTTGATGACTTTTATAATCAGCACTAAACTCGCGTTCCCTATGGATCAGAACAGAATCAATCAAAGTGGGCAAACTTTTCCTTGTCATGAACAAATAATGACTATTTTAGACTTTGTGGGCTACATGATCATGGTTGTGGTGACCCAGTTCTGCTAGCATAGTGGGACAACAGCTGTAAACAACACAGAGATAAATAGTCTCGTTATGCCCAATAGAATTTCATTTATGAAGATGAAGGGTGGACTGGGTTTGGTCCATGGACATTGTTTATAGAGCTTTGAAATAAACTAGTTTTCACAGACTTCAACTTGAGCATAGGCTCCTGGGAACCTTGTTGAAACCCAGTTTTCCTCAGTGGGTTTGAAGGAAGCATCTTCAGTCCCCACCAGCTCCTGACCGATGTTTGACTGTCTGCTGGTCACCAATCATCTTGTCAGTATCAGAGTAAAGGTGACTGAAATCTTCCTCCTTGTACTCCTCTGACTGGTTGTTCATTTGTGAAAAAGGGTAGATGTAATTCTTCTAAGCTTTTCTGAACTTCTTTGGTTATCTGTTCTTTAAATTTTTGATCTCCTCTAGTGTCAGTTTTAGAAAGTTACAGCTTCCTAGAAAAGCTCATATGCTACACAGAGTAATTATTAAAGATTATTCTTTCTTTCTTTTTCTTTCTTTTTTTTTTGTTTTTTCTAGACAGGGTTTCTCTGTAGTTTTGGAGCCTGTCCTGGAACTAGCTCTTGTAGACCAGGCTGACCTCAAACTCACAAAGATCTGCCTTCCTCTGCTTCCCAAGTGTTGGGATTAAAGGTGTGTGTCACCACTGCCCAGCTAAAGATTATTCTTCATGTGTGATTATTTCTCCATTCTTACTTCTTATAGTATATGTTTCTGTTGCACTTTGCTGAATTTTATCTATATTCTACTTTACTTTTTTTTTAAGACCCATTTCTTGAGAACATTCTTTGATTTTTATCATGTTGGGTTTCCTGAATGTTTCCTGCTTTTGCCTTTATTCTCTTTTCTTTTGGGTTACATTTTATTCCTACTTTCTTGCATTTCATGCTCACTTGATGACTTTTAGTCTTTGCCAATCTAAAAAAGTCTAAGACCCTGGATTTTCTACTGAAGTTTGCTTTTTATTGTAGAATATAGAATCTGCAATTATATAACTAAAACTATAGTATTTGGTACCCTGGGTCATGAGTAATCTCCATTGTGAGTTATATCTTCTATCATTTTGATGTGCCCTTTTTGACTTGCTTAAAGCTTTTTGGATCATCCCGTGACTGCTTTCCCCATCTCCATCTTTCTTAGCTCTTCGTATCCATATCTATTACTGATGATGTCTTTCTGTAAACCCAAGGCAGTCTGCCGCCTGACAGAGTGAATGAAGGCCTCCTCTTTGAAGAACATTTGCTAACTTGGTCTTGGTATGGTAGAGTGTTTATGGATGTCTCTTTCCTATCTCCTCACTCCAATCATCTCAGTTGTCTCAGACAATAGAACTATCCTTTCCCTCGCTTTCCCTTCTAATCTCATCTCAGAGTTGGTTCTTCCTCTTCTGGTCACCCCACCTATGCTTCCTGTCTGGCTACTGGCCAATCAGTGTTTTATTAAACCAGTACCTGACAAATCTACAGGGTACAAGATTATTGTCCACAGCATGCTGCCATGCCTTCCATGGCAGTGAGCTCAGCCTTCTGGCACAGTAAGCCAAGATAAACTCTACCATAAGTCACTCTCGCTCGTGAAGCTTTATTATAGCAACAGAAGAGTGGCCAGGATAGACAGGGAAAGGTGAAGTACTTGAAGTTGGCAGAATTTTATTCTTGGCTGGCGACTCCAAACCCCAAGTTCTCTTATGAACTCTCCCAGATTTTAACGGGCCTTGAGCCCCTTTATTCCTTAGCAAGGAAGGTGTTATGTACTCCCAAAGAAAAATACTCTTCTAATTAACACTCAAGTGGTAATGTTTGTGACACAGAACACAGACTTCTGCAAACCCATTAGCAGAGCTGAAACAACTTGAATTGGTTTTCTTTTTTTTTTTTTTAATGATTACACAGTTATCTTCTAAATAGATAACTACAAGTCTCTTAGTGTTTTTGTCTGAGCAGAGATTTCAAAGATACTTTTGATTATTTGGCCGAACTTTGTGACTGGAGAGTCATCCCTTCTTTAAATCAGGTAGATCCGGTCTGTGTCCCTCCTCCTGACAGCTGCCTGAGGAGCTTCTGTGCCTTAAGGAGAGTCAAATGGGGGCATATGTGGATGCATACACTCCATTTCATTCCTTAGACTCATGTAGTGCCTCAGGATGGCACTTTCCAAATGCTACCGCCAACTTTAGTTTAACCTGGTGTGGCTTGGCACACATCTTCAGTGTCCCCTGGTGTGAGGGGAGCATAAAAGCCCAAGTCAACAGAAATGTATTCCACTGAGAGGTTTCTCAAGAGCTTTGCTTGTCAGGTTCAGTTCGGGGGCCTACTGAATCCTCATTCTGAGATGCAAGGCTAAACTTCGTCAAACACCTCCCCCCACTTGGGGACATGTTCATCCAACCTAATTCTAACCTTTCTTACCAGATTGTATATATTTTATATATTTAACCTTTATTGTCATGTTGCGTGTGTGGGTGCTTTGCCTCCAAGTATTTCTGTGCGCCATGGGTGTGTAATGACAACAGAGGCCAGAAAAGGGTATATCAGATCTTCTGGAGCTAGAGTTATGGATGGTTGTGAGCTGGTGTGTGGGTGCTGGGATTTGAACCTGGGTCTTCTGGAGGAGCAGTTGCTGCTATTAGATAATAAGCTGTCTCTGCATCCCAGTTCTCCAGCTTTAATAGTCATCTTGTAGAGCAAACTTGGGGTGATTTTAACAGTCAATAAAATTAACCAACAAATATTTAATGCAGTCCATTAGGACTAAGTATATCAGTATTGATCTTTGAAGGAAGCAGTTATTGATTTAGATCTCCAGCTCTGCAAGCAGTGTTGTCTACCAGCTGCAGAGGGGTTCCTTGTTCTAGATAAAATAAAGTTCCAAAATCCTTAGCTCAGAATAAGACTTCCAAAGTGGTTTTCTTGTGAGAACACTTTTTCGAAGTCAGAATGAAAGGTAAGTCTAAAGAAAGAATGGGATACAGATGGGACTTTGCCTGGAATGGGGCTAGCAAACCTGAGAAGCCATTAGCAGAATCTCCCACAGTGAGCAGCAATTCCCATGCCTGGAAGAGAACACAAGGTCTCCTGTTCAAACATCTTCTAATTTTCTAGCCCTAAGGCTAGACCACAGTTTGTACCTGCAAGCTTCCCCCCCCCCCGCATATGTGTGTGTGTGCAAGCACGTGCATGCGTGCGTGCCTGTGTGTGTGTGTGTGTGTGTGTGTGTATACCTGTAGGCTTGGTTGTAATCCCACTGACAACATTCAATAAAAGACCGTAAAGAGGAGCCGTGCTGTGGTTGAGGGCCTTAGATACTACAGGGATCAGGTAGGTGACAATGTTTTGTTTTGTTTTGTTCTGCTTCCCCTTCTCTTTTGTGATGAAAGGTCGCTGTAAAAACACATTCCTAATGCATCAGGAAACCTGCACATGCCCAGACGCACTAAGCAGAGAGGTGGTGCTGTCTTCAGAAATGAGCTCATTGAACACTTTCGCTCATTCTAGTTTTAACTTGTCCTCTTCTGAGGCATGTGCGCCAGCTCAGCTCGTCTCCTCCACTTAGCCTTGTGGCAGAAATAAAAACATGCTCCTCAGACATTGTTTCAGGAGACTTTTTGAAAGGTGTGTGGCTTGGCTAAAGGTCCCAAGGTGCTGTCCTTTTGGACCTAGAGCTGCGACTGTGCTCTCTAAGGGCAGTGACAGATTGAGGAGGTCATGAAGCTGGTTCTTCCTACCTAAAGCAGGGTTCTGAGGAAGCCAGTGCTGGCCTCCCCATCACACCGCCAGTCTTTCTCAGAGTTGTGCTAGTGACCAAAGCTGCCCCCTTTCCACTTTGGCTTTTTTCCCTTAACCTATAGTTGAAGACTTCCTCTGCCTACTCCTGCTCTCCGGTTCCTTGATCATTTCCTAGGATTTTTCTACTCCAATCTCTTGAAGGTTTGGTTCTGCCTTGACTTCTGCTTCCCGGGGAGCCTATGCTAGAGAAACTCCTTCCTTAAGCCCCTGCTCTCTGGGTATCTCTGCTCTGCTAGCCAACCCTCCCTCATCAGAACAAGTATCCAGACCATCAACATATCGTCAAAAGCAGAGAGAGAAGTGATTGCAGACCTGTTTGCTTTGGCTCAACTTGATTTCCCCCTTCTTACACAGTTTAGGAGCCCAGCCCAGGGAGCAGCATTGCCCACCACGGTTGGGGTCTTCACTCTCCCAAAGACGTGCTCACAGGCCAACCCAAGGCGGCTCATCCCTCATCAAGACTCTTCCAAGGTTGTTTCCAAGTTGACAATTAAACTTTGTAATTGTCAATGTTAAGTAGCAAGAACAAATAAGAAGTGCCTGGTATCTGCGGTCCCAGGATCTCCTTCAAGGTTCCACTTCACCTCTTAAAAAGCTCTACTGCTGCTCGCTAATACTGCATGGGACAAAGCCTTTAACACACAACCATTGTGGGGGAAGGGGAATACATATCCAACTTACAGCCCCTGCTTTCTCTAGCATGTAAAACTCACATTTTACCAAAATAACTTTACTTTCTCCATGCCCACGTGGTTAGTTACCTTTCCAACTTGTGTGACCATTATCTGACAAGAAGCAACTTTAGGGCAGAAATGTTAGTTAGGGCTCACAGATTTTATTACAGTGGGGAAGTCACAGCAGCAGAAGTGAGTCCCAGTCATAGTTGTGCGAATGCGCTCAGAGCAGCACAGATTCAGAAGCAGAAAGGAGGGAATGCCGATGCTCAGCTCACTGTCTCCTTCTCCTTCCTTTTACTTAGCCCAGCCTATAGCAAGGTGGCATCTGTTTTCAACCCTCGTCTTAAACACTCGGTTCATACTCTCCAGAAAAGCCCCCACAGAAACACTCAAAGTGTGCTTCCCTTAGCTGTTTCTTAGTCTTCGCAGGCTGACAACTGACATTAACAGTGATGCTATAGCCAGCCCTCTGCCAGACTGTTTCCTCAATTCCAACTCCAGGACTCTGGAACTCTATAGTGTCCAGCTCAATAAGCTGACTCCAGCAGGTAAAGATATATAAATACCTTAAGAAGGTGGTCTTTAAGAAATACTCGTACCTCCATTTTATAGGTGTTAGAATACCTGTGTATGAGTATATGGTCATTGGCTAATATCCCCATGGAAGGTTTTGCTTTTGTTTTTGTTTTTTTTTACATTTATTTAATTTTTTTAGGGTGTGTGTGTGCACATGTGCACTTTTACATGACAGCGCATGTATATGGAGTCCAGAGAACAACTTGCAAGATTCTGTTCTCTTCCTTCTACCATGTGGGTCCTCGGAACTGACATAAGGTGGCCAAGCTTGATAAGAGGTTCCTTTGCCTACTGAACAATCAGGTCAGGCTGGTTATGAGTTACATAAATTAAATATTATGTTAGTTCACCTCATGGGAGCTTTAATAGGCAAAACAGTAATAGCTCTCTAGAAGAAAATGTATGAATATTCATATTTAGTCCCATACACAGAATTTTACAAAGTTCTACATGTTAAGTGCAAAATTAGCTTCAGATCCATTTAGGCTGAGCTCTTCAATAAGTTACTTGAATTGTTTTGATCCTCAGAACTTTCATGTAGTTGAAGAAAGCTTTGTGTCCTTTTTGTAAGAGAAGGACCCTCACTTATTAATCCTCTGTCTTGTGTCAAGCGTCATCCAGCCCTGGAGTACTCCACAGGTGGTGCTTGATTCTGTTTTATCTTCAGCATCATAGGTAGACTTTTGAGCTCAATTTATATGTAAGAAAAATGCATTTCAATTAAAAACTTACCCAAGACCCAGCAATTAACATACAGCAAAGACTCGAATCTTAAGATTTTTTTTGAGTAATTCTGTCTGCCTATAAAATTATTGTTCCTAACCCTTACATCACACTGTTTGCCTGTGTGTGGTGTTACACAGCCCTAACCACACTCAACATGATACAATGGGACAAGTCTGGCCTAGGAGTCAGGAGGTTTGGGAGTTAGCATAGATTCTAACTCTTATTAGAGTTTGACCTCTTTGAACTTCTAGATCCTCACACAGAAAATGAGTTTAGCCCAATCTCATTCACCTGATGGATTAAATAAGAATCAAAGTGTAAGGGGACATTTGTGATGACACTTTGAAAAGCAGAGGATGATGATGGTGATGACAAGAGCCATTATGGTCCCTGGTGCTTCAGGAAAGTCTTGGGACTCTCATGAACTGCTTCCTTGGTAATGAGCTTGGTAGACACTTCATCGTCCTTGGGCAGCTTTGTGTTTGAGCTCCAGAGAAGGTATGGGGCATTGAACCGATGAAGGAAAACAGACCACTGTACCTTTGAACTTAGAAAGGCAGAGTTGTCAGTACTGCATATGAATGTTTCTCTGAAGATTCCATTTGCTTGTTCAAATAGACATTTATACAGACAAGCAAGTATACATATGTGTGCACACACACATACACAGACAGACACACATGCACTGGGCACATTAGTCAGGATTCTCTAGAGTGGCAGAAGTTACAGAGTGGATCTCTTTATATATACATCTCAATAAATATTAAATCTTTATACATTTATAAAAATTACTAAATTTTATTTATTAGAGTTACTAAATGTTTACTTTCACTAAATTTTACATTTACTAAAATTTTATTTATTAGGTTTATTGCAATCACTTATAGGCTACAGTCCAACTAATCCAACAAAGGCAGGCTATGAATGGAAAGCCCAAGATTCCAGAAGCTGCTCAGTCAATAAAGTTGTATATCTCAGCTGACCTTCAGCAGATGCTGAAATTCCAAAGAATTAAGCTAGAGAAGGAATGGACTTGCTATCAAGGCAAGAACATGTAGGCAAAGAGCAAAAATCTTCCTTCATCCCTGTTCTAATATAGGCTTCCAGCAGAAGGTATATGGCCCAGATTAAAGGTATGTCCACCTCAAGATCTGAAGCAAAGACATAATCTTTCCATCTCAAAATCCTGATCAAAGGTATGTGTCTTCTACCTCAAAGTTCTGAACTATAAGTGGATTCACCCACTTCAAGTCAAGCAAAAATAATGTCTCACAGATGTGCCCTCCATTTCTGGATTGTAACTCATTCCAGATGTAGTCAAGTTGACAACCAAAATATCCTGCACACTAGAAAAGTCTGTAGTCGGAGACTGCTCATTTGTTTCGGCCGCCCAGACCCAAACTAATCACACAGAAACTGAATCTTTTGCAATATTGGTTGGCCAATAGTTTAAGCATATTTCCAGCTAGCTCTTAAGTCTTAAATTCAGCCATTTTTTTTGAAAAAAAAAATGTGTATCTCCCTATGGTTGTGGCCTACCAGTAAGGTTCTGTCTAGCATCAGGCATCTGTCTCCTGTGGCGGCTACATGGCTTCTTCTTAACTCTGCTTACTCTTTTCTCCTCTATCTGCTTGGAATTCCCACATTGCCCTATTCTGTGCTGCAATAGGCCCAAAGCAGATTCTTTATTAACCAATGGTAGTCACAGCATTCAGAGTGGAATCCCACATCAAAAGACAGACTTTGAATTTTTCAAACTTAAATGACTACAATTTTTACAAGTTAAGCTTTAATCTCTCTGGAACAGTGTTGTTTACAACTATGAATCAAAGTGTCTTTTAAAAAACGTCTGCAGTCTTATGTCTCTTTACACTGATGTCCAGTCCCTGCCATTAGTCTCTAGGCCAATAATGGGCACTTGATGAATGAGATAAGAGAAAGGTTTCTGTACCAGCAAGGGTGTGTTGCATGGGTCATAGGACAGAAACCTTGCTGGGCAGTAAGGATTTCTGTAATAAGAGGTGCTGGGTGACCCGCTGATTACAGAGATGAGGCTGGAGTTAGCACTTTACTTTAGGTCAAACTAGAGAAAGAGACACAAAGTGCATAGGCCAAGTGAGATGGGGCTGTGGAGAGTCAGGGTCTGAATCACACTGAACAGAACAGGCTGAGTCTAAATTTAGAAGCAGTGGATGGCATCAGGGTGGGAACTCAGAAAAAGGAGAATAGGCAGGAAAATATAGTTATCAATGGGAAATGGCATCCCTGAATCTTGAACAGAGAGGAAAACCATTCAGTCCCATATACCAACTTGCAGACCTAAACAAGACATGGGAATGCAGCAGGAAATAAGTTGCCCACCTAACAGATAAAAACAGATAAAAATCTAATATTGTAGGATTCTTGTGATATGTATAACATGTTAAAAGATGTATCTAAAAGTGGTTCATGCTTCATAAGTGTAGATGATGATATAACAAACTGTCATATTAGTCTTTATTTTCTCAAAAAAGGGGCTATCTTTTTCTCTAGGTATAATCTATTTGAAAGAGAGTAGTATAGGGTCATTAAGGATGGGTGCCTTCCAGATGGAGGCAAAGTCAATGTATTAATTACTTTTCTCGTGGCTGTAATCAAATACCTGACAGGAAACAACCTAAGGGGGAAAAGGTTTATTTTGATTCCCAGATCAGAGGGGTAGAGTGTATGGTGTGAGGGAAGGCATGGTGGTGGGAGCCTTATCCAAGAAGGAGAGAGAGGGAAAGAGAGAGAGAGAGAGGAATGAATGTTGGAACTTCTCTCTAGATGCGTCTCTTACTTTTTTCTTTCTTTTTCTGCAGTATAGATCCCCAACCTATAGTATAGTACTGCCAACGTTTAAACCTTGGAAATACCCCAGAGGCATGTCTCCTAGCTGGTTATAAAATCCAGCAAGTTGACAATAAAGATTGTTTTTGTTTAGTCTAACTGTCACCTTGGTACAGCCTACACTCAACTTACAGGAACGTCTTAACTGAGGAGTTTCTTGAATCAGATTTGTCTGTGGGGTTGACTTGCTTATTAATTAGTGGAGAGGGGCTCAACCTACTATGGGCAACACCATCTCTAGGCAAATGGTGCTGGTCTTGCCTGATGGAGTTCATGGTTGGCGGTGGTGTAGAGGCTCTAAGAGGCTCCTCACATCATGGGGGTTTGGAGGCAGGAAGTAGTGTCAGAACCAGGGGTTAGGTTATAGGCTTCAAATTCCTACCAACCCAATCCTTCCTCATAAAGGAGCCACAGCCTACCAAAATAATACCAAGATACCACTAGTTGGGGATCAAGCATGCAAAACATGAACCCATTAAGGGGAATTAGGGTTCCCATTTGTGGATTCCTAGTCTTGTTAACAAAAGAAATGAGAAATAAACATGGGGAAGCTTGAGAACAATTCTCTTGAAGTTTGAGAGAAACACAACAGGGACAGGCGAGAGATATGGAGAAGAAGGGAGAAAGCTACTCCCTTTGCAATGGGGGCTAGCTAACAGCAGCACGGGGGAAATGGGGTTGGGCTGAGCTTCAGAGAATGAGTTATAAGGCCAGGACCGTCAACGTCTGATGGAAAGGTTAAGGTTTTCAGAACTGGGATTCAGAAAAGCAGATGAGGCAGAGCGCAACAGAGCGGGGCAGGGGCAGTCTCCACCACATTGGCAGAGAGAAGTTCTAAGAACAGTTGTGCTGAAGGAGAAGCTTCTGGAAGGAATCATCTTATGGAAGGAGATAATTAGTTCTCCCTGGTCCTTAGTCTTGATTCCTGCCAAGTGGAAGCATCTGGTATGGCAGTTAGGATAATCCCAAATGAGCGGATCTAAGAGAGGTTGAAAGTGCATCGGTGGTGGATCCATTTGTAGAACAGCCAGGTGTGGCCAGAAAAGGGAGGAGTCCTTGGTTGGCGCCTGGATGGAGATGTGAGGGAGGAAGAATAAAAGCAAAAATGGTCAAAGAGAAATAGACATTAAATAAGTTGGGATGGCAGGGGGCTTGGGATTTCGACTATTGGAGACTTTCAGCCCTCTATGAGTGATCAATAGGAGCTTGGTGGGTGACATTAGATTCATACCCAACTATCTGAGTGTCAGTTGACTGTAAATGGGAGACAAATTTTAATCAGCAGTTAATTGTACAAGGTCCAAGATTAATAGGATCACTGTTAATATTATATAAAAAAAATACAACCCATTTTTTACCATAGAAGCCCAGAGATCTAACTCTAAAGCTGTTGACTCATAGGATAGTGGTACTGGTGTGGTCTCAGTCTCATTTTGCAAATCGTGTAAAGCAAGGGAGCTGTTAGCAGAAATGTTGGCCATATAGAAGCAGCATTATGTTTACAGCTAGGAAGAGCATGGGAGTCTTTTAACCTGATTACAATCGGTGATTACTCAATTTGATATGTCAATAGTCCAGACTTGGGGTATAGTGGGGAAGCCTTCAAGGGATTAGGTCATCATCTTTTTTTTTAATTCTAGTTTAGTCTTTTAAAAATATTCTATTTCCACTCATTTTCAATATTTTGATTATACTTTCCTACTCAGTGTTTAAGAATATGTAAGCAACCAAATGTACATACATACATACGTGTTTGCGTGTGTGTGTGTAGGTGTGTTAAGGCCAGTCAAGGGTCCGATCCTTGAGGGTCATTTGGGCTTGGGCAGAGACTCTGGGTCCTTCAGCCTTTCATTATTGCTAATTGTATCATCTGTTGGGGATGGGTCAATGCTTTGCTGACTGCAGCCTCCCTTCCTGTCTTCTCAGTCTCCCTTCACATTCTGTGCACTGACTGGAGCTCACTGTCTGCATCCCCATGGTCTCAGATCAAGAGGACAGTTGCTTCCAGACCCTTGAGAGATGTCCTACATTCTCCTGGTATCTAGCTGACCCTGGAGGACAAGGATAAAATATTGGTCCTCTTGGCCCCGACAGTCACATTAGAGCTGGCCTCCATGTATGGTTATTGAACAGCCAGAAGGTACATTATACAAGAAGTGAAGAATGAAATATGCTTTAAATTTCAGCTGTTGTACAAAACTTTGATAAAGCTAATACAGAAATAGAATAAACCTTACTTACGACTCAGTTTCTTAGTTGGAAGCCGGACACTCAAAAACTATAAACAAGAATTTCTGAAGAAAAAAAAAACTGAAGCCATAGATTTAAGTTATTTTAAAAATCTTTAGGTTCTAAGAATAGCAGAGCCTAAAGCAATAGTTTTTAACCTGTGGGTTGGGCCACTTTGGGGAGTCAAGTGACCATTTCACAGGGGTCACCTAAGATCACTGGAAAACACAGAGATTTGCATTATGATTCATAACAGTAGCAAAATTAAAGTTATGAAGTAGCAATGAAATAGTTTTATGGTTGGTTGTCACCACAACTGTCTTAAAGGGTCTCAGCATTAGGAAGATTGAGAACCGCTGGCCTAGAGGATCATCTCCCAGATGAGGACAATTGCACCACGGAGCAGAAGCCAGGAGAGCCACTTTATCTTTCAAGCAATAGGGAATTTTAAAACCACTTAATAGAATCAGAGATGAGGCAATGATTTACCAAAGTAATCGCTTGACTGAACATATTTATCTGAGTATTTGCTATTGTTTTAAAGCTTTAATTACACTACAAACTACTATGGATTTGGGCTAACTTGGCGGTTTTAACTAATGTGACCATTTATGACTATACCACTTTGTACCATAGGAACAATATAAAGTATAAGCATATGATATAGAGCGCATAATACAAATATGCACACACATATTCTATATACTACATGTAAATATACATAATATGGGCATATTTTACAATGTTTACATATATGACTGTTTACAAAGAGACAGATTTTTTAATACTTTTCAAATTTATACTAGAATGTTGGCCAGACCACATTATAACAGCATTAACAATCCTTTAACATAAAATAGGTATTTTTAGATATGATTTTTAATATAAAGTAGGAGACCTTTGATCTTAAAGACATTAAGCCTGACCTGATTATTGGTAAAGATTTAAGCAGGTGAGCAGAAAGCAGCATCTTGGTTTTTAAATGGCATTTTCTCTCCTTAAGTTATATTGTATGTGATAAGAACTCTGGAAAGCCAATCTTGGAAGGACAAGAGCACAGGCAATTGTTTTTGCTTCTTAATGTTACAACCGTAAGTTAAATCTTACCCTTGAAGTGTAAGGTACTAGCTGCTAGCATTATCTTAATACTCATTCTTAATACTTGCAGAATAAGCTTACTAGATTTTAAATTTTACTGTTGGTATTGTGTAGACTGTAACCCTCAATATGAACTGGAAACTTAACAGAAATATTTGACAAGTACATATATCTAGCATCTTACATGTATCACAGCTATTT
Organism: Alexandromys fortis; assembly: GCF_014885135.2. NCBI lineage: Eukaryota > Metazoa > Chordata > Mammalia > Rodentia > Cricetidae > Alexandromys > Alexandromys fortis. The sequence goes on along the minus strand of NW_026068059.1, from coordinate 389,872 downwards.
ATAAAACCTCAACCTTAACATATGCAAACTAAAAATATTCTTGTAAAAGAAATAAGTCATAGCAATTAGCCCAACAGGATTCGCAGCATATATTATGCAGGGGCATGCCAACTGCATTAAATACCTCTAAGGCCCATTGTTTTTGTTATTCATGAATGCTGCACATGAACTAACTAAAAATTAAATTTAAAAGTAATGATTTTAAGAAACTTTTTTGGGAAAGACATCATCACTAAATCTCTGTGTCCAATTTTAAATCTTATAATCTAATCAAACTTTTATCTTATTACCTCAGTGAATTTTGTTTTATATAAACAAATAGCATTTTAAGATTTTTACAAAACATTTAATAGATCCACAAATACCATTTTCACAGGTCTTAAGAAGGTACATGGGTATCTCTATTTCTAAGATTGTACTTAGAAGGGTTTTAAATTATTACCAAAACATTTTAATCGGCACATGCTCTCTCTCACACATGTTTAAAGTAGGTACATCAAAACATTATTTTTTTTAAATGTCAAAGCATAGAATAAATGAATGAAATAAAACCTAAGTTGGGTTCAGGTTTGTTTCTCAGTTATTTTTGGAAATTCTAAGGGCAGTTTAATTCCATTCTACCCTACCAACATAGAATGGCATACAAACAATTACATGAAAATGTACTGCAATGGGTGTTTTTGTTGTCCACCAGCCTCATGGGCTGCACAAATACTGGATTATTGTGCTTTCCCATGGTAAGTTCTATTGGACTAGCAAGATCACAGCCTATAAGCCATTCCAATAAATCCCCTTTATATATACACACATATGCATACGTACATACATACATATGTAAGTAATACATATATTCTGTAAGTTCTATTACATACCCACAATACAATTACCTTCATGAGGAAAATTATCTTCAATTAATTCATCTCCAATGATCTTCAAAAGGAACAGTATTAGTTCTTGAGGGAATCTGTAAAGCTGAAATTTGTTTTTCAGTTTGTCTTCCGTAGCTCTAGTACCATGAGGTGGTTATGTCAGGAGTGGGTTCTTTAGGTCTCAGTTGGGGTTTAACATGGAGAAGGCAGAGTGCAGCAGTCAAGTCTGGGGCCTAAGGTTCCTGTGTTACTGGAAGTTCTTGAGCTAACCCCAGTTAGTTATTTGAATTAGTAAGTTTTAGGAAAACTCTTTTGAAATAAAAAGGAAAAGAGGGAAGAAAAAGAAAGAGCAGTGGACCTGACCTGAGGAGAAGTTTTACCCATTTGGAAAAGCAGCACAAAGAAAGGGGGAATCCACTGTGGAATGCGTGTCCCGAACTTGGGCTTTTGGAAGCCCAAATAAGACAAGAAAGGTTCAAGATAAGAGACACACAGAGATGTGGTTGGTGGTGCTGGTTGGCCCAGTGTTGTCTGGAAAAGATTTTCAGCTATCTATGTGTTTATTTTATCTGTCTGTCTGTCTGTCTGTCTGTCTGTCTGTCTGTCTTCTATCTTTCTATTTATTTTGTATCTATTAGGATCTATGGTTGAAAAGGAACATGGATACTAATTGCGTCTGAGGGTTCAGGCATTTATCTTAGGGAGAATGCTGTAGACATAGGGTATAAGGAAACTTTATTCCTGATGTGACCTCTAGGGTTTAAGTCCTCCATATTTTTTATATTTATCTGTTTTGATAGATAACCATGAAGGACTATACATAATCACATTAGATCATTTCCCTTAATGTTTACAAAACAGGTCCAAGTGTGGAATAGTATTAGAGTTTAAGATTTTTGTTTTAACCAAACTTTTTCTTTCCTATCTTGCAGTGAAGCCAACTAATATTAAAATAAAATATTAGCTTCTTTTTCTTTAGATTTTCAATTTCAGACTTAAAGCAACTGTTTTTTAAATGCATTTCATACATGCATATAATATAATTTCAAACCTATCCCCACTCTTTCCTTTCCAATTCCTCCTATACCCCCATTCCTTTTCCCTTCCAAGATCATATACACTTTTTAAAAATTATTGATCCAGTTAGTACTAGCAGTTTATGCATGGGCATAGGACCAATTCCTGGATCGTGGGTAACCTATCAGGGGGGGTGTATCATTTCCTTAGGATCTAACACTCGAGAGTAATGTCTTATATAATAAATCACCCCCATGTCCACATGGGACATCAGTCTACAGTAAGATGAAGAGCAAAGAACTGAAAGTAGTTAAAGTATGATAATCCTGAGAAAATAAAGAACCATTGGTTTAGCCTGATATGAATCCTTTATTTCCTAGAGAGAGCTTGCCCTTAAGACAAAGGAACAGGACATCACTCAGTCTTGCTTTCCTGTTTCTGTGATCCTGGCAGGTGTCTCAGAAGGATTGGGAAACAACTGGGCTATAAAAATGAAGGCTAGAGTCAGGGTATATTGAGACTCTGGGGATTCAGCAGCATCAGGAAACTTAGAAAGTATTGTGAGTATCCTAGTTCCTTTTGTTTTAATGTATCAAAATACCCTGAGAAAAAGCCACCTAGAGGAGAAAGGATTTTATTTTGGCTTATAGTTCCAAAGAGATGACATCCATCTTGACAGGAAAGGCATGACAGAAAGGTCATGGGAGCATCTTGGAAGCCAGGAAACAGGGAGATCACATTCTGTCTTCATACAGAAAGCAGACAGAAAGAAAAGGAAGCAGGGCCAGACTATAAAACCAAAAGTCCTGCCCCTATTAACATACTTCCTCAAGCAAGGCTCTACCTCCTAAAAGTCCCATAACCTTCCCAATCAGTGCTACCAACTGAGGACCAAATGTTGAAACATGTGAACCTCTTGAGACAATTTTCACTCACATCACCAGAGTGGACACTGCCATTTTGACTAGTCATAGAAGTGTTTCAATCTTTGATAATGATGTCTTCATCAGCGTGCTGGTTAGTGGTGCCAGGGTCACCAATTTGGCTAGTCATGTGTTCCTTGTCATTTTGACTAGTATCACATATTTCTGTCTCAAGAGATGGCAGCTCCTAGGTAACATGGTCCTATCCATCATCGGATTATAAAACCCCATGGAAAACAAACACCTCACAGATTAAATGAATACAGTCATTCCTTTGTAAGCAAACGGTCAGCTGATTTAGGTTAGCCTGTATTCATCAGGAGATGTTAGATGTGTGGTCTGGTAAAATGGTCTGAGGTATGCAGGAGCAAAAGAACAAAACGAGGAGACAGAAAGCAGCAAGGGATGTAATGGCTCCAGCTCAGAAGAAGGGATTCCACACATCATACCGCCCACTGTATCCAGGGATGGCAAAGTTCTCTCCTGATCTCATTTTGATCTTCTGTGGCTGATAGGTCTAAGACCCTGGATAAGGTCCCTTCATGAATCCTCAGAGGTGTTTCTTTAGCAGTTCTTTGTAGCTGATATAGGTTGGAAGGAGGGGTTCCCCTTTCATGAGTTCATAGCCTTGTTTGTTAATAAGAGAATTTAGAAATTGACTTGGAGAACCCAAAGAAAAACATAGGCATCCTCCTGAATATTAACCTTCATCAGGCGATGAAAGGAGACAGAGACAGAGACCCACATTGGAGCACCGGACTGAAATCTCAAGGTCCAAATCAGGAGCAGAAGGAGAGAGAGCACGAGCAAGTAACTCAGGACCTTGAGGGGTGCACCCTCACACTGAGACAATGGGGATGTTCTATTGGGAACTCACCAAGGCCAGCTGGCCTGGGTCTGAAAAAGCCTGGGGTAAAACCGGACTCGCTGAACATAGCGGACAATGAGGACTACTGAGAACTCAAGAACAATGGCACTGGGTTTTGATCCTACTGCACGAACTGGCTTTGTGGGAGCCTAGGCAGTTTGGATGCTTGCCTTACTAGACCTGGATGGAGGTGGGTGGTCCTTGGACTTCCCACAGGGCAGGGAACCCTGATTGCTCTTTGGGCTGACAAGGGAGGGGGACTTGATTGGGGGAGGGAGAGGGAAATGGGAGGCGGTGGCGGGGAAGAGACAGAAATCTTAAATAAATAAATAAATAAATAAATAAATAAATAAATAAATAAGAAATTGACTGGAAAACTCAAAGACAACATTATTAGAATTTGGGAGACATATAGGGTAGGCAATCTGTAAAACTCCTCCATGACTGCCCGAGTAGGGAGTTCAAGGAGGAGAGAGAGAGCTGTGCCTTGGAGGTTAGCAGGCTCAGCATGGTAGAAGGTGTCTGGGGTGAGGGGCAATGCTTAAAATGAGGGAGAAAGAATCCTCAGGCTTTGGTCAGTGTCTTAAAGATAAACAGGAAAGAGGAGGAAAGGGGAAAGACGTCTTTCCGAGTGTGTCTCATAATAGCAGGCAGGTCACATGTCAGAGATTCCATTGGTGCTAGCTGACTAGCATTCCACAAGCAGGCATATCTCCTGCAAAGAAAAACATGGCTCATTGAGAGGGTGGTTAGTCCTCCCTCTCTTCAACAAGTCTTCACGTAGCTCTGGGTTTCCTCTAAGCGTGAACTCCTATCCAGGTAGTTGATAGGCCCAGCTGTATTTCGGTCATTACAAAAAAGACAGAAGCATGTAACTATTTGGGTCACCATACAGGTCTAGAGATAGAACATAGATTCTGTCTTCAGACTGGAAGGAAATAGCTTTGACTTGAGGATGTAGCTTTGCCTTAATGGGCCTCAAGGAGCCCAGACACTTCTCCTTTTTCCTAAGTAATTTCAGCTCTGAAGAGGGGCAAAGTGGATGCTTGCCTTTCTAGTGTTACTGCAGAAACAGGGGGTGGAGTCCAAAGCCCCAGCCTCTAAATCTATTGTAAACAGCCCAAAGGGAACCACTTCAGATTTAAGACAGAACATTCTGCCCCTTCTCTCAAAGTCTCATGCCCATCTCATAAGAAAACCAAAAACAAACCTACATTTAATCAAAGTTCAAAAATCCCCATGGTCTCAACAGTTCCAAGGCTGTTCAAGAGCCCAAAGTTGAAAGTCTGTTCTGAGACTCGAGAAAAATTCTTAACTGTGACTCCCTGTAAAATAAAAATCAAAGTTATATAGTCACATTATTCAATGGCAAAGAGTAAACAATCCCGTTCCAAAAAGAAAGAACAAGAATATAGCAAGAGAAAATTAGAAAAATGTCAAGACAGTAATGGACATTATAAATAAGAAATTCTGGAATCCTGGGTCCAGCATCTGGGACACAGGGCAGCACCAGCTGAATCCAAATGGGCTTGGCCAGCCCTGCCCTTACGGTCTTGCCATTTGTAGCACACAAGATCTTGGTCTCTCTCTTCAGCCAGCTCTGTTCCTTGCCTGTCTATCGGCTTGGCAGCCGTTCCACTTTGCTGGCATCTCTAACATCCTGAGATAGCCAGTGTAACTTACGCCTCATCTCAAAAGCTCAAACATTGGCCTCTGTGTGTGTAGAGACTCCCAGGGAAGTCCGACCGTCCACATACTCTCTAGTGTCCCAGACATTCCTCACAAACCTGGGAGCAAGCCCCCATGATTCCCAAACTCCTGTATTCATCTTATCTTAGTATTCAACACTATGTAAATACCACTGGGTTCCACTGTGAATTCTTTGGATCATGGATACAGAAGCCTATATACGCCCGAGTAGAGTGGCTAACCTGGGTAGATAGATCCCTAGGTGGCCTCGTACAACAAGCAGGGCAAGCCTCATGCTCTCTCTTTCTAGTGTGCTTTCAGTTTTAGCTTGCAATGGATGAGGTGGTCCTGTTACCTAAAATAACCCTAACTCATCATTCTCATTGTCCAGGTGGCGATAGTTTGGCATTAAAAAAAAAAGTGATGCTCATTTCTTTAACAATTATGACTTTTTAGCCTACAGCTTTAAACTTGCCGGCACTTCTTTCTTAGCCAGTCTGCACATTTGCCACGTCTCTCTGCTCCAGTTTTTGCTCTGAATTCTCACTACGATCCCATTATTACAGCTAAGATTAATCAGCAGTTGCTAGGCCACTTTCTTGGCACTCTGCTGTCTTGATATTTCTTCCACCAAATAAATTCTTCACATTTTAGTTCAATCTTACTTGAATTTTTAGAACGTGGGTAAAATAGAGGCAAATTCATTGCCAGAACACAACATTAATGGTCCTTTATTCCAGTTACCAGTAGACCTGTTATTCCCACCTGAAATCCCATCAACTTGCCTTTCGTTGTCTGCATTATTATTCATATTCTTGACTTTCAAAGGTCTGCCCAAATTGCCCATTATTTGCTTAAACATTCTAAGACTTCACTAGCCTTCATCTCTAAACTCTTGCAAATTCTTCCCACAAACCAATGTCAAAGGTCTAGGAACCACACAGATTTAGTCAAAGCAATGATAACACTTCACCGGAACCAACTTTGTTCATTAATTATTTTTGCATTGGTATGACCAAAATACATGATAGAAACAATGTATAGGGGGAATTCTACAATTTCAGAACATTCTAGTATATTATGTAGGGCAAGAAGATCAGAGTTCATGTTGGAGAAAACATGTGGGAGAGGCTCCTTACATTATGCTGGGTCAACAAGGACAGAATGAGCCCCAAAGCAGGGGCTGAACTATGCTTTACAAAGGCCTGTCCATAGTGACCTACTTCTACCAACTGGGTTCCTCCTCCTTAATGTTGTGTAGCCTACCAAAAAAGAAACATCAACTAGAGAATAAGACTTCAACTGTGAGCCTCTGTGGGACATTTAAATTCAAATAATAGAAATGGTAGTCCAAATTTTGGATATTTCTATATGGAGAGCTTATTGCATTTTTTTTACATCTTCTTAGGATGTTTTTCTGAAGTTCTGGGGTGATATCTAACTCATATGAGTATCCCTGATAGCTTTATGAATGAATATGGCTCAGAAGGGTCCTTAATAGATAAATGAATATATTAGTGAGTAAATGGGTAGATGAATGAATGGGAACCAAGTCAGAAACAAAAAGATGCTTCTTAAATCCTTTAAAGTGGGTCTGGTATGCGAGATTCTACCTAGTCCCTGTTGCATCTTTCCGCTGTTCAGGACTTGAAAGTTTCTGGATTATATTTCTATGAATACTGCTCCTTTCTAAATGGGAAGCCAGAATTGGTATGCAGGGAAAGGTCATATTGATTCTGAAATAAGAGGAGGACATACATGTGCAAATATTAAGAAGGTAAATAGGAATTTATAACACGTACATAGTCATGAAGTCAAAATACAAGGTATAGATTTGGGATCATCCAAAAGCACTGATGGTTAGAGCCATAAAAAAGCCTGAGGGTGCTGAACCAGAAATGTAACATCAGAGCTCAGGATGGAACTTTGGGGAACACCTATGGAAGACAAGACTGGCACCTTTACATAGACCAGAAAGAAGAAATCTAGCTGAGAAAGAATGAGGGTGAGGAACTGAGCAGAAAAGAGAGACCTTAGTACAGCAGGTCTCATAGACGGTGGAAAGGGTTCAGTGGCTCGAGATGGGGGAGAGGACAGGCTCTTTAGAAAATCAAAGGGTTGAGGACCTGGAGACGAGACCAACCGGTAAAGAATTAGCCCCATGATGGCAGAACAAAACCTCTCATTTGAAGTCCCTTCTGGCTGAGCTTTCGGCAAAGCTCACCGTCTCACGCTCTCCAATTCAGATCCATTCTTAGCGAAGAGAAAGACTTGCCAAACTATTAAAACTATTGTCCAAAAAATATCAAGGCAACATTTTTTGCCCATCATTTCAGATTTAAAATTTAATTTCATGGTACAATGAGCCCACACACAGTTATATCTATTAAGGTCACCCACTCTGAGTTCACAAGCTCGCTCTGAGCATTGATGACTGGAAAACTCTTTAGGAGATAAGAATCATGGTTTGCTCTTTCTCTGTGGTCACAGTTTTCACGCGACTCCAGACTTTCTGATGCTGACGTACCTATAGTGAGGTTTGTCACCCCACCCAGTGGCCCTGTCACTGCTCCTTGGCCCACCATCTTAATAAAACAAACACAAACGTTCTACAAGAGCCTCCCCAAGCTTTGATGGGGGAGGGAATGATTGAGTCTGGCTTTCAGAAAGAGGCACACGTACTTTGTTTGAGTTATTTGCTTAGTTCTTCACTTCTTCTCTTAAAATCACCATTTCCTCTTTGTGCAACTCCTAACACAATGGCCAGAACCCACTTAGCTTCTATAGCACTTATTGTTTCTGAAATAATGGATGGTTAATTGGTTAAATGGTTAAATTCTTTTTTTGTCTTCGACCCAATGTGAGTCTAGAATTTTCCTTGAGGGCAATGTAGTAATTAGGAGGTTGAATTTTAATTGACCTGAAAACGCATTCGCATCTGAAGTTAAATGAATACGGGCACATGCATATATAAGTGATGCCAATATGTATATTACATTATATATCTATACCACACATGTATGAAATATCACAGATATTTACTAGTCTTTGTGGCATGTACATATTTATAATATTTGTATAAAAGTCATGCAGAAACTGTCTACTCACCCCTTGTAAAATGCACCTGTAATAAATCATCTAAAACTCAACACTTCCACAGATTTGACTTGAGTTACCAACAAGACTTAATGGAGTAGGAGGGAAACCAGAACTAGGAAAGTTCTAAAACATCTGCGAATGTAAACTAGGGAGAGCTGAGGAGAACTGGCCACCATCCTCTCTTCCTGAGAGGACGTCTCATTTGACCTTATTTTTTTTTTATTGAGAATTATGTTTGCATGTATTTGTAGGATTAATGGGGTATTATGATCTTAATACAATATGCAATGACTAAACTGAGCTAATTAATATTTGATCTCTTTAGAATCCGTATAAAGAACTAATACTAATATCAATAGGCCTACTTTTCAAAACAAAAAACACAAAATGTGCTTATTATCCATCCAGTCAATGTCTGTTGTAAACCTACTAAATTCCAACTCTGTGATAAACCAAAGATGGGATCTTTGTTTATACAGAGCTTCTCCTATAGGAGAGCCCCCTGATGCAACTCACTCTCTGTGGGAATTACTTATTTTCTTCTCTAACTCCAGACTTAGACACATGACCTTCTTTGACCAATCAACTACAAGCAGAAGTTTCTTATACTGCTTGTAGGTGAAGTTGGGAGAAGCAGTGTGTGATTTTTGTGATTTCTTTCCCTTTGCCTCAAGGATGAAGTGGCTTGGGGAGGGGCTTTTGCTCTTCCCTGTATCTTACCTATGTGGAGAAGACCTCAGACTCCCCACAGCCAAAGCAATAACATACAAACAAAGATAAAACCTTTTGTTTTTACAAACCAATAGCTCCTGGGAGCAGCATAACCTAAGAAGACCTGACTCCCATCTCTATGACTGTGTATCATCACAAGGAATAAAAGAGGACTTTCAGAGAGTCTTTGGCGTTGGTCTCAGGAGCTGACATTTTGAATGACCCCTGTGAGGTCTTTGTGTATTGACGGGGTAAGTTTCCCCAAACCTGTTTGAGCTGCTTTCCCACAATTGGCTCAGTTGGTAAAGTGATTGCTTTGCAAGCCTAAGAACCTGAGTTCAATCTCATGTTAGACAAGAAAACAAACAAACAAACAAGGGATAGGCGCTATTGGTGTGTATTTGAATTTACAGTGTGGCAAGACAGAGACAGATGGATCTCTGGGGCTCTCCGGCCAGCCAGCCTCATCTTCTTAGCTAATATTAGGTCGGTTAGATTCTGTCTCTAAGAGAAGAAAAGAGAAAGAATGTCTGAGGGGACAAACCCGAGGTTTTCTTCTGAAATTCACACACATGCAACACACCCAAACACACATACAAAAATACACACATAAACCCAAACACACAAAAGATCCTGATTCTGGGAGAAGGTCCCAGAACATATAACAGAATTCCATAACTGGATTTCCACACAGACTCATGGAAATGCCAAAAATTTCTCAAACATTTACATTTGGATTAAGTCCAAGGCATGATTTGCCCTTAGCTCCTTGTTCCCTAATTGGAAATCTGTACGGACCTTCAGGGAAATGGATCCATGTGCTTCTCATCTGGGCGTACCTACCTCATCAAAATATGGTTGGAATGAATCAGTTGATGCCCAAACTCTTGCAATCATATTGTCCTTCCTAAGTAAAAAGAATCTCTTTCCTATGGCACCTCAAAGGAAGGAATTGCGTGTTCTCACTGGGGACGCAGTGAGCCACTCAGAACAAACGTCTTCTCCCTCTTGGCTTCAATCAAATGTCCTCCAAGCATGGCTTCCATTTCCCTCATCAGACTTTGGCTCGCCAAGTTAAACCACAACACCCAGCCATCCAAACAAGACATATTTCTTTCAAGAAAGCCCGAGAGTCGCAGCCTAAGAGTCCGACATTTCCTCAGCCACCTACTCTTGTCACCGGCACGTCATCCTTTTCTTTGCCACAAAACAGACTTCAGCGCTTAATGTCTTATTTGTAGCTGATAAGAAAGAGGGATTTTCGGCTCTGGCTTTGAAACATCTTGAACACTCTTCACTAGCCCCCACTCCCTTTCTCTTGTCTCACTCTCTCTCCCTCTGAACCCAAACACTGGTAACTCCCTGAACATGTCTTGCTTCTGCTCCTTCGTAAGTGGGGTCTCCAGCTCTGCAAAGTTGCCTCCTGAGCCCACCACTCATTTCTGCTGCAAGTTTCTTAGCCCTGCTTCCTCTCCAGCCGCACACTTGGCCTCCCTGTTCCCACTGGGTCATGTGTACACTGGGTGAGCATTTACCTCTTGTCATTACAGACTTGTTGTGTGCAGGGTAATCTCCAACACACTGGGCAGAGAACAGGCTTTATTTGTTCTTATTTCTGTCCAATTACCAGGTCTCCGATCCCTGTCGACTGGCTGAATAAATAGGTGAGCTTTCCCATGGCTAAACGACAACACAGGCTCACTACCATAGCTCCACTCTTCTAAGTCTATAATTCTGCTAAATCTTCACTATGTTTTTTCTGCACTATATGAAGAAAGCTATAAATTCTGAACTGGGAAGTTTTATGTAATAACATCAGAATTAGGGTTTCCCCACTTCTTCAAAATAGTTTTTTTTTTAAAAAAAGAAGGAATAATACTGTTGCAAGGCAGGGGAGATGGCTTAGTCAGTAAGGTGCCTGCCGTGCAGCATGAAGACCTGTGTGTGGATCTCTAGAACACGTTCAAAACTAACTAACAAACGGGTAAGGTGGCCCATGTGTGTAACTCCAGAACGGGGGATCAGAAATGGGAAAAGCCTTGAACATTGGTCAACTGGCCTAGCTGGATCAAGAAGCTTCAGGTTCAATAAGAGACTCTTGTCTCAAAAATATAAAAAGTGGAGCTGGGAATGCAGCTCTGTGGTAGAGAACTTGCCTGTATGAGGCCCTGAGGTCAGTTCCCAGCACTGTAAATGAGTAAAGCGAAGGTGGGGAACAATTGACAAAAGACACCTGAAGTTGCTTCTGACCTCCACCAGTGTGCACTCTTGTGAACACAGCACACACACACACACACACACACACACACACAGAAAGACACACACAGACAAACACACATGTACACACAGACACACACACAGGCACAGACAAACACACAGATACAGATAAATACACACAAAGACATAGGCACACAGAGACAAACACACAGAGACAAACAGACAGACACACAGGCATATACACACACAAGACACACAGACATTACTGATTTTGGTTTTTGAGTCAGTGTCTTGGTTAGGTGAGGCTGCTCTGTAGATAGTCATGATGACCTTGCTCCCGTTTTCACCTCACTGGGATTACAGAGGTGGCTCACTGTACCCAGTTTCTTCCTTTATTATTATGGCATGAGACTGAAGGTTTTGTAAGAGTCATGATGTGAGCACTCTCCAGGCTTCTCAGAAAAGCATCATAGCAAAGGATGCCCCAGGCGCCTCCCTAGCTTCCAGTCCTCCCCCTGGCATCTGCACTCTCAATGAGCCTCCTCATCAGCAGGGCCATATCTCTTCCTGCGTGCTCTCCCGAGATGAACTTACTCTAGGATATCCAGTTGCATCGATCCAGGATGACTTATCAAGGCTCCCAGCTTCTCTGTTAGTAGGACAAGGGTATTCTTTGCCTACAGCCTTTAGATACCTCCATTTCAGACAATAATGCAACTGTGTTGTTACTTGAAAATCCTTCTCCGGGAGCCAGACTTGGTGGAGCAAGCCTGAAATCCCAACCCACTGGAAATAGAGCCAGGTGGACTGTTTGAGGCCAGCCTGAGCTACATAGAGAGGTGGCGTTACAAACAAACCTCTGTGGGCGCTTCCTCTAGTTTAAGCGGCTAATCAGCTCCATTGAGGACATCTGACCTGTTTCCGGAGACTCAAATTTTTTCAATAAATGTTTGCAGATAGGAGATACCAAAGCAACCCATGCCATTTTCTCAGATTTCTGAGGACAACAACATGCTGTCAATCAGCTCTAAAGCAGGGAGCTCAGAAGTATCTGCCCCCCCCCATTTAGTTAGCATACTGCTTCTTCGACATTCTGGAGTTTGAAAGCAATGTTCATCATTAATCAGTCATCTTAGTCATCACTCTGCTAATTCAACACAATGAATAATTTGGAAGCCTTTCTGAGCCTCTTATGTTTCTGGGTATTCTCATAACAATTACACGTTTTTGTCTTGGTGCTTTTTTTTTCTTTCTTGCTGGATATAGATCACACGTTTGTTTTTCTAGTTCCCAAACGCAGGCTCTGGAGTGGATCCTTTACTAATTAGGCTTCTTCAAGGTCCTCATTGTGTCCTAAGTTCTTGGGAAATATGGACATTTGGCAGCTGTCACCCACCCATCCTGCCCTGGTGCTCTCTGGGGAAGCTCTTTCAGAGAAGCTCGGAGTGCTTTGGCCAGCCGCTATAGGATTGGGGATGTCATATCTCTGAAATCCACTCAGGGAATATGAATGTGTCTAGGTCCCTTGGCTTTTTTTTTTTAACTTCACCAACACCCAGCACAACCTGCAGAAGAATGGATGCCTCAATGGTGGAGCTAGAAAGTAGCAAGCGGTAGTGTCTAAACAAACCTGGTCATATAGAAGTGGAACATTATCTTAATGCTTGATATATCAAGAATAGCTTGTTGGTGCAGACTAGAGACAATTGAAAGGGCCTAGAGATTGGACTAGGCCTCATTTAGGGGAACAATGGTTATGAAAGATCTAGAATATAAAATCTGGGGGTTGTGATATCAAGAGACTTTGTCTAAGGTAAGAGGTGAGTGCTGAGGAGAGTGAGGTCGGCATGATGATGCAGAAGATGGGGGCTAGTAGGGGGAAGGCTGAAGATCCAGGTCCACAGACAGCTTCAGAAATCCCTATTGGGACACAAAATGAGCTGGATAGAGTCTCTGAGAGGTTCTAGAAAGGATCAACAGATGGTATGGCTTACAGCCTAAGTCAGGAGGTATGTGCATAATTCGTATGTGTCCGGATACAGGCATAAAGGGGACACTTTCCCCAGTGTAGATTCTCAACATAGAATGGCCCAAATCCAGAGCCTAGCTAGACTGTTTGTTTAGAAACTTGTGCCTGGCAGCTGGAATATGGCATCGGATCTGTTTAATTGCCTCCCACACTGATCTGGGACTCCCAGAAGCAGGAAGGCACTGTGGCACTGGGAGGGAGTTAAGAGGGGACCCCCACATTGGACAGTTCTAATTTCCTCTAAAAGCTTGGCTTGGTCTTATTTAAAGCACTGGTCAAAATCTGCCAAATAGTAGAACCGTCCTGGGAACTGGCTGACTGCTACATGGGAATTCTAGCTCATTGGTACAACTCCTCCAAGATCTAAAACTCTTCCTAAACCAAAGCTTCCTTGGAGGGCTCACTAAAACTAGTCCCCACGTAGGACCTAAGTCTCCCCTGGATTTGCTCTGTTGAATCTTAAAAAGCCTTGCATTGAAAAGACGGGACATGAAGTAGGCTGCAGCTTTCTTGGTCGTTAGTTCAGAGAACATCAAGCTGGCTGGGCGTGGCAGAGAAGAAACAGTTATTTCCTGGTGAGGTGACTAGTGGCCATTCCCAGGTTCTTCTCTGGGGGCATAGTCAGGAGATGCTTGCTCTAACTCTTATAATCCCACCCTAGTGCCGGGCTGTGGTGAGAGATGGGCATAAGCTCTACAAAGAAGAAAGGGGATGGGGGCTGGGATACTGTTGGGCTGTGGGGTTGACGTCAACCCTTCCCTTGCTTTTTTTCTTCTCCTTTCAAACTTGTCAGCCCCTGCCTGTCCTCATCTGACCCAGAGGGCCTGTTTCTTGGGGCTGCCAGTTGACACCTAAGGTTGCCAACAGAAGCCAGTTGCTCTCTTCTGACGTGGGAACTTACAACCTGTCATCTTCCGTTGTTTGGGTAGCAGAGAACACAGCCAAGCCAGCAGGGAAAGTCTGTCATTGAAGTCTAGCTCTCATTGAAATGACGTAATGTATTCACACACATCAAGGAAGAGTAATGAATCCTTACCACGGGCCATCCTTGTTCGGCTCCCAAATAACCAGGGGAAAATCACAGCGGCAGGGACGGGGAGAGGAAGGACCTATGGCACTGTTTGTTTTTCCCTAGGTCGAAACCCAAACAAAGGGATGGAGAACAGTAGTCACAAAGTGGGCTATTCATCCATCTGCACATTTTCCAGCATCCTTAACATCACACCCTGACTTCGGGGAGGGCCAAGCCCCTAGTCAGGCTGGAAGGAGGATACACGAAAGTAATTGATTGGGAAATTTACAAACAACTTTAGGTAGAGAGCAAGTGCCAAGAGTGCAATAATTAGAGAAGGGAAGGATGAGAAAGAAGAACCAGCGAAACATCAAGTCCCCCTTGAGAGCTGTCGTATCGACACTAGACTGAATGCTCAACAAATAACGAATGAGTTCAGCAAGAACGTTCGAATCATCCTAAATTGAGGTGGGCTGCTCAGCTGCCTGGAATTTTAGCGTACGTTTGTTTAGGTGGCTCCCAGATTACTTCCTTTTTCTCACCTTCTGTCTGTGAGCTTCCCTTTGACTGGGCAAGGACAGGAAAGTCTAGGTGGCATCAGTTGGAGACACTTGGAGACCTGCCAGGGCCACATGAGATGTTATCCTTCAGGAAGGCCCTGAAGAGTATGCTGCTGATTCAAGGGTCAGCTCTTACTCACAGAAAACAGGCTTGTAAGGGGGACCAGTGAAAAGAGGATTCCTTGAAGGGCGAGGACAGGCTAGAGCAACATGGCTGAGGTTTCCACGCAACCTGCAGAGAAACTGTGGGAGAGCAAGGCACTGTCGACTTCAGGAAGAACAAGCCGGGATTGTGCCTGTACACCTGTGGGCATCTGTACACTGTGGGACCCTGAGTAGCACCTCTCATATGAAAGGGGAACTTGCCCGGTCTATGATATGGGAGTGTTGTAATGACATACCAAAGCTATGAGCTTAATTGTCGGCCAGGTAGGAAACCCCTGACTTTAGCCCAAACCAATCTTATCTACCCTTGACCTCTGAGACTGATCTCATCAGTTCTGAGAGTAAGGGTGTGAGTGTTTTATTTTCACTGTTATATGCGAAGATCCTTCTTCCCCTTTTAATTTGCTCAGATTACAGTCATTTGGGTGACTAGTGAGACTGGTGGCAATGACATTTTTACGGCCAAGCTCCTATTGATATTCCTCCATCGATTTCTCTTCCCACATCCATCACAATTGCTTTAAAGTACCTACAAATTGACCAAAACTCCCTGCTCGGCAGTTCTCCTTACCCATAATTCACTTCTCTCCGTGTCAGTGTCTGGAGGCAGCCAGGGAAGGATTATCACTATATCTATCTACCTTTGTCTGCGCACATATACGCACACAGTACCTGCCTCCATGGAATACCAAACCTTCTGGAAATGATGCACAATTAATTCTCTTGGCTGCACTTCAAAAAAGCACAAAAGGGATATTTCCCCTGTTTTATGGATGAAAGACAGAGGCCTGTTCGCTCACAGAATGAATTCTGCAAGGATTTACACTGATTTCTCTGGCAGCCCAGGGCTCTCACATGTTATAGTGCAGTCTTTCTTAAACCCCTATGAAAGGATTGACTACATTTTCTTCTGCTTTCCGCAGTCAACTGCGGAAAGCAGGGTCTCTGTGCTAAAGGACAGGATACAATGGGGCTCTGGGAATTGAGAGGGACGAGAGAAGAGTCTTAATCTACAGCAGGGCTCAGGCTTACCCTTTCTCAAGCTGGCTTATTTGACTAGTAAATTGACACTGTGCTGATCTCAGTTTTTTTTGCATTTGAGCCGTGACTCCCCAGCCGCTATAGAAGGAATCCAGGGCTCGGCAATTCTATCATCTACCTTGCAGGCATGGTGCTAGGCCAGAAGAATAGATTTGAAGAGCTCAGGGAAAGAGATTGTGCCTGCAACCTGCGTTCAGCCCAAGAGTCAGAGGTAGATGATTAGATGTCATTAGAAGAGACTCTAAGCCCCAGGACATAATTAACAGAATGGTGGCCACCTGCTGTCAGGTGCCAGCACTGGGGGTAATTAGTAAACCCAGTACCTAAGGATCGCAAGGTCTAAGATAGAAAAGAAGAAAAAAGAAAGAAAGAAAAAAGAACATTCAAAAAGGCAGAGTGAAACCCCAGAAAAAGAACTTGAGAGTTTAGAATAACAGTCGGGGGTGGGGGTCAGGGGATGGAGCATTTGGTTCCTTTGGGAGCTGCTGATGTCACAGCAGCCAAGTCTGGTAAAGTATCAGCCGACCTGTGTGCCCGGGACACTGACTGACCTACTCACTGCCCAAAGCCACTGTCACTGTGCGGCAGGGTCTGTCCTTCAGCATCTTACAAATAAAGGAAAGGAGAGCAATCGATAGACGACATGACGAAAGCCTGGGAGAGTCAGCCCCACTTGGCAGGTCATGGGCAGAGAGAGGCGGGAGAGACAGAAAGGGCCCGGAGATGTCAGCCTCAGATTTCTCAAGCAACACAAAAGCTGTTGGCTTTCAATGCACACTGCTTGCCTCTGTTCACGGGAGAAAGGGGAACAAGCTGGTCAGTGTTAAAGGGAAGAGGGGGACAAACGGCTGACGACAGTCTTGGAGCTGAATTTAAAAACATCAAATTAGAGGCATGTGTACTGAAACGAGGCTCTGCGGCCTGGGAATGCACCCCCACCCCTAAACAAATGCTGCAGTCATCATGGCTGGTGCTTTGGCTCCAGGGTAGCACACTGAACACTGATGGGGGCCCGGGAGCCCACTCGTTCCCAAATCGCCCCTTTCAGAACATCTCCGCGGGAAAGTTGAGCCTGTCAGTTCACTGCTTTGATGGCCGCTAATATGACACTGGCCGCGGAGGACAAAAGCTTAGTCTATGTTTCAATGCTGGTCACCTAGTGCTGTCCATAGCAAGAGTCACTAACAGACATCGTCACTCTGTCTTTCACTTTTAACATCTTAAAGACCCAGATCAACTTACTAATATTACTAACTTAGTCTTCACAATAGGATCAATGAATGAATGAATGAATCAATCAATCAATCAATACAGACATCGTCACTCTGTCTTTCACTTTTAACATCTTAAAGACCCAGATCAACTTACTAATATTACTAACTTAGTCTTCACAATAGGATCAATGAATGAATGAATGAATGAATGAATCAATCAATCAATCAACACATCAGTCTATACAGATATCCTTAAGAGTTGTGCCAAATGGTAACCATGCCTGCATACGTACCAGCCCAGATTTTCTTTGAATTTCAGAACCACCTCTGTTCCACACACATACTCACAGGGCACTGGAGTTGGAACTGTAACTCCTAGGCTAGATTCTTGACTTCCTTCCTAGCCTAGGGTTTTCATAGACTCTGCCATTGTATTTTTTTCTGGATCTCTGGGTTTCTTTTAACACCCAGCTTCTAAGTGCCCTAAGTCTGCCTTACTCCTGCCCTGCTCTTACTCCTTGTCCCCTGGTTTGTCTCATCTCCTCAGTTAAGGCTTGCAACTGCTTTTTGTAAGCATTCATTGTTCAGGGGCTTGGTGTGACCTGAATACATTAGGAAGGTGGCAGGCGATCAGGGAAAGAGAAAAGAAAGACAAGAAAACAGCCAAGCAGAAACTGCTCTCTGAGCAGGGTCTTTCCCAATAGAAAGCACGATTTCTTCTGGAGGTCACCATGATGGAGTTTGTTGGGTGATTTTTAATGTGTTTCTATCTTTAGCTTCTTGTTTCAAAAGACTTCAAAGCCAACGTAATTGAGGCTACCCTAAAACAGTGCTAGCAAAAAATAGGATATGTTATATTATATTTATTTATATTTGTATTATACTTATGAAGGAGTTTTATATTCCCACTAATTATCCTAATATTTGCTTCTTTCAACAACTGAGACATTTTTGCCCTGAGCAGACCTGGGTTATAGTTCTGGTTTCATTGCTAACAAAATTCCCAGCCTTATCTATCCCAAACATCTTTTTTCATACTAAAATCAAAGAAAAATACAACTGACAATCCATCAGAGATACAGGGAAGAAGCCCACTGATACTAGTAAAATATCAGAAGGTTAGGAATTGTGGGGGGAAAACAAAAACTAAGCAACAACAACAGAAACAGGCACAGGAGAAGTAGATTTATTCAAACGTGTGGAAGAACAAATACGTCTCTGCTGCCTTTTAGGGGTCCTAGTGTGAACAGACTCCATACACCCACTGTCAGCATGGACTGTGTCTTCCCCCCAAATTGTAAGCCGAAATAAACTCTTACTCCCTCAAAAACAGTGGGGCTCAGTAGTTAAGAGCACTTACACCACAGGGTTCCTAGTACCCACATGGTGGTTCACAGCCATCTGCAACTCTAGTTCCAGGGTTTCTGATGTCCTCTTCTGGTTTTTAGAGGCATCTACACACAGGTACCCATGCAATAAATATTTTAAAACATTTTAAAAAGAAGTAAATAACAGCAAAAGCATTGAAAAAACAATGTTTTGATTAAAATGGAAGGGAGACATTATATCTTACCAGTAAAAATTACAAACCTTATGAATGGAAAGGCATGCCACAATGGCGGACTGGAAAACTCCAATCATCTCCTTAGGCTGCTTTGTAGATTGAGCACAGGCTGATTAAAAAACCCCAATAGTATTATTGTGTGTGTAGAAATCAGATTCCAAAATTAATACATAAATGTAAGGAACCACAGAGAGCCAGATACATCTCAAAATAAGGAAAAATGTTGAGGCATGGTACTGTTTGGTGTAAGACTTACTAAAGATCCAGTCATCAAGATACCGTAGGAGGCCCAGAAGACAGCGGGACATTTCAGAGTCTGGAAAGAGACCCACAGATGCAGATGCATGGCAGATTTTGATGGCAGTTCTAAGGGAACTCAATGAAGGTGAAGGAAGTCTTGTTATCACATGATGCTCATTTGTGAGAAAACCCGATGCCATCAAAAAACTAATAAGAAAGAAACCAGGCCTTTTCCTTGTGCTATATTAAAAATTAAGTTTGAGAGAAGTCATGTAAACCTCAACAGAAATATAACTTATGTACAGACAAGAGTTATAGAAGACATTGAAACAGAGAAGGTGCAGAATGGGGCACTTGAACCAGCAGGATGTCTTAGCAATTAAAAGCACTTAATCAGACAAATCTGACAACCTGAATTCAGTCCCCAGACCCTATGATGGAAGCTGTCCTTTGATTGTTTCTTGCGTACCATGGCACATATGCCCACACTCACTCATACACACACATCATACATATACACCAATAATAATTTTTTAAAAAAGAATGTGTCCATAAATTAAATGCAATAAACCAATTAAAAAGAACTATTGTGCTCACTCAACAAGAGAGAAGTGATGTTTGGTACTGGGAACCTAGCCAACTACACAGGGCTGGTGAAATCATGGATCTTGAAAGAAAAACTACAATGGTCATTTTACTAAACCAATCTAATCTCCCACTACATTCTAAATATTTACCCTCTTACCCACAGGTAAATGCAGTTCCCATTCCTCGGCAAGGAAACTTCTCTTTGCTACAGATAAGAGACCATTATGGAAAACCGCAGTGGGTCAAAATGCAATTGCAGAGCATAGTCGTGACTGATACATCTACAAACCCAGCACCCTAGGTGCAGGAATCACTTTAGGAGAGGAGGTTGAAAGATTGTAAGATCCAGAGGAACAAGAAGATGCTGTGAGATTGCGTCTCTTAGAAAAGTTAGAGAAGTTAAATCCACGACACTTCTTTTTTTTTTTTGCCATCTTCCAATTTATTTCTCCAATGTATATTTNTCCCATTTCCCTCCCCCTCCCCCAATCAAGTCCCCCTCCCTCGTCAGCCCAAAGAGCAATCAGGGTTCCCTGCCCTGTGGGAAGTTCAAGGACCACCCACCTCCATCCAGGTCTAGTAAGGTGAGCATCCAAACAGCCTAGGCTCCCACAAAGCCAGTACGTGCAGTAGGATCAAAGACCCATTGCCATTGATCTTGAGTTCTCAGTAGTCATTGTCCGCTATGTTCAGCGAGTCCGGGTTTATCCCAGGCTTTTTCAGACCTAGGACACTTCTTAACATGGTTGCCTAAACAAAATCTGGGGGGTGGGGGGGGAAGGGAAAAATAAGAGACACGGTAACATGGAAGGAGCAGAGCTCGGGAAGCCTCCACTGTAGACAAAGAACTAGAGGCAACTAAAGAAAGCTGTGCTGAGAACAGGAGAAATGGTCTGACCCAGGGAAGATCATAGCAACTGGTCAGCCCTGAAAACATAGACACTCAACAGATGGGGCGTACATGCATACATACGTACATACATACATACGTACATACATACATGTGTCTGAGAGAAAAATTCTACACACACTGTGTATTTAGTAACAACTGAAGAAAAAGAGGTCATGAATTTGAAAGAGAACTGCGGTAGGGAAGGTAAATGGGAGATTTAGAGGGATGAAAAGGAAAGAGAAAATGACAAAATTACATTATAATCTCAATAGATAGAAAAATTATTATGGGGGGAGGTTGAGAGAGAGAGTTTCTCTGTGTAGTTCTGGCTGTCCTGGAACTCACTCTGTAGACCAGACTGCCCCAGAACTTAGAGACCTGCCTGCCTCTGCCTCCCTAATGTTGGGATTTCAGGCATGCATCACCACTGCTTACCAGAAATGTGATTTTTTTTTTAAAGAACTATTGTGACACCTTCCCCACCATGAGCCGAAAATCAAAGAAGCAAGGAAAGACGCACAAAGGCAATAGAAGGAACACAAACGTGAACTTCACAACAGAGTAAGGGGGGAATGCCCTCACAGAAATCAAAATTTAAAATCTAAGAAACCAAATGAAAATCACTATTCCTATAGAAAGTATAGACTAGATAACTGAGCATGAAAATAAAACGAATCCAAGTAGCTCATTTGAACTGCACAAAGTAAATTAAGGTAAGCAAACGAGAACAATTTTAGTGGAAAAGTGGGCTTTAAGCAGAGTTAACAATTAAGGAAACACTGTCACAGTAAAACAAGCTAAGAAAAGATTAAGATCAACACGCTGATTAACTATAATTTAATTCAGTTAGTGAAGATGGGAGAATGCAAAAACAGAAATGAAAGGTGAGTGCCAATGCAATGAGCAGTAATAGAAAATGCTCTGAGGAAAAGCTGCTTAATTTTATGCAACTTTGATATATCTGGTGAAAAGAAATTATTGTGGGGATCTATGACTTATCAATACTGATATTAAAATTAAAATCTAAAGGAATCACTTTTCTTTGAAAAGACACGCTAATAAAAAAAAAAGTACTAAATCCCACGAGTTTTACTGGCAAAGATTATCAAAACTTTGAAAGACATGTAATTCCAATACTATTTAAACTGTTTCAAAGAACAGTAAAAAAAATACATCTTTCTGATATAATTATGAAGCTCAATGTTTACTACCAAATTACTCTTAAGATAACCGTGTTGAAAAATGATGATGAAATCTCATAATTCCTAAGCAAAATGTCTGCAAGTGGATGCTGGCGTAAATAATAAAAAACGAACAGGTGGATTAGTAAACGGACAAAACGTGCCCCATATTTGGGAGTTCTCTGGTCATTTAATTATTTTCATAGCTTTAAGGAGAAGAGAATAGAATGTTGTGAGCATGCTCACTGATACTTCAGCAGCAGGTATAACCAGAAGTGAACAACAGCTCCCTGGTCCACCATGTTTCCAATGAACAAGGGTTTGGAAGATTTGTAGAGCACATCCATGGCTGAAATACAAGGATGGAATTGAAGGAGCCCCGCCCCCGCATCCCAGAAGGTATTAGAAACACACAGATTGAGGAATCCAATTCCTGTCATAGACTGAGGGTTATATAGAAAACCATAAAACCTAACCCAGGTCTTGGGTGATGCTTGACTCAGTTTATGTCGTTTAGAAAATGTGGCTTAATCATTGCTTCCCTAGGAGCAAGGATCGTGGTTGGGAGGTAGGGTCTGCTCTGGCTAGTTTTCTGTCAATTTGACACAAAATAAAGTCATCTGAGAGGAGGGAACCTCAATTAAGAAAATGCCTTCATAAGATCAGGCAGGCCTGTAGGGTATTTTCTTAATTAATTAGTGATTAGTGGGGGAGAGCCCAGCCCATTGTGGGTAGTGCCAGGGCTGGCGGTCTTTGGGTTCTATAAGAAAGCAGACTGAGCAAGCCATTAGTGATCAAGCCAGTAAGTAGAAATCTGTATCGGCTCCTATCTCCAGGCTCCCTCCCTGTTTGAGTTCCTGCCCTGACTTCCTTCGATGAACAGTGATGTGGAAATGCAACCGGGGCTCTTAACTGCTGAGCCTACTCTCCAGCACCAAAAAAAAAAGATGATTTTTAAGACCAATTAATAAGTTAACAATATTTAGCAAAATTCTGAAGCAAAGAGCAAGAAAAGCAAGTGGAACATTTGATTTCAAAGTCTTAACGACGGAAAGAGTGTGACCCGGGGCCTGCAGAGGTTACCAAATTCCTAGAAAAAAGGTAGAACATTCAGAAAGAGAGTGAAACCGATATATCAACTGCACTATCTCAACCCAGAGGGCGATAAGAAGTTATTATATAAAATGTATTAGATCTAACAGATTCTCTCCCCAGGCCTCAAACCAGGTTACATTCCAAATGGATCAAAGCTTAAACACAAAGCACAAAACCACAAAAACACTGAAAGAAAATATGGAAAGACTCCATTACAAGCTTGGACGGGAAGAAAGGTTTCCAAATATAGCTCCAAACTTAAAAATTTTTAAATGGTTACGCTTGAGTACATGAAACAAAGCAAAGGAAAACTTGAGTGTGAGGACATATACTATTCAACAACAACAACAACAACAAAATACAAATGCTAAATTAAATTGAAATCCTTGCAATAAGCATCCAGAAAAGGAACTTATTTCCCTAAAGAAAATAAAGAGAGGCCTTAAATTTTTGTAAAACCAAATATGGAAATAAGCAAAGGATATTTTTAAAAATTCAAAAAAGTGCTGGGCGGTGGTGGCGCGCCCCTTTAATCCCAGCACTCGGGAGGCAGAGGTAGATGGAGCTCAGTGAGTTCAAGGCCTGCCTGGTCTACAGAGCGAGTTTCAGGATAACCTAGGCTACACAGAGAAGCCCTGTCTTGAAAAATCAAAAAGAAAAAAAAATTCAAAAAAACTGTTGAGAATGATGAATGTCAGCTCTAAACTGCACTAGTGTGGTTGGTGAAGGAGGGGAGGACATGTCTTTGGTGGTGTCACTGACAAGGTGTGCATGCTCCTGTAAACAAACTGTCCCTAACAGCCCCGCTAACAACCCAAGGGACACTCCTTGGCGCGCACTGAAAGCAGAAGGGGAGGGCAGCTGGGCAGAGGAATGAGCAACTGATCCCTAGCAGCGGGAATGAATCAAGAGCGGGACAGGGAGAGAGCATGATTGAATTCCATGCTGGAAAGTGCCATTATGAAACCCATTATTATAAACAATTAATACATGCCAATAAAAGCATTAAAGCGGTATACTGTTACCTCCAGAATCTCAGAGTACATTATAATGTCATGGTGACTCTATTTTTCTGACCAGTCCCTTTTATACATTGCTGGTGGAAAGGTTCATTGTTGCAGTCCCCGAGGAAGGCAATCTGGTAATACACATTAAAATTACAAATGCGTTACAGCCTTTGCCCCAGCTCTTCGACTTCTATAAATGCATCCTGGAGTGATATTAGGACACATGCAAAATGGTGTATATGAATCTCTTATCACCGCACTGTTAGCAGCAGCATAGGACTGGAAGCACCCGCCCCAGCTCTTCCATGGACAGGAAGCTGCATTTTCTTTTTGCTTAACTTTCATAGCCTCACGGTGGAAAATAAAACACGAACAGGGTTTCTGAGCCCCGCACAGAACACTCGCACCATAAATATACTCTCATCCTTCTTCTGCCAACCCACCCTTTGGACCTGCCAAGGTTGGAACCCTTTCCACTGGTAGATGGCTTTAGGTAGTGTGGGGACAACAGCACAACCACTGGGACGCACAGAATAGGAAGCTATGTAAAAGCGATATCCCTGTTCGTCACTAAAACAGAACTTGTCTCGGTGGGGAAACGTCTGTAGAAAGGAAACGGGTACTGTAGGCTTTCCCTGGATACAGGAGGCATCATGAATAGCTGTTGTTTTCATCTCACTCATGTTTTAATTGGGGCAAGATATTGCTGATTTGCCCTTGTCTATTTTAACAAACGATCCCTTCTGCTGGAACTATATAATCAGCGATGATAATCTTTGCGGAAATCTCGATGTTTACGAGCACTCAGTGAGATCATAAACAGTGATAATGCCCTTCCTTGGCAGCTAGCAACCCTCAGATGAAACAGCTAGAAGATACAGTGTTCTGAATGAGGGTTATAAAAACTGAAACTCGGCAGCGATGGGAAAGGCTAACCAGGCTAACGGTAGATGGTCTCCATTTCTGGATTTACATCAGCTTCCTTTGAAAGCACACGGTTTTAGTGCATTTGATGTTATTGAGAGTCTTTTGAGCTTGAGTTTTTGTTAAATACAAACTCTTCACATGCCATTCATAGAGAAAGAGGACTCTTACTGGACAGTAGACGGCAAGACCTCTGAAGAATGGAACTGGTTTCAAATCCACTTTGTGTGAGAAGGCTCACATTAAGTGGGTCAATCTGTGTTAGTTGCACCACTTGAAGCTCTGAAGATACACTTTGGTGAATCCTGTGTTTGGAGACCTTTGGGGACACACTATATTTATACTCTGCTAAACTAGGTCAACTCCTTTTGTTGGGACAATCCCAACGGGAGCTCTACATTTCACCTAAAGATAGCAAGAAGAGCAGGGGTACTTTACCGACTTTTCTAACTCAACTCATTCCAATAAAACCCACTCTCATTCTGTCCTCTGTCCAAAGGAATAACCTCTGCCTTATTCATGCAAAAATATTTGCTTAGTGCCGAGTGTCGATTCTTCATTGTGCTAGGTGTCGTGGAAATATGAATCCCTGCTGCAGGGAGGAGACAAAGGAAGAGAAGCGTTTGCATGCATGCTGTGAATAAGCACACAAAGACGGTGGGTGTGGGGCTCAGGGATGGCATTGCTTGAGCCAGGAGAAAGCTTCATACCGGTCAGTGGAACCTGAGCCGCGCAATGAAGTGAACTCAGGACACCTGCTGGAACATTTTTAATTTTCAGTGGTAGCAATGGTCTTTCCAGAAAAGTTAACATGGTTCAGACATAGCTTTTTGTGATAAAAATAAATGCACAAGCCATAGGTAGCATAGTTGGCTTTTGTTTTTGTTTTGTTTTACTTTTTAACTCTTTGGGGACCCACCACCCAGCTCTCAAATAAATACTCGAAGACTTATTCTTACACATGAATGCCCGACCTTGGCTTGGCTTGTTTCTAGCCAGCTTTTCTAACTTAAATTATCTCATTTCTCTTTAACTACATTATGCCTCTGGGCTTTTTACCTTTATTTTATATATCTTTCTTCCATTCTTTCTGCATGGCTGGCTGTGTGCCTATGTGGCTGGCCCCTGGCATCCTCTTCTCTGTTGGCAGAGGTTTCTGTCCCACCAGATTCCACAGCCATTTAGTCCCAAAGAATCACACAGAGGTCTACATCAATTATAAACTGATTGGCCCAGTACCTCAGGCTCTTCTTATTAACTAATTCTTCTAACTTATATTAGCCCATAATTCTTATCTGTGTTAGCCACATGGCTTGGAACCTTTTTCAGTGAGACAGTCACATCTTGCTATCTTGCTTCCTCTGCAGCTGGGTCATTGCAGACTAAAACTTCCCTCTTCCCAGAATTCTTGTTGCCCCACCTCTACTTCCTTCCTGGCTACTGGCCAATCAGCGTTTTATTAAAATACAATTGACAGGGTACAGACCATTGTCCCACAGCTCCTCTCCTTCTCCCTTTCTTGCTCCTCCTTCTTCTCTTGATCCTAGATTTCTCCTCCTAGTTATTTTCTCTGCCTGGCATCCCCACTGATCCCTCTCTTTTGCCTAGCTTTTGATGGTTGAGCTCTTTATTAGATAAATCAGGTGTTTTAGACAGGCAAAGCAACAGAGCTTTACAGAGCTAAACAAAAGCAACATCAGAGAAGGCAGCACATTTTTGCATCATTAAACAGATGTTGCACAGAATAAACAAATGTAGCACATCTTCAACTAATATTCCACAATAGGTCATTGACTAGTTTTACAATACTAAGTATGAAGCCCCTCCCTTTGAGCCAGCCTCAAGTTCAATAGACAGTTGGTGGTTAATCCCAAGATGTTGGTGTCACCATGGCACCATTGTTATCTTGTTATTCTGGCCTTTGTTGTAGTTCTTAGTTTTACAGCCAGGTAGAACTATTGATTGCTTTTTTCTCTTGACAGCTCATATAGCACCTTGGACTATCAGCCAGTCTTCAGGTAGGAGGCTTCCAGGTCAATTCCAAATCAACTCCAACCAGTCTTGTGTCTGAAGGGTGTGATGTCTTCAATAATAGGGCCTTACTTTCCAAGTTCTGGTGACAAGGGCACTGGAAATAGCCTGTATTATTCTGGGAACCTCTGAATTTTCTAATCAAAAACTCAAAGGGAGCTTTCCCATGCTTGACACTGGGGTATGTTAGATATGCCATGGCTTTTGGAGAGTATTATTACCCCAGGTAGCACAATGTGGTTTCAACTCTCTCTCTATGTGTCCACATATACTAATATGTTTCCATATGCATAAAATGTTTCCTATGGCTTTCACAAGCCCATGGCTGGTAAGCTCATGGATCCTAGAGAACTTATTTTTGTTACTTTTCTAAACTAGTATAATTTCTGACTGCATTCTAAATACTTATTCTTATAATCATATAGGAGGACTGCTCTCACCCCTCATCAAGGAATCTTCTTTTAGCAGCAGGTGGAATTGGAGAAATCCACAAGTGGTCAAAATGCAGCTAGCAGCTGACTGTGGAGTGCTCAAGCCCAGCTGATGCATCCACAACACAGCCTTAAACCCAAGGCTCAGGGAACACTGTGCAGAAGAGGGCAGAAGGATTGTAAGAACTAAAAGGTCATGGTGTCTGCTGCAAGATAGTGCCGTCTATATGTGACAGGGAAGATGCACTCATGAAATCTCAACAATATGAGCATCTAAACATGACATACACAATAACATCAGTTGGGGTGCAAGCGTTGATACCTCATGAGGACCCGCTCCAGATAAAGAGCTACAGGCAATTAATAGCTGCCAAAAGAGGGAGGAGGGAGAATCAGCCTTCTTCAGGAAGAAGCCCTCTGACAGTTATTTAATCCCAAGGAGTCACTCCTAAACACATGTATGTATGGATAACACTAAACAAACTCAGCAGGTTGTACATGTGTGTGCGTGCACACATGCTCACATGAATGCATTTGTGTGTGTGTGTGTGTGCAGGAATAATAATTAAAGAAGTTGTGAATTTGAAAAGGCATGGGGGATAGAAGAGAAGTTGGGGGGGAAGTAGAGGAAGAAATTATGTAAATACAATACTCAAGAATGAAAATTGCTAAAAGGTTCTCTTGAAGTACACGAGACCGGATGCAAGGGAATGTACTATAACCCATCCCCCCAGAAAGCTGAGCATGAAGGATTCCTTGGGCTTAGGATATTGAGGTCAGCCTGGTTAACATAGTGAAGCCTCAAGTCCCCAAATAAAAGAAATAAAATTTATCAACCAACAGATTGTGGTTTCTGCTATTAAATGGTTTTAATGTAATGTAAATGGTTTTTAAAATGAATTTGGTAATATTTAAATTAGATGATGCTAATTATGAGAATAACATCAAAACTACAGTGATGAGTCAACACTTACGTGTAATGCATTGTATATGAAAGAAGTTAGAACCGGCTGTGTTGAGGCATCTAGAGTTGTTCACTCGGGAAATGTAATATTAAACTGAGAATTTGTGTTGTAATCAGGATACCACCAATTTAGTATGCATGAAAAGAAGATGAAATCTCTGAAAATCAGAGCGTGTGGAGAATGCCAGTTAAGTGAGTCATTCTCCTTTGGAAAACGAAGGTTAAGAACCACCACAGGCACCCCCAAATACTTTGGGTGAATCACTGTGCTATTCAGCTTCTCATCACAACAACAAAAACTTGGAGCAAAACCATTGAAAAGATAGAAGAATGATTTGGACTCGTGGCTCAGAGCATTCAGTCCTTAGGCTCCATTGCTGCTAGGTCTATACTAAGGCAATACCTTGTGGCCAACAACATGCAGAACAAGAGGAAAGGTGCTTTGCCTTGGAGCACTGAGGAAGAACAGTGAAGCTGGGAACAAAATGGGCCCATCTAGGCACACTCCCAGGACTTACTCCCTCTACCTCGGTCTCACATCTTACGGTTTGCTCCACCTCCGTTGAATCCATTAAACCATGAATTAATCTATATATGATAGATCAATCGTATATGGAGTGGAAACTCTTATGACATAATCACCTATAACGATTGCTGAACTGGGGACCAAGCTCCAGGAGGATATGCTCAATCAATATTCTGTCGATCGGTACTATTTTTAATTAGTCTACACACTAGAGGGAGAGAAGTCCTTGCTAAAAGGAAAGCATTTTTTTTACCTTATTAATGGAATAACTAGCTGACTAGTCTATCTATATACAATCCCAGTTTAGGACATTTTGTATATTTGTGAGCAACCCACACAACTGTTGAGAAGCGTTTGATTGATTAGTTTTGATTAGAGTAACCCTCATATTTTAAGAGCCATTGGAGCACCTGGGGTCTTGTAACATGCTTGAGTATTGAGTAATGTGAAACATTGATTATCAACTGGAAAAGATCTAGAATCATCCAGGAGATAACCCTACATGCATGCCTTTGAGGGACTGTCTAAGTGAGTCTCTGTGCATGACTGTGAAGGATTTTCTCCATGAGATGAGTTAAGATGAGAATATCCACCATACACATGGGTGGTATCATTCCTTAGACTGGGCTCCTGAAAGTGGGTTCTGCACTAGCATCTACTACTTTCTGCTTCTTGATTGTTCGCAATGTGACCATCTGTCTCAAGCTCCTACCGCTATGACCACCCTGCTGTGAGCCAAAGTAAACCTTTTCTCCCTTAATTTCCTTTTCTCGGGGTATTTTTTTTCTACACATCAGTAGGAGAAGTACCTAGGTATCAAGGACAGAAAGTGTTTCATTTCATTGTATAGAAATTTAGGTTAACAGAAAATTTTAATTGTCTTGAAAAGTCCATTTCTCTATTATTCAGTTAAGTCCCTGCGCAAGGTATTTGCTAGATACTCTGGGATGACTGAAAAGCACAGTACCTGGGAAACTGTGGAAAATTCTGGAACCAGACGAATACTTCGCACATTTGGAGTATATTAACTTGATTAAAGAAATGTTTCTGGACAAGGAGAAGCTGTAACAATAGCCTGAGAAGCAGATGGAATTTCTATTGTAAACATCAAGTTGAGAACTTCAGGCAGCCTCCCGTGGAAATGTGCACCGTTGGCAACAGACCAGGCTTGCATTGTCTGAACTAATATCCTCTCGGGATAATGGTTTGACCATACAAATGTTTATTTCTCTATATAAATATAAACAACGCCAAATTAGACAGCCCAAGGATTAGTGTGACGTCAGCTGGGGGGGCGCGAATCTCAGGGACTTAGTCTCCTGACTTTCAGGTTTATCATCCTCAAAGCTTCCACCCCCAAGTTTCTCTCTGATTCAAGGCTTTTGTGGGAACTCCCACACATTCCAGGGCTGGGAAGAAAGGAGAGAATGAAGCAATACCTCGTAGCCTTCGCAAAACAACTCAGGTTTACCTTCTATTGGTCGAAGCCTGATCACAAAAATTGTACGTAGCTGGAATGGAACCTGGGAAAGGAGATTCCCTTAGCCTGACAGATTGTCCGTGCTTGTTTTTCTAATCAAGAATCAGGAGATGAATGAACTCTGGGAATCATCAAATAGTCCCTACCATTTATGATTGACCGAAGTTAATTCAGAATTAGAAGGAACTATATGCACAAGACTAGTTTTTGAAAGGCGAATATGAAAGGAATACAAAGAATCAAATTGAATGCTCGGAGATTCTGAAATCAAGATGAATAGTTTCTCAACATGAAGGAACTGTGAGGATGTTGGACTAGGCAAGCATAATAATGGATTAAATGAAAAGGGAGGAGATTACAGGATGGCCAGGATTGCGATTGGCAGAACCTGGACATACAGGGAAGGGGAGAATCCTAGCGTACCTATGAGACGTGCTAGTTTGCACTAAAGACTCACTGTGTTTCCCATACAAGGATGTGTTTGTTGCAATGGCAGGTTTTTCACAAGGTTTGGAAGTGTCTAAACATTTCATGGGTAAAACCGCAGGGCAGTGGTTCTCAATCTGTGGATCACAATCCCTTTGGGGGTTGAAAGAGCCTTTCACAGGGTTCTCCCAAGACTGTTCTAAAACAAATATATTTACGTTATGATTTATAACAGTAACAAAATTAAAGTTATGAAGTAGCAAAGAATATAATTTTATGGTTGGGGGTCACCACAATATGAGGAACTGTATTAAAGGGTCACAGCATTAGGAAGTTTGCTGTAGGGGCCTTACTGACTTTCTCTATTGTGAAACTCAGAGATCTGATAGTCACCTCATACCATTTGTTTACAAAATAAACCCCCACCCACTCCTCCCTACTTTGTGTGTTGATGGTCCAGAGAACATTGATCTGTTTTAATATTAATCTGAACAAAACACTAAATCCCAAGCAAATACTCTGCTGAAATGGGTTAGAATATATCCCGAAGCTAGATATAAATTATTTGTTATTATCTAGTCTTAGAAAATATTCCCCTCTGGATTCTGAATTATTTTCTGCAGCCCACTGTTTGAAAGCCTTCCTGTTCAACTTAGCAATGTACGCAGAAGGCAATATAACCCAGGCTCCAATCTGTGCCTACTAGCCAGTTTCCACAGCCCTCTTCTGAAAGACAGACTCCATTTGCCAATATTGATCCTTTGTGCATTTATTAATCAAATTGTAGACAAACTTTCTTACAGTTTCTCTGGGCTAAGAATCCAATTTTTTTTTCTTGACAACATACTCCCAGTGCCAGGGGTCAGACTTTTCTTAAACCATTCCAAATCCACCCTCAAGTGGTTAATGAAGTATCCCTAGACTGCAACTTTGACCTCAGCCTGGGCTGCATTTTCTTTAATTGGATTGGAGTTTTCCCTTTCCTCTTTCACTCCTTTAGGCTCCAATCAGAGACGGAAGCCACTGAGCTCTTGGGATACATTAATTACACATATTTTGACTGACCATGTCTTGGTTTTCCACTACGTTCCTTTCATCTCTTTATTGTCCTCTGTCACAGAACAGCTCATGAGCCCACTCTCGGGGACTTTCCTATTTGCAAGCAGTGGGAGAGAGGACAACCTATCCCAAGGCATGGGAAATTCCTATGATATCACGTGATGAGGAAAAGGTCCCCGTTCCATATTCATAGTGCTGCCCCGAGTACAGGACATCCCTCAGGCACCTGAGTAAATGCAAGAGAATTCTCTATGGAGGGTGCTGGCCTTTGGGGGAAGGACTACAGGTTGCTGCTAAACAAGGTATCTTGAGAAGGTTTTTAAGTAAGAACGATCATGAAAATACAATACGTGCGTGGGTGTCCTTCATGGTGCTGTACAGACAGAGCTTTGTGACTAGCAGGGTGTTACCCACATCTTCTCACTCCTTTATCGTAAGCACGACAAACACTGTGTTCATCACAGAGAACATGATACGGAGAGGCCTTAGGGGCTTGTTCCATCCTGCGTGGCACACTGCACAAAGCTAAGAGTCTCCTGGGCTTTGTTTTCTTTTCCTTCTAGAAAACCATCAGCTTCTGCTTACTTCCCCAGTGAGTGGTGCGGCATACAATCTATGGCTAGCCAAGGTGCTTGAGCCATGGAATGAGACTGCGTGTCTTGACCCCATTTTCCTCCTTCCTCTCAACCCTCCAAACAGCACTCTTTCCCCCGCATCACACTGGTAGACTACGCTAGGACTTTGCCAGACTCTACCAAACCTAAAAGGCATTTGCACATGGCTACTGTTGATGACATTCCTTTCCCTGAACTGTCCCTCCTGACTTTGTCTCTCTGCTCTCAAGCCCATTTGTGCTTTAAAGATTGCACTCCTTCCTCCCGCTGCTCATCAGGTAGCATTGGATCACATCCCTAAACTCTTCATCAGTGAAATAATAAAGCCTGAAGGGCAGACAGAGCCTGAGATACTGTGTCTTTAGTGCCTGCTATTGATGACAGCGATGAGAATTGGTCCTGATCATGAGAGCCATCTCTTCTGTTTCTGTACTTTGCACAATATATGTCATATGGTAATAAATTAATAAATAGTTGTGCTAGCCTATAGTTTATCTGAAGAGATATGGTGAGATAATAAAGTCTTTAGCAGACGATGGTGAAGTAGATACAAATAACTGTAAAAGCCGTTGGAAAGCAGTGTAGTTGAATCACAGACACACAGTACTGTAAATGTGATGCAAACCTGAAGAACATCAGGTCCGGTAGTGTTCGAAGTGTAAGTCACCTCCCAGTAGCAGCACCAAAAGTTGGGAATGCTGTGTGACTTACTTTAGAGAGGATGCTGACCTTAGAGCACTGAAACCTTTCAACCTTAATGCAGCCTTGAGGCACAGTGAGTTTATTAGCATCATTCACAGGAGCAAGGATGAAGCAGACACTTGCATCACTAAAATGTCCCCACAGTGTAAGTGACAGTTCACAGAGGCTGCATCTCCCGTCCCCCATGATCTCCTGTATGACTTTCAGGCAACTGGTCCTGCCAGAGAGGCTTTTCTCCACAGCCGTTGCTGATTTTTAGTAAACCTTGTGTGTGGGCAGGGGGAGTTGGGGTTGGGAGTGGGAGGTGAGGGTATGGGTGTGGGGCTTGTGAATCCTGTAATCTCACTGAGACTTCTGGTTTGTTGACTTTCTGGACCCTGTAAGTTTTATTGACTTCCTGGTCCTACAGGATGGAATGTTCCAGTTTGAAGGAAATTGCTATAGAATCAGCACACTCCAGATTTGCTAAGCCAGAAAGTGGACTTTGTAAAGACAGAAATCCCTGCCTTCCCAAGCTTTCCAAGCAAGGTGATTAAGCTTAGAATGGCTGAGCAAATCCAGCAACCATCTAATATACTGAAGAGAGAGCTAAGGCTCAGAGGTTCAAGCGACTCTGAGAAGGTCTGATAGCTTGTCAAGAACAGGCACGAGGCTGTGACTCTGAGCTCCTGACTGCATGAACTTTTTTTTTTTCTCCTGCTATGTTTTAAAACTCTGTCAAAAGGTCTTCTTTACCCAGCTTGGTTACATTAAACGTTTTGCTGAGCCAGCAAGCAGCCTGGAGGAGCAGGCAGTCTTAGCAGTGTGATATGGGACTCCGTGCAGGTGTTCACCAAGTGACAGTGGGGATGGAGCCTGACAAATTCTCTCTACGCTGAAGATGTCATAAGTCAAAAGTGCATTTGGTCCCCTAACTTACTGCCCATTCTATCTTAGCAACCCAGGACTTCTGTAGAATAATCCTTTTGTACACTGTAAAGATAGGTTACTCTCACTGGTTTAATAAAGAGCTAACTGGCCAGTACCTAGACAGGAAAAGGTTAGGCGGAAGAGCCAGACTGAGAGACCTCTGGGAAGAAGATTCTAGTTGCGAGACAGAAGCAGAGAAAACAGGGTGTGTAGAAGATAAGGTAACAAGACACAAGTCACGTAATATGTAAATTAATAAATACGGATCAATTTAGGTCTTAAGAGCTAGGTAGTAATAAGCCTAAGCTATCAGCTAAGCATTTATAATTAGTATGTCTATATGTCACTTATTAGGGAATCAGTGGTCCTAATGAAAAATTCCACCTATGCAGTACAGCACAGAGCACTAGTGCTTATCCTTGTGATTGCATGGCTGATGGGGAGCTGTGGTTGGCAAGCATCCCAAGAGATGCTGCTAGTCCTGGAGAGAGTCTGAATTTGAAACTTACAGTACGGTTCTCACTGAATGGGTATCACTTTCCCAGCAACCGTCAGAAAGCTCAGAACTCAAGAGTGGAACCATTCTACGCTGGAGAGTTTCTGTATCCTCGCCCTGCCTCCTCCCTGTGACACCGCTGCAGGAAAGAGTCTGATGGGATAAACGCAATCAGTCAATATGCTCAGGCAGCATCTTAGGGATCTGTGTCAAAGCGAGAACCGAGCACACTTCATCAGAGCCAGTCCTGGGACCATACAACGTCCCCAGTACACATGAAACACGGTATGGGGACCAGGGCACAGGCACCAGTGCATCGGTATCACTGCATGGGTACCAGTGCACGGCCATTTCTAAACCGGGGCTCCTCTGGTTTGCATCTTTCCTTCATGCTCTCTTGAGCTGGTGTCTTTCCCCAGTTCAACAGTCACGGGTTGGTTCTTCCTTTCCCCAGCCTTCCAGTGTGTTGCCATGGTGTAGCGTCTGTTGGTGTTTACCTTCTCTCACTCCCCTGAACCTCTAGGGGTGGGGAGGATGCCCCCAATTAATTTTCTGTAGCTCTCACTGCAGCATGGCAGTTGCTCCAGGAATGACTGTAAGTGACATACAACCCTTCAGGAGCTTCAGTTTTCAGATGAACCACACAGGGCTCAGGAGTCTACTCCTGGTGCAGAGCAGGAAGTGACGAATGACTGTTGTACCGTCATTAGTGAGACTATAAATATGCCAAGGCTAGGATGCATAAAATGGGCAGAGACATCTGTTGCTAGAGGAACATCCAAGTGATCCCTCATCCTTCTAGCCCGGGTGGGACCATATGACAAATTCAGACCAGAACACAGGCAGCAGAAGCGATGTGTTTCCATTCCAGCACCAACAGAGAGCAAACATCTTTTTAAGGTAGGCACAGCACACGTTTAAGATGAGGGCAGCTCAGCTGGCTGTAGTGGTGCACACCTTTGATCTCAGCACTTAAGAAGGAGAGGAAAGCGGATCTCTGTGAGTTCAAGGCCAGCCTGGACCACTAGGGTTGTGACACAGAGAAATCCTGTCTTTAAAAAAAAAAAAAAAAAAAACAACAAAACAAACAACCAAAGGACGTTCAGAGCAGAGTATGGTACTCAGAGCTCTCGCTCTCCATGGCCTAGACAACTGACCTACATAGCAGGAGGCAGTTCTTCTGACATCAGTCTGCACAGGGGCGTGGCTGTGTTATTCCATTTCCTTGTTGTATTATCTCCGTAAACTCAGGGCAGGGTATTTCTACCGAGGTGCTCCCTGCTACCTTTCACGCACACACTGGGGGTGACTTGGCACCCAGCTGTAGTGAAAACCGGCTTATACTGACCTTTTTAATGTTGGCACGCTGATTGACTGGTGAGTCCTTTCTTCCAGCTCTTAGCGCTCAACCAGCCTGCAGAAGGAACTGGCCGGTGGCCAGTCAGTCAGAGTAGGAAGTAGTTAAAGGTC
The DNA here is from genome assembly GCF_014885135.2 of Alexandromys fortis. Lineage (NCBI taxonomy): Eukaryota > Metazoa > Chordata > Mammalia > Rodentia > Cricetidae > Alexandromys > Alexandromys fortis. Next base: position 353,859 of record NW_026068059.1, on the reverse strand, counting down.
AAAACAGAAGCAGACATGAGTCCAGGCTTCACAGCCCGGATAACACTGGAAATTTCATTGCTGTCAGGCAAATGGCAAGGCAGGAGTGGTCCAAGTGCTGTCTTTCCAGGGATGGAGCCCTGCCAGACGTGCCATGCTGACAGCCAACACCTTGAATTTGCAAGTTTAGAAGCGAATGCCTCTGCCTCTTTGTATGGAAATAGAACCAACATTTGTAGAACTTGGTGCCTCTCAGTGACATTACTCAGTATTTTCTACAGGCCTTTCCTTTTAACTGTTCCTGGGTGCTCGTACCTCAGTGCTGCAATCAGGGACACTCAGGCTTCCTTGTGTTGTGTCCTACGTTAAAGAATAACTATAGCATTTTTCGTACAGGGGAAAATGGAGAAATGCTGAACCTTGAAAGCAGACAGCACTATGTAAGGATTTAAGAAAACAGAGATGTGGACACAGATTTTACATGATAAAACGACAGGAAGGGCAATTTGAAACACATCGTTTTTGCTTGATCTAACTTCCTTGCTAGGACCTAGCCGTTTCATATAAAATGTGTGACATCTCCCTGAATACACTATATATTATATTATAGGAGACAATTGCTCTCAGCATCCCGATCCTTCGTCCTTTCCGTTTCTCACCTCCTTTTGATACTTCCTTCCTTCCTGCAGAAACAATCAGTCTGCACAGTTTTCTGCTGATACATTTCTGTCTTAATAAGCTAGTTTGGTCAAACTACAAAAACTGGATAGTTTGGTTACTTGATAAAATTGGATGATGATAGATTTCGCAGTTACAGAGACACACAAAATAAAAAAGTAAACAAAGTGAAAGCTAAGGGCTTGCTATTCTGTTTTCATCTGTGACACTTGGTGCAAATGGTATATTGACTTTCAAAGCGAGAAAAATCTGAACCTCACCACATCTCTTCTTTGAATGCTCTGGGCAACTGGGTTATGAGATGGAGTTAACCAGACATTGTTAGGTGTGATCCTGCGTCTCTCCTCCAGGCACTTTTCCTAACACTGTTTTCTCCCGTTGTTGTGGCCGTGGTTTGAATGACAATGGTCCCATAGATTTATGTATTTGTATACTGGGTCCCCAGTTAGTGATTTTTTTTTTTAAATTAGAGTGGTGGCCTTGTTTGAGAAAATGTGTCACTGGGGGTGGACTTTGAGGTTTCCGGAAACGCACGTCCTCCCCAGTATGTTCCATCTGCTCGCAGTTTGAGATGTGAGCTCTGAGCTGTCCTTCCCACCGTGCATTTGTTCCACTATCCAGGATGCTAGGCCTCTGGAACTGTCAGTTCAATGAAGTACTTTCTTTCAAGTTGCCTTGATCATAGTGTTTTATTTACAGCAATAGGAAAGCAACTATTTTTTTTTAAAGTGACACCACTGTTCAAGGTAAAGAGACGAGAACAACTGCATCCCTGGTTCCCCAGGACAGCACTAGAGTCGCTTCCCACAGCCACATCCTGTTGCCACTTCTTTTAACTTTCAAAAATGTCTTCATTTGGAAAAAACAATGACAAAGTCACACCCTGTAGAGAAGGGATGGTTATAATATATTGTTTATAGGTATACCTGAGCCTCTGTTCCCTCCCTGATAAACAACGGACTGCCTCTTCCAGTGTGTTGGTTCATGCTTACAATGCTAGCACTCAGGAAGCTGAGACAGGAGAATCAGCATGAGTTCCAGCTAATCTAGGCTACATAGCAAGAGTCTGTGGGGCAAAGGAGAGAAAATAAGATACTTGGGCAAATAATCCTAACAATTCCTCCTACTCTGAATATCTATGATTTCTTATACACTTACGGCAGGCTTTTCCGTCTGCTTCACAAGGATGGTGCCATGGGGCCACCAGCAAGCCTTTGACACTGAAAAGGAGAAAGGGAATCCATTGGCCTGTTACAAGAAGGAAGAATTCCTATGGCAAAAAAAGGATGGGGAAAAGAATGGCTAATGGGTTTTCAGGTACTCCTGATGCAAAGCTGTCTGCTCAGACACTGAGAGTTTATCAGATACACATTGTAGAGAAGGCAGACAAGGACCACAAGACAATGTGTGCATGAAATAAGTCATTGATACCCGCTTAGCAACAATACGGCAAGTTACAAAGCACTGCCTTCGAATCTGTGCATAAATGAAGAATCGCGAATTCTTTCCACGGGAGCATATTCTCTTTGTGTTCTGTTTCTCTTTGTATGCACAAATGTGTTTGTAAATGCTATATCTAGAATATGGTTTTCACTTCCCACAGGCAACCTTCCGGGAAGCCTGCTGTGATGGAAAAGCTGTGGGCTTTGGGCTAGATGGGCTCAGTCTTAAGTCTTGCCCTGCCAGCTAGTAAAAACGCGTGCCACCTTGTCTTTATCTGAACCTGGTTCCCTCATTCACAAAGAAATGCTAATATCGTGAATTTAGAGGAAAAATTTGAAGATGCAGTGGGGTGGCGAGGGCACATAGCAGGTCCCTTCCCCAGTCCGCTCCTGAGAAGTAACTGTTAAGGGCTACGGTGGTCAGAAGAGGGGAGTAATGCTTGCCTGACTTTGCCTGAGTTGGCTCCTAACTCAGCACCCAGTGCTGCAGGAAGAAATGGACCGCAGGCATATGACAGGATAAATATTGTCATTATGCACTATATGTGTTACATTTCGTAGCCATAGCAATAGCAGGGATTTTACCGGGTGGTGGAATTGTGGTCGGTAGCCAGTGGTGACTTGATATTTCCTTTTTTAACTTACTTTTAATTTATTCTCTGTGTCTTTCACATCATGTCTCCCCCCCACACACACACACATACATACACACACCCAAAAAAATAAAACAAAGTAAAATTTAAGAGAGAAATCTCAGGGGTAGGAAGCTGCAGTGTGACACAGCGAGTCACACAATAATCCATACATTTTTACATGCAGGCATTCATCATAATGAATCATTGGTTTGGTTTGAGGCCTCTGGCCTCTGCTACACCATTGACACTGGGCCCTCATTGGACTACTCCTGGATATCCTGTCGTTGCCCTCTGTCATGGAGAGCCTGCATCCCTGGGTCCAGAGGATCGACTTCCCTCGCTCCCACCCCAACTTTGCTCCAGCAGATCACAGATGGGGTGAATGTTGGGGTGGGCCAACAAATGACCCTGGTTCTCGGCCTGGGTAGTTACAGGGTTGTTCAGCCCACCAGCTCTCCCGTCTTCACCACCAGGGTGAGCTCTCCAGCATTGCCCTGGCCAGTTCACTCTTGAAGTGATGAGCAAAAGATGGGACGAGTTCTCTGGTTTTAACATCCTCAGGGTTGGTTCTTTCACACCTACACCCTCAGGGCCAGCTCTATTGTGTTGTTCAGGCGAGGTGTAGGAGCCACTTTCTGGAGTGTTGCTGCTGAAGAGGGACAGAGACAGCTTTCTGATTCTTAGGACCTTAGGGTCAGCTCTTCCTCTTGCCTCAGGCATTGTTGGGGGGAGGGGCCATCTCTCCCATACTGCCACATGACAGTTGAGTAACCAGACAGCTCTCCCATGTTCACAGAATTGAGGCTGCTCTCCCACATCTCCAACAATAGGGTCGGCTTCCCAGGAGAGATACAGCCTTAACTTTCCTGAGTGCTGTAGCTGGTATTGGGGAGGGTCAGCTCCCTTGCCCACCACAGGCAGCAGGGGCTAAGTGTGCACGGAGTGACTTGATATTTGATTCTATCATACACTGATGTTTGAAGATAAGAGGTTTTTGTCCTGTGTTAGAAGAGCTGGAAGTTTGTTAATCCTCCAAGCCTGAATGTAGTGTTTTTTCCAGGTGATGCTTAAATCAAGAGACCTGTCATTAGCTTAAAAGTCTAAGCCCCACCACACACACACACACACACACACACACACACACACACACACACACAAAATGGGATTTACATGTAATGCATGCTCTCTTAGCTGGATCCACTCCCTCCTGTAATATGGGATCTGTTCTGGATTCCACACTTTAAATGTCACCCGGGTAGTCTTGGGAAATCTGAAATGGTCAGAGAAAGAAAATTCTGAGCAGCTGCAGCCACGTAGAATGCTGGGCAACATTTTAGAATGGCAGATTAATGTCTGTGATTGGAGCACTTGTTTTTTTTAATTCTGGAAGTGATGATCTTGGACCTCACATGAGAACAGTCTTTCCTTCTGAAAGCACAATAGAGATAAAACAGAGGACTGTGAGGAAGTGATAGACATAGAGACAGCCCACACCAGAAACACTTAGGGAAAACAAACAATTGGGAGAATAAGAGGCCATGGGTAGAAGACACCTGACAGCCTTGTATCTCCGAGGGGATAGAACTGTGTGAGTGTGTTCCCAGGTCCTCTGCTCTATCCCATTGGCCTCCATGGATTGGTTTATGCCTGCGCCACGCAGCTTTTGTTCTTGTGGCTCTGTAGTGCTGTCTCCAGCATTGGACTTTCTGCTTAGTCCTTTCCTTAAAAGCCTTGGACTTTACGCCATTTGAGGTCTTTTATATTTCTGTATGAATCCTGGGAATGTTTCTAGATCTGTAAGAAATCTCTGCTAGTTGATTAGTAAGTATTGGAGTATCAACTTTGGAAGAGAGACTGAGCTTGGTACTGAGTTTAACGGTTCTGTGACATCAAAAAATGTACAGTACCAAATTAATGAAAATTCTATATTTATTCTATTCTGGGCTAAGCCCCACTCAACCTTTTATTTTTCTAAAGCTTTTATTTTTCTGTTAAAGGTCCTCACATAATCTTTATTATTCCAGAATGAATTTAAACGTCTGTGTGTGAACTCTCAGAGCAATGAAAACAAACCATCTACTCACCCAGAACAGGACGTCAACAACACAAACTAGGAAGGGATTCCACCATTAAACGGACCAACAGGTTTATTTAATCGTTATGGAGGTGTAGTGAGAGGGGGCTTACAGGACAATGGGCACCTTGTAGGTGACTGTGTTACAAAAGAAGTCTCTTCCAGTAATTGTTAACTGCCTATATATCTTCGGAAGGAGGGAGCCACCCTAGCAACCATTAACTACCAATAAATCCTCAGGAAGGAGCAGAACCTCATGGGCCTCTTCCAACTCCTTGATGAAACCTTTATGGGCCCAGCGTGGGCAATTTGCCTGTAGGGAAGCACAGCTGCAGACAGTCCAGAAGGTAACAGCCATCCATGGGGTGCTTCCAGGACTGTACCCCACACAATGTCAAAGTGGGGCCCCTTCGGAAATGACAACCCTTGGAATCCATTGCTCTTCATGTAATTCAAACAGAGATTCTCGTGAGGTGGTAAAGAGAACCAAATGGTGTTTGGTGATGGATGGCAGCACAAACCAGAGACATTTACACAGAGGACCACAAGTGCCATGGTTACTATGCAAGGCAATGCGTTAATGTCCTGTGTACTGGCTGGCTTTGTGTGTCAACTTGACACAAGTTAGAGTCATCAGAGGAAGGAGCCTCAGCTGAGGAAATGCCTCTCTGAGACCCAGCTGTAAGGCATTTTCTCAATTAGTCATCAATGGGGGAGGGCCCAGCCCATGGTGGGTGGTGCCATCCCTGGGCTGCTGGTCCTGGGTTCTATAAGAAGGTGAGCTGAGAAAGTCAGGAGAAACAAGCCAGTAAGCAGCTCTCCTCCATGGCCTCTGCATCACCTCCTACTTCCAGGATCCTGCTCTGTTTTGACTTTCTCTCCTGACTTTCTTCAGTGATGAACAGCAATGCGAAAGTGTAAGCCTAATAAACCCTGTCCTCCTCAACTTGCTTTCTGGCCCTAGTGTTTTGTTGCAGCAATAGAAACCCTAACTAAGATAGCATGGGAGAAGTAGGATTGTTCCAGAAGTCAAATTTCAGTAGGGCCATAAACCCACCTCAATGCTGAGGGTAATGGCTGCACAGGAACAGACCGGAAATGAGGAGCAGAGCCAAAGTTCAAGTCCTGTGCTGTTCTAGTTCACTTCTCAGCGAGTGTGATAACATGTTTACCAAAAACAACACGGGGGAGGAAAGGATCATTTGGCTTGTAAACGGCAGTCCATCATTGAGGAAAGCCAAGGTAAGGAACCTTGAGGCAGGAACCGAAGCAGAGACAATGAAGGAGTGCTTCTGACTCGCGTGTTTCCAGGCTCATGCTCAGACACCTCTCCTCTACAGCCCAGGTCCATCTGTTTAAGCCCACAGTGGGCTGGACGCTCTCACATCAAATTGGAATCAAGAAAACTGACCATCAACATGCCCATAGGCCAATCGGATGGAGGCTATTCCTCCAAGAAGAGTTTCTTTTCCCGTGTGTGTTGAGTTGACAAGTAAAGCTACTTATGATACCCCAAAGTCACAGAAGCTGGAGGCTTAGCATGTTTAAAGGAGAAAAATCCATGGACCTGCACAATGGCCTTTCTGAGAACAGAAAAATCCTCTTTGAAAGAGGATGATAAAGTCCTTAGTGAACAAGGCCAACCTCTGAGGGCAGAAAGCCCAGGCCCTGACATTATATATAAACTAAAAGTATTCTTACACTAAGCAAGATATACACAGAGCAGCCAAATAATATAAAATCTGAATACGTCACTCTTCCTGTCCATTTATCCAAGAATATTATGGCATAGGTGTCACATGCTTGACAGAGGCTATTGCCAAAATGCGGCTATGAATCTTTTGGAAATATCAACAGAAGCATTATGGCTGATAACAGTTGTATCTAAAACAGATCATGGAGACACTGTGCAATCAACATAGACAAAGAAGAGAAACAGAAGTACAGATTAGAGTGTCATAATGTATATTAACATTTTTTTCCTCCTATGTTTTTCTTTGATTTTATTTGGCTTGGCCATAAGGGTTCATTCATCTCAGGATTTCAAATTTACGTGCTGCCCCAGGAGTAAGTATACTCTTGGCCTTCTCCTCAGAGTTTCTGATGAGCTAGCAAATAATTTACCTTTTTCAACCCCAAGTATACTAGTAAATTTCTGCTTTTAAGAGAAGTGGGGTGTACCAGGGTTCCCTTCTATCTATATTATGGCTAACAATGTGTGAAACAATGACTAAATTGCAAGTTAAGTGAGTGTATTTGATGCCTGGAGTTAGAATGCGGTTATTGCTACTCTCTTATAGGCAGTTTTAGGTAGGGTTTTCTGGATCAGTGGAATTCAAGTTTTATGTTATAAGTTTCATAAATGCCTTAAAGAAACAAGACATCTTTCTCATTTTCTAGTAATTTCATCAATACCATGATCTTAGTACAACCTAAGGATGTAGCTCTGTGTTAGAGTACAGGAGGCCATGGGTCTAATCCTCAAAACACACACACGCACACACACACACATACACACACACACACACACACACACACACACACTGGAAGGGGAGTGTGAATTTACTAAGATGCTCCCTTTTCCATTGGCTAATAGCAAACAAAGAGTTAAATTCCTGGTTTTGAAACCCTCGTGAAGATTTTAGGCAATCTGAAACTAGAAAAGTAATCTTTAAACATCATGCCTTTTTATTCCAAGAATCAACTACTTGAAATAGAAAATAACTTTTTCACTTCCTGACTTGAAATGCAGGAGTGCCAAGGCCTAGAAGATTCCAAACAGAGTGCAGAAAGAACAGATGGGGGTTGTAAGCAGTGCTGGAAACTCGGAGACAAGGAGCAGGGGGAGATGCTAGAACTCACAGATATTGTTACCCAAAGGAAGACTGTCTTTGTTGGGCTCATCTGTAGACCGGATATGGCCAAGGAAAGGAGCTTCAACCTCACGTGGGCCATTTGAATCACCACATCGCAGACTCAGGAAACATCAAGGAAGAGGAGGAGGAAAGACTGGGAAAAACGAGGACGAGAAGTTTAATGCAATGCTGTTTTCTGGACATGGCACAGCTGCTGCACTCATGAACCCACAGCCAAACCTGCACAGGACCCAGCACTCAACATCCCAGCATGAGCTAGGGAGGAGCTCACGAGGCTCCAGCCTCAGCTGAGGAGCTGTGGCCAGTGCAACTTTTTTTCTCTGTATGATTTCATAGACATAGCATGCCCATTGCAAGCAATGACAAGAGCTAATCGTTGCTAAAGGCCCTCCTACGTGCCAGACATTTTGGTGGGTGAAATTAATTGCAAGCAATGACAAGAGCTAATGTTTGCTAAAGGCCCTCCTATGTGCCAGACATTTTTGTGGGTGAAATTAATTGTCTAACCTAAAGTACTGATATTTAAGATAAATACTAACATTTCATATCACTCGAGAAAATCAGAAATCAGAGATTAAGTATATACTATTCTTCCTCTTTTTGGAAATAACTTGGCTATGATGCTTTACTTATAAAATATTCTTGGTTGTACATGGGAATAAAATCACTGGCATAGAATAAAGAAAGGCAGAATTTAAAGATAACACAAAGGGAAAAGTTATTAAACGAATAAGAATAACAATATACCAGATGTAGCATTTTTAATAAGCAAAATGGGATTGAAATCTTGGTATACAGTTCATTAGGACTAGTGAAGCTGGACCTCTGTTAGTATAGCACCTTGACCAAATCCTGTCCTTTTTTCTCCTACCACCAGCACAACCACAGAAAGACTTCACCCAAAGCTTGTGTGAATAAGAAATACTAGATGGGAAGGAACATAAAGATGTTGTAAATAAACAAGCTGAGTCTAGAGAGTAAGCCTTGTGCCTATGAAGGAAGAGGATGCAAAGGACATATGATCCCAGTCCTCCAGGAACCACTAGTTAGCATAATGGAGACACAGGTAAGGATAAGCAATGCATGATATGGCATATACCTTCAGTGAATGCCTGACAGAGTGGGGCTCAGTCCTTTCCTCACTACTTGGCCCATTAGCAAAGGTACAGTGTACCAATTCTCCTTAACTGTTAGCAGCCTGGGCGGGATCTTGGTTGGAGGTGTCTGAGATACTGTATAGGCCAAGAAGGAAGAGATCTGGGAGTTGTTACTATTGAAAATAGACATAGAATACAAAGGGCAGGGTCATAGGTAAAGGAGTCCTTCAAATTCCAAAACCCTTTGAAGTTTCTAAGAACTGTATTAAAAATCTTTCTTTGTTTCTGGACCTTCCCATCCTTGAAGACACCCCTCAATACTGACATTTAACTTTGTCGCTTCTTTTGCAACTCTACACTTTAGGTTTATGTGTTTTCTTATGGTTTTCCTCTATCTCTCTTTTTCACTAGTTTCTCCTGTTCTTGACTTGCCCACAATGGTGACCAGCACCCACATTTGTCTAGGCACTCTCCAAACCTGGGGATAAAGGGTGCCTTCCAAACTGCCATTTTGATTAAAGACGATTGTAAACAGTGAGGAAGAAAAATTTGCCGTGAGGTGGCTCACTGGAGTTCCATCTTGTTCTCTGGAGAACCTATGTCCCCACTCCCTGTTGTTGAGCTGGTTGCAACACTCAAACCAGCATGAATGTCTCTGGGGACCTTGGAACAACCACTTTCCAGGTTAGCTTTCATGGATGGCCATTAAAAAAAAAGGAAACCACCACGTGTTTCTAGGTTTCTTTGCTTTTCTTTTGTGTGATGGCTTCCCTAGACTTCCTGGCCTCTCTGTGACCTTTGCTGCTTGCATGGAGAGAAACTGTCTCCTAGGACATGTCTGCAGAGGATCATTCTGAATGAGGCAGCTGCGCTCACACACAGTCTGAAGGGATGGTGAGCTTGAAACATAGGTATCTGCCTTGGACTCGCCCATCTCCCCTCGGACATTTCAGCTGAACAATAACCATAACTGATAGAAGAAAGAACAAAGCCACTTCCCAAATCTGCCTCCCTCCCTTTTCCCTCTCTTGCCCAGTATGCCATGCTTCCTGTTTCCCTAGTTATGAAAATGTGTTCATCTGTCAAGGGGAAAGCTGCCCCACTGTCTTAGGTGCAGAGAACTCCAATCACAGCAGCTGCTGGGACCAGACCGAGAGCCAAGCTCCTCATTTGTTTTGGCTAACACTGAAGAATCAGTTTAGGCATCCCCTAGAACAAAATGGTGCGTGGGAACAGAGCCAAGCCATGGAAGAGAAGCGGCAAAGTTGCAACAGATTATTTGTCTGCTAAAACAGAAGGAGAAAGAGAGCTAAACCTGGATCCGTTCGGGTCCAGCCTCCCTAACATATTCTCCACTCGCAACACAGATGATTGCCTCTAATATCACGCAACAGGTGCTAAACTGGAGCTTTGCTGAAGATAAATCCTGCAGCCTTGGAAACGGAATTAAAAAATAACAAGGCAGCTCCCAGGATTTATAGGCTCTCTCTCCAGAGTACTCAACATGAAGTATATATAAACAACATGCATATTATTACATATATGTATACTAAGCGCTTGCCAATGGCAATCCTAAGAAAAACATCATTGCCCTCTGTATCCATTAAGCGCTCTGCATGTAGGAAGTGTGCCGCATGCCAATAGGAAATTATGCTTACATTGTTGACTCCTCCTAGGCTATGAGTTCTTTATGCTATATCTTTCTCTGAACTCTCATTTTCTGAAATGGGCACTCCACATATGCATGTTGGAGATCGCATTTGCTGCCTCAAGCTGCTGCAATGTCTAAAATGCCAATCTCTCAGTGTCTTCAAGGAGGACGAACTGAGCACAGTCATTCTACTGAAAATTTACCAGCACTGTTTATATTAAAAAGCCTCTTTGAGATTTCTGTTTTCATACCTTGCAAACAAAATCCAAGGTGAATGGACTTTAAAATATTGAGACAGTTCATTAAACCCAAGTCCACGTTGTCATTCATTTGGCTAAGTGATCAATTAGGACAGTAGGGCCTGGGACTAGGGTATGACTTTACCTTTTCCCTGAATTTGCCAGAATATGGTTAACCTTGAACTTCTGGTTGAATGCTGGAAATCTGATTAGAAAAAGAGAAATACAAAGTCAGACTCTAGAAAAGGCAGAGAGACAAAGAGGTTTCTTAGGATCCTTAAATGACCCAACAACTTAGAGGGGAGATCCCAAATCTGGCTAGATTTTACAAGACTGTGTTCATGGTGGCCAAAATGGCGTGTGTGGACCTTTATCTCAAGAAATCCCTAAATAGGTACTTTTCCAGGACAAGTAAGCCAGAACCAGAAGCGGTGGATTATGGGAGTTGTAGGAGTACACAGTCTGAATTTTCAGGTCTTGGAATCAGGCTGTGATCTACAAAGAATGGATGAGCTTGCCCATTTGATGGAGCATCCACTCTGAATGAGTCCCAGGCTGGGGAGCAGAGAACAGGGAGTCTAACCGAGAAGTCCTTCATGACTGGATCTTCCACCTTGAATGCCTCCCTCCCTTCCAGAGTCAGAGTGCTGTCCTGATGGAGCTCCAACAGCAGCAGCCTCGCGTTGTGAGGAACAGTGGTTTAGTACCTGCTGCTGAAGACAGCCATTCCTGCCCAGACCCACCAAGAAGAGAGAATAGAAAATCCTTTCATTGTGACCGTGTCCTATGCATCTCCTGTGTATTTCCCTAGGCTGGGTCTTTCCTCCACATTATTTCAATAGGAAAATTGAGTAATTTCTTTTTGCTTGGTATTTTGTGTTCTATCCACAAAGTGGTCAGATATCATCTGGTTGAAATTATTAAATGCAGTAAAAATAAAGGAATAGGATTGTGTTATTTTTGTTCTGTTTTATTTTTCTGCCATACTATGACATCTCGGTATTGATGAAAATAGTTCAGTATTCGAGCCATTGAACTCCATCTTCCTAAAGATTTGGAAGCAGGACGCTAAAGCAAAGGTTTTTTTTTTTATTTCAAGATGGCCACTTGGCACTCCGTTGTCAGAGCCTGTCTGGGGTAACATCTCAAAGATCAGCATCACTGGAGCAGAAAGAGAAGAATGATAGCGTTATTCAGCATAAATGTGACATTTATGTCAAACAAGCATGGATTGAAATAAACTAATTCATTTACAAGAATCCCATTGCATTTAGTAGAAAATTCTGCATAATGCATGCAAACCTGTGCCATCGCCCCAGAAGCCAAGCTCTAAATTACCACCGAAGAGCTCAACCCAACCCAACCCAATCAAATGCATTATAAATGCATGTATAATTTATAAATGTATGTATGTGGAAAAAAACCCTAAGTCTTCAAGACAAGACAAAAGGCCTTAAATAGCGTGGCAGGTGTCAATGTTACACCAAGGTAATGGTGAGAACCACAGTCAGAATGTTGCCTGCTTAAAGGCGATTTGTTCCAATGATATGCTCAAATATCAAATGCTTGCTTTTGCAAAACATTGCCTGTTTGTTTTCCTTCCTTTACGTATGTCCTTACAGCTCTAAGTATTTCCTTGAGAATGAGTCCTCTCTGCGATGAGAGGACACAGCTTGGAAAAACTTGATCTAGTTGTACTGGGGATGGGTTTTGAACTTCTGAAAACATATTTCAAGTGCCTATTAAACAAGCGCTAATTCTTGCTTGACATTGGAGGCCAAAAACCTGGGATGGGAATTGGTTTGGCCTTTAAAACAAGAACTTGAGTGTTTTGACCCCAGGTCTTTTGTCTTGGTCACCAAACAGCATTGTGTGAATTCGGTACTTCAATGATGAGACTCTTAGGGAAATGTCTGTTAGCCTTGAAAACCATGTTAAGAGGGATGTTTTTCTAAGACCTTTTGATATAGGGCCCTCCAACAGTGACAAACTTTTAAAGGTGTTGTGTTAGGAGCAGTGGGCTACCTTCCTGGCACCCAGCTGCCCGCACGGCTAGCTTTACCCGAAATAATTACATGGAAACAGTATTCTTTTAAACATTGTCTGGCCCATTAGTTTCAGCCTCTTAACCCATTTCTAATCATCTATGTAGCACCACGAGGTGCGCTTACCAGGAAAGATCTTAATTTGTGTCTGTCTAGAGTGGGAGAACCATGGCGACTCCCTGACTCAGCTTCTTTCTCCCAGCATTCTGTTCTGTTTACTCCACCCATCTAAGGGTTGGCCTATCAAATGGGCCTAGGCAGTTTCTTTATTAATTAACCAACAAAAGCAAGAGATTAGAAAGAAATCACTTCCACATCATAAAGGGACCTCTGACCACTGGCCCCACACCTATATCAATGTACCAAGGCTCTTGGGGTGGGGAGTATTACAATGACCACTGGGTCTGTCAAAAACAACTTTGCCTGGAAACTTGAAACTGTCCATATTTGCATTTCCAGCTGATTGATAACTTTGAGGATGACAACAATTCTGGTCTTAGTAGACTGAGGCAGTTTTTTCCTGAACTTTACTACCACAGTACCCATACTTACTCTGAGTTTCCAGTGAACGTCTGTGGATTATCTCTGTTGTATTTTCCACATTAGAGATGAAAATGAAGTATTTGTGTAAAAATAGTGCCAATACACTCCGTAAACATGTGTAATGCACACACAAGCAGGGTAGCTGAGTCAGGGCTTCACCATAGCACAGGTTGGCTTTCAATTTGCTATATAACCTCCTGTGACTAGCTCCCAGGTGCTGGAATTACTAATATACACCACCACATCCAGCCTACAGGGAACATTTCCATAAAAAAAAAAAACCATTGCATTTTACAAAACACTAGGGAGGAGCATTAGCCCACATTTTTGCAAATCTTTTAGAAGAAGCCAGAGTGAGACTGTGTGCTCTCTGTAGTGACACCACACTCATGAATCTGTCATAGAGAAAAAGTGACACAGCCTTTCAGGGTGTTGATAGAAGTAGTTCTGGTCCCCATGAGCTACCTGAAAAAGAGGTCACCTAGGGTCTCCCAGTATACTTGGAGAACTGTTTTTAGAGACTTAAACAGAGGCCCAAACAAGCAATTGTGCTATTATGATGTTTGCTGTGATGGATCAGCTAGATATCTTGATTTGATTATGACAGTGTATGCATTTCTTAGAACATCACAGAACATTCCATAAACATGTGTAAATAGCACTTGCTAACTAAAAACTAAAAGGGCTGGTGAGATGCTTCAGCAGGAAAGGGTGCTTACTGCTTAACTTGATAACCTGAGCTTGATCCCTAGAATCCACATGGTAGAAGGAGAAGATTCATCTCTACAAGAGTTGTTCTGTGGCATATGCACATTCAAATACACAAACACATACAAAAAATATAAAAAGAAGAATTAAAGTTAGTGTTGCTTAAAGGTTTACTCCTCTCTTGTTCTTGTTTTTTATTTTTATTTTTTATTTATTTATTAAAGATTTCTGATTCCTCCCCGCCGCCTCATCCCCACCACCGCCTCCCATTTCCCTCCTCCTCCACCAGTCAAGTCCCCCTCCCTTGTCAGCCCAAAGAGCAATCAGGGTTCCCTGCCCTGTGGGAAGTCCAAGGACCTCCCGCCTCCATCCAGGTCTAGTAAGGTGAGCATCCAAACTGCCTAGGCTCCCACAAAGCCATTACGTGCAGTAGGATCAAAAACCCATTGCCATTGTTCTTGAGTTCTCAGTAGTCCTCACTGTCTGCTATATTCAGCGAGTCCAGTTTTATCCCAGGCTCTTTTCTACCCAGGCCAGCTGGCCTTGGTGAGTTCCCAATAGAACATCCCCATTGTCTCAGTGTGTGGGTGCACCCCTCGCGGTCCTGAGTTCCTTTCTCATGCTCTCTCTCCTTCTGCTCCTGATTTGGAACTTGAGATTTCAGTCCAGTGCTCTAATGTGGGTCTCTGTCTCTGTCTCCTTTCATTGCCTAATGAAGGTTAATATTCAGGAGGATGCCTATATGTTTTTCTTTGGGTTCTCCTTATTTAGCTTCTCTAGGATCACTAATTATAGGCTCAATGCCCTTTATTTATGACTAGAAACCAAATATGAGTGAGTACATCCCATGTTCCGAATAAATGGGACCTCCTGAGACTGAGAAGCTTCTGTAAAGCAAAGGACACTGTCACTAAGACAAAAAGGCAACCCACTGAATGGGAGAAAATCTTCACCAGCCCCGCAACTGACAAAGGTCTGATCTCCAAAATATATAAAGAACTCAAGAAACTAGACCTTAAAAGGCTAATCAACCCAATTATAAAATGGGGCACTGAGCTGAACAGAGAATTCTCAACAGAAGAAGTTCAAATGGCCAAAAGACACCTAAGGTCATGCTCAACTTCCTTAGCGATCAGGGAAATGCAAATCAAGACAACTTTAAGATACCATCTTACACCTGTCAGAATTGCTAAAATCAAAAACACCAATGATAGCCTTTGCTGGAGAGGTTGTGGAGAAAGGGGTACACTCATCCATTGCTGGTGGGAATGCAAACTTGTGCAACCACTCTGGAAAGCAGTGTGGAGGTTTCTCAGGAAATTTGGCATCAACCTACCCCTGGACCCAGCAATACCACTCTTGGGAATATACCCAAGAGATGCCCTATCATACAACAAAAGTATATGCTCAACTATGTTCATAGCAGCATTGTTTGTAATAGCCAGAACCTGGAAACAACTTAGATGTCCTTCAATGGAAGAATGGATGAAGAAAGTATGGAATATATATATTAGAGTACTACTCAGCGGTAAAAAAACAATGACTTCTTGAATTTTGCATGCAAATGGATGGAAATATAAAACACTATCCTGAGTGAGGTAAGCCAGACCCAAAAAGAGGAACATGGGTTGTTCTTGTTTTATAGAAGATGATAGATAGATAGATAGATAGATAGATAGATAGATAGATAGATGATAAATAGATAGTAGGTAGGTAAATGGTAAAAGAATAGCACACAGATAGATGAATCAATGATAGACATAAAAGATTGTTAGGTAGATAGAAGATAGATATGTAGACAGATAAGTAGATAGCAGGTAGAAGAGAGGTAGAAAATATGTAGAGAGATGATAGTTTATAGCATTATTTTTACTTCCCAAGTAGGAAGACTGAAGAAAATGACTCCCAAAATTATACAGATGACAAATGATAAGGTACAGCTTTGGACCCTGCACACAGCTTTAGCAGGGACTGTAGACCGTCTACGGCAGTGGTATAAGCAAAGGGGATGGTGGTGACTGTAACAGCAGGAGTCCTATTTAACATTTAGAAAACAGGACACTGTAAGTTGTGGGTCTGTTCTCATCCTCCCAACGGGTCTATGATGCTCTTCCCATCATCACCATTACCACCATCGCCATCATCCTCATTGCCAGCAGCAGCAGCGGCAGCAGCTCTTGATTGACAAGGAGCCTGTCTTGCTTAGAATGATAATGAATATATAAGCTCTTATTTATAAAGTTGCATTATTAAAGTAATGAAATATGCTGGCAGAGTGTGATGTGGTCTGATACTTAACTGGCATAGTGACTGAAGAAGTCACAGTGGCTTTTGTAGAAGAGACTTTTCCAGAGTGGCTCATTTTTACTACTTAGTGGCCCAGGTGTTAGAAGTATAACTGCCTGGAGGTCAGGAGAATGGGAGACCTCAGTGTGGACTCTGTGCCTCCCTCTGGGGATGCCTTCAGGGTTGTGGTTGAGAGTCAGCTTATTTCCTTATTGAATAATTCAGCCATACCCTGTTTCAGGCATGTTTCCTTTTGTGGTTTGTGAAATAGTCTTTTGTATGTTCTCTATCTACTCTGTGTAAGAGCAATGGCATCTTTTGCTCCTCAGAAAATTCTTCATGTCCTGAAATCCTTATATTCCGTTCTGTTCTCTTAGGAAGTTGGCCACCACAATGCTATGCATCATATGTGGAAGAAGAGCAAATCCGGCCTGAGTCGATGGACTGTGGACAAATGTTGTATCTGCATAGCTCACTTCCAGCTGAGTAGCCTTACCCACATAAGGCAAAAGGGTGAAAAGGGGCTGATGCTCCAAGCAACTTTGCTAAGAGAAACAAGCCTTGAATAGTCTGAAGGCCTCCGTTCCAGGGACCAGGAAGATGACCTGCTTGCCACACTTTCCCCTTGTGTTTTCACATTCTAGAGCTCTGCTCTTAACTACACTTTGAGAACTCCTTTGGAGGAAACCAAAGACTCTTTGTTCCAGGGTTGCTTTAAATGCTTTGAGCTTGCAGTCATGGTTGACATGACCTAACTCAAAACATATCTGAAACCCAATGGCCCTGAACCTGGGTAGGCAGCTTCAATATTTGCTTGGATAAGTTCACCTATTTTCTTTTTTGCTGTATTTTTTTCTCTAAATTTGCATCCAACATTTATGACTTGTATCTGAGATAAAGCTTAAAAAATAGGATTTTTACAAAATCTATACTGAAGGAGGTAAGAGGAGAAAACAAGGAGAAGAGCAGAGGAAATAAAACTCATAATTGAGAGAGGGGGGAGAATAAGATTAAACAAGAAAACAGGGGCTAGTGAGAAGGCCCAGCAGAGTGAGGGCTTGCTCTGCAAGCCTGGAGATCTGAGCTCAATACTGGGAACCCACATAAAGATGAGAGGAAAGAACTGAAGCTGCCAAGTTGTCCTCTGACCTCCACATGCCAGCTGTGGTGTGTATGACCTCACTCATTCACTAAACACACATGCACACACACACACATACACACAAAGGGAAAAAAACACAAACTGTATATTTACCAGACTAAAATTGATCCAAGAAACAATTTTAGGTACTGGTCAAGGGCATCGATGGACAAGCGAAGCCTTCCATTTGCATTCATTTGGACTCCTAGTTCTACATGTCGTCATGCAAAGAAGTCTAGTTTCTATGTAAAATAGTATGGTGAGCTTTGAGAAAAAATGAAAGTAGAATTGTCATTTGTGAACCCCCACAAATTTCATTTGGGGATCTATATCCAGAATATTTGAAAGCAAAGTTAGAGTGGATCAATGTTCAAGGAAGTATTATTCACAATAGCTAAGAGGCAAACACAAGATAAAACCATCAAGAGAGGAATGGATAAATGAAATGTAGGAACACACACATTGACTACTATTCAGCCTTACAAAAGAAGGCAAGTTTGAAGCACGGAGAGTGGAATAAACACCCACCAAATTGTAAATGTTATAAGAGTTCACTTTTGTGAAGCACTTAGACTAGTCAAATTCATAAGACAGAAAGTAGAGGGGCCTTGAAGTCATAACACATGTGTTGTGGTCAGAGGACAGTATGGCGAAGGGCGATCAGTGTCTTCTTCCACCATATAGGTTCCTAAGATTGAGCTCTGGTCATAAGACTTGATGGTCGAGTCTATACCAGCTGAGCCATCCTTTTCTCTACAACATCATCTTCCTACATTCAGATGACATAAAGACACAGTTTTTTCTGGTCTCCAGCTCTTCACTTCCGAGGTTTCTGTGTTATGTAAAACTTTGTTGTAACAGACCTTCTGTCTTTCCCCTTTATCTGCCTTTGGTTATAGGACAGTCAGCCTTGGCCCTTCACAAAAGGGAAGGAGAGGTGCTGCGCTCTCTTCTCTTCCTTTAGTGCCCAGGGTGAGAGCAGGCTGGCTCTAGTTGTGACACCATAAGCTGTGCTCCGAGATCTTTCCTCCCCCTTGCTGCACTGCCTCACTGCCTCCTGTGAGGAATGGAGAGCTTCCTACATCTTCAGTGAGTCTGTCAATTGTACATTCACTGACAAAAGTCCTGCCTGGTTTTCCCCTCCTTTCCCTGCAAGCATTCTCTTCCTGCACTCATCTCTAAAATGTTGGCATTTTCCATGGTGAAGATCAAAGACATCTATTTTTTTTTTGACTCCCACATTCCTCTGCTTTCTCACTCACAGCTATAGCTCTGACTGTGAGCAATCACCTCACACAGTGAAGTCCCTCAGCCGTTTCTCTGACCCTTGTAATTTACCCACAAGACAGGATGGAGAATTAAGGGGGGAAGCATAGGAAGACAAAGGAATCCCTTACCCTGGAGCCTGCTTGAAATCTCATCTGAAAGTTGAGAATTTTGATAGAGTGAACACTATCCACTGGGAAGATACCTTATATTGAAAAAAGAAAGGTGCTTGTTACAAAGCTATTTCAAATAAGAAAATTAAACATAGCAATCACTCTTATGACTTGTGAGTATCTTTATCCCTTTCCCAGCTGTAAGTAAGCCTGTGATTTTCTAAGACTCACAAACAAATTTCAAACCATATTTACGGTCAAAGCTTGCCTTCATTTCATTGCAGCTTACATCCTGTGAGGATTCCTCTGCCCCTTTGAACCTTTGTGTTTTCCTCTTATCAGCCTGTTGTGTCTGGTCTAAGGCTCTGTAGAACCCACGCTATGATCTCACTTACTAAGGAACAAGATGATCCTGAGAACCCCTTTGAACAATGGAAGCTACAGAAGCCACCGCAACTATCCATACAGTTATGCTAAGTCATTCAAAGGTGACTCACTTCTGAGCTGAATGCTGCCTTTTACGTAATGCTTGTGCTTAGATTTGTTAAAACCTTCTCTTGGGGCTGGCCACATAGTGTAGGAGTTTGCTCAGTCAGAAATGTGATTTCCACTGATAAAAATACTAAATATTAGTCTTTTCTCTCAAACACTAAAACTTGTATTTTTCTTTGTGGGTGCAGTGAACTTTATTGATGGTATTCAAGAGAGTAGTGATCCTTCATTCCCTCCCCTTTGTCTGGAGGTCTGGGATGGAAACTGTGAGGAGGGGTGTTCAGTGTTGGAGTCTGAGTTGGGACTCCAGCTCCTCAGGGACCCATCAGCAGTCTATGGTCTCTCAGTGATCTCATGTTCCTGTTGGGGTGCGTAGTTCAGGGCCTCTTGCTCTTTGGAGGCCATGTCGGCCTTGAGCTCCACCACCCTATTGCTGCAGCTGAATTCATTGTCATGCTGGGAAATGATCTTTACAGGGTTGTCATTGAGAGCAATGTCAGCCCCTGCATTGAAGGCGGAAGAGTGGGAGTCACTTTAAGAGGTGCAGGAGGAATCCTGGTCCCCAGTGTAACCCAGATTGTCCTTCAGTGGGCCTGCAATGCCTGCTTCACCACCTTCATCATACTTGGTAGGTAGCTTTCTCCAGGTAGCATGTCACATCCATGGTGAACACACTGGGGATAGGAACACAGAAGGCCATGTCAGTGAGCTTCCAGTTCAGCTCCGGGGTGACCTCATCCACAGCCTTGGAAGCACCAGTAGATGCAGGGATGTTGTTCTGGGCAGTCCCACAGCCATCATGCCACAGCTTCTCAGAGGGACCATCCACACTCTTCTGGGTGGCAATGAAGGCATGGATTGTGGTCAAATGAGTTCTTCCACAATGTCAAAATTGTCATGGATGACCATGGCTGGGGGGGGGGCGGGGAAGGGGGGAGGGGGGGGGGGGGGCGGGGAAGGGGGGAGGCTAAGTAGTTTGTGGTGCAGGAAGCATTGCTGACAATCTTGAATGAGTTGTCATGCTTCTTATGGTCCACACCTATCACAAACATGGGAGCATCAGCAGGAGGGACAGAGATGATGACCCTTTTGACCCCTTCCTTGACGTGAGTCCCAGCCTTCTCCATGGTGGTGAAGACACCAGTAGACTCCACCACATACTCAGTACCATCATCACCACATTTGATGTTTGTGGGATCTTGTTCCTGGAAGATGGTGATGGCCTTCCCATTGATAACAAGCTCCCCGTTCTCAGTCTTGACTGTGCTGTTGAACTTGCCATGGGTAGCTTCACACTGAAGCACGCAGACCATGTAGTTATGTCGCTGTCAACAATACCCACTTTGCCAGGTATGAAAGAATCCTGGTAACCAGGTGCCTAATATGCCCAAATGTGTTCACTCCAACCTTCTCCATTGTGTCTTAGGGTTGAGCCTGGCACTGCCTGAGAAGATGCCACTTTCTCCAGCTTCACTCGAGGAAGAAGTCTCTTAAATGACCCCTCAAGCTGTAGTGGGCAGCACTGTTGAACTGGGTCTCATGCTTCCACTGGCCCCTTTACTCACAGGTGTACTTCAGTATGTATGGCACCATTGGATGTTTAGAAGATGGTATGATGGATGGATTTCTAAATCGTGCTGACCCACCTGTACATTCTGGAGCTGCCACTCATTGCCCGTGGGAGGCTGGGAAAATGGTACAATTGCCTCGACTCTTTGCTTACACATCAGGAAAATGATACACATCAGTTAGTCTCGGTGCTACCACCTAGACACTCAGAGGCAGGTGTGTGTGTGTGTGTGTGTGTGTGTGTGTGTGTGTGTGTGTTTGGTTTTTGTTTTAAAGCATTGACTTCTCACTTTTGGTCAACAGGTAACAAAAAGTAGTAGGAAGTAAGCCTTGTCAGTCTTCTGAGGGTACAGACTTAAGTCATTGTCCTTAACCTTTTCCTTAAATTCCCAGAAAGTAGACCTTTGCTGGACAGAACATGCCTCCCACACCAAATTAGGGCAATCATCCGTGAGGGCAAGACAGCCTTCTGGCGGAAGAGACCATTTTGTGAGAATCACTTTGTCCCCGCAAGCAGTAAGCACTTCTGGGGATCACCTTGCAGGACCTGCACTGAGAAGATGATCAACAAAACCTCACCTAGACCAGAACTTCCTAATCCATTGCTCGCACCTTGTGTCCCTGTCCCAATCCTTCTTCCATCTAAGACCAAAGCTCATGTGAATGTCCTGAAAATGGGCTTGTGGTCACTGGAATCCTTCATTTGTTACATTTCTCAGCGTGACCACATTGAATAAGTCTCTTTCCTTTATTTTATGCCATCCCTCCTTCTCTATCATTGCTGAGGTCCAGAGCCCAGGTGTTAGCTTAGGAACGTGAAATGTTAAGTGTAACGGAAATAATGGCTTGCTCGTTCATTTGTTCACTCATGTGTCCGACAGATGCCCACTGGGCACTTCCTTGTTCTATGAAGTGCATGCGCAGCAGTATGTCTACTGAGAAAGCCTTACATGTCCCCCAACCCTGACAACATCCTGTTCTGCCCACCTGCCCTTCCTCCACATTTGCTTTTCACCGTCCTCCCAGTCTTCCAGGCTCAGTCCATAGTTCTCAGGAATACCAACTTCTCTCCTCCCCTACATTCCAAACACTAAGTCTTCCTTGGACTTAAATTTCCCCCATCCTGGGATGGCTCCCACATCACCTTCCTCTTCGTTACATTTTTGTTGTTGTGATAAAATAATCATACAAAAGCAACTTAATGAGTGAAAGAACTAGTCCAAAGGTGCAATCCACCTGGTTGGGAAGTCAAAGTAGCAGGAGCTTGAAACAGCTGATGATATTGTATCTGAAGTCAAGAAGCAGTAGGCTGGATGTGAGCACTCAGCTGCTTTCTCCTTTTATGGATTCCAGTACCCGAACCCAAGGGAAGGTGTCACATCCTTTAGAGTGAGTCTTTCCACTTCAATTAACCAGATCAAGATAACCCCTCACAAGCTTACCTACAGGCAGAGCAAATCTAAATAACCCCTCATGGATGTACCTGGAGGCTTGTCTCCTAGGTGATCCCAGATTCTGTCAAGATGACAGTCATCAGTAATCAGAGCAACCTCAAACTGTATTCTACTTTCAAGTCACTGATCAAGTTTTCATTAATCAGAAATGAGTATCCTGAAAGGTTTGTGCTCCGAGAAAGAAGAGATCAAAGCAGTGCTTCCAGAGTTTCAATACGTGCTCTCGGGAGTCCAGTCACAGTAGGAAGTGGCCTCGGGCAAGGGACAAGTGAAGAATTTTTAAAATTTAAATACAGATGTATAAAGACTTAAAATAAGGTTATGGCATTAGTCATGAGAAGAGGAAAAAGAACCTGTAAGAAGCATTCTGAAGGAGGCTGTGCAGGAGTGAAGTAGGCATGGGATTTGAGGATAGTGCCACACGTCCTTGTCTCAGTAACTAGGAGACCCAGGCTACCATTTTATGGTTGTGCTGCTCAAATGTATCTTGCAGAATTTATTACTATTATTACACATTCATATCTGCAACCAGCTGAGTACAGTTGCTTGTATGCATATGGTTTTAGAACTAACTACATGATATGGGATCGCCATCTAGGGAGCATATCCCTGGAGAAGACTGAGTCCTCCCCTCTTGGAGCACTCATTAATTGCCCATACCTCTTTGTCTAGGCTTGAGCCCCCATAAAACTTCCCCCATCTATGCTGACATGTCACTTGGTGTTGTCATTATCTGGTCTTCTTTTGACAATCATCCTGTTGCGGGCTCATGGGTGAAACTTCCCTTACCATTACAGAAAAACTACATTGGTCAAAACACATGGAACCCATGACTGTGGGATGCCCAGCCCCAGTCAATACGTCTATAGCCTATCCCCTACATCTAAGGTTTGGGGAACATCTCAGAAGAGAGGATGATGTGATACTTGTAAGAGTCAGAGAATGACGTCTGCTGCCAGTTCATAATGTGTCTGACACATCTGTTACCTACTGTTGTGATGTGTGATTTCTTTTTCATTGGTTACTGTTTCTTTCTCCAACTTGGCTATGAACTCCAACCAGTGTGGCCTGCATTCCATCATTCTTTATATTTCAAAATTTGCTTCTATAGAAAATGGAAGAAAAAAATCCCACTACTCTGTGCCAGCTATTCGTAATGGGTCCATTCTTACTGTGAGTATACAGATGTTGCTTCAGAAATCGAAGGTGAAAAGCTCCTTATCTTGATGGAATGGGCTCCTCTTTGTGGTCTTTCCTGTGCTCACGCCTGCTTGTACAGATGGAACCTAATGGGAAGACAATTAGAAGGCTAGAGATGACGTGTCGTTACATTGAGTTCTAATTGCTCGGAGCTAGATGGAATCGCATAGCTATAGAGGGAATAGTTATAGGGCTAGCATCTTTAGATGTTTTAAAACCCAGTGAAAATTCTACCAATGGTTAGATGCTTAATTGAATTAATTAGGAGGGCAGCATTTTGTTGATATAAATTGAAGTTGAAAAGCAAGGTTGTTCCAGGAGTGCAAAGAAAATAATTGGAGTACTACAGACCCCCTTAATTAGAAAGCAAACAGGTACTACACGGAAATGAGGTCATTCCTTGCCTCATTTCCCACAAGGCAATGTCAGCTTTATACTGCATTTAGGTTGAGTAGTTGGACTAGGGAAATGCTTTTCTATAATTTCTAGAAGCACAGTTTTATACAACATGGCACAGGTATGAAGTCCCTAGGGATAGTAGCAGCAGGTAGAGCAGGCAGGAGGATTCAGGGGAGGGAAGTTCCTGGGCAGCAGATGGTGAGTCTAAGCTAATCACTCTAGTCATTTCTGAACACTGAACAAAATTCTTAACAACTTTAAAACCTCTTCCTTCTGGGGCAGCATCTCAAAATGCATTCTATCTTCTCTCTTTCACATAGTAAACAAACAAACAAACAAACAAACAAACAAACAAAAATAACCCTGCGTGGTAGGCAGGACCAAGAAGGCCAAAGCTAAGCAATTGGAATGACACTGGAGGTTAAGAAGATGGAAAGGAGAAGGCAGCAAGAGTAGACAGGATTTTAAGAAAACAGAACCTTCCTGTTGAGCTGGGAACCAGGAATATATTCAAGAAGAGAGCCGTAAAGACTCATGAAACAGAGAATCGAGTCATAGGAGAATTTATATCAAGCTTGGTAGCTTATCAAGACATCAGTCTTAGATAGTCCACCTTCTCAGTACCTGGAAAGGGTTGAGTTTCCAGGAAAACTCCCAACACATGGGCTTTCATTAAATTCTGAACCCTGTGTGTGACCTCAGAATGTCACTTCACCTATAGGTACTAGGACTCCTATTTTTGAAAAAAATTGAGTAATGTATTCTCCTAGGGCTGTCCTGAGAACTAAATGAGACAGTGTGTGTCCAGCACATCTCCGCAGACAAAGCACACTCAATAAAAATGTGCTGTTTCTCCCTCTCCTTTTTTTTTTTTTTTATCTTTCCTCATAGGTAGGGCTCACCCTGTCCCAAAAAGGCTGAATTGTTTCGCAAGATGCATTTAGTCTAGGAGGACAGAGCTTTGTCAAGGACTATTAGAAACTCGAAGCTAGTAATATAACCTCATGGTTTCACAGATGTTGACAGACCCATGACTCTGGGCTCTGAGACAATGCTGAATTACACAGCACAGCGAGCAAGATGAACATCAATTCTTTCACTGCTTCCTTGGACCCTGTTTCTGCAGCATAATGAAGAGAGAAGCAGTGATGTTTATATGCACTGTGAGGTGTATGATGAGAGATGGGCCCTGGATTTAGGGAATACAAGGTTTGTATGAGAAACAGAAAGCATACCTGGCCCAAACTTCATTCTAGCCTTTTTTCCCAAGACTATTTGCTATGGAACATCCTTGAAATGGAAGCCCAGAACAAAGGCATCCAGTGCCTCTGCTTGCCAGACATACAAATGTGAGCCACATGGAAAGTTGGCCTCAAAAAGACAGAGCAGAAATACACCATTTCTTTCCTATCCTCTTCCCAAGCTGATCACTAGAGAGGATTTTCTCAAGTGCCCCTAACCCATAAGGAGGGCACTGCACACATCCCACACAACCCGGATCTTCCTCCTTATCATCTTTTCCCATCGTGTTGGTGCTCTAGCCTCTGTTCAGGAATGTGATATCCTCATTTTTATCTGTTTAGAGAGGTATCACAGCCCAAAGTTGTGGAGGCTGCTGACCTGACCATGGAACAGGGTTTGTATCTTGGGAATCTTGTGTAAGCTAAGCTTCCATGAAAACTATTAGACAGGATGATGCAAAGAGGAGGATACAGCATCTTTATTGTTTCCTCCTCAGTTGGAGAAAATTTGGTCCCAGCCTGGAAACTTGAGCCAAACTGGTGTCACTAAGATGAATTGGGAAATACAGTGCTTCGGATGTGAAACTTCAGGTGTGTGGGCCCAGGACCAGCTGGATGTCTGGAGAGAACAATATGTCACCTATATAGAGCTATTTGATGGATGCCAGAATGTCTTCCTACTCCTAACATTTCCATTATCATCTTTCTCTCTGGTAAAGATATGGTCTAACAGGGATGCTTTTCCAAAGTACATATGCCACATTGGAAAAAGTACCATCACCATTTACAAATGCTTCCAGAGGTGGTCCATTCATTCAGTAACAAAAAGTTCTAGACCCTGCAATCAACCCTGGCCTTCAGAGGTGATTAACTATAGTCTTTTGCTATAATCATTCAGTACATTTTAGTGGAACTCAGAAAGTATATAAGAAATTAGGATGCAAAGTTATGAGCTTTATGATAAGAAATGACAGACTGACAGTGTGGGGGATGGGGAGTATTTAATCATATTTTAGAATATTGAGAAGTTTATTGGTTTCTTTATGGAAATTAAATTTAAGCTGAAACTCTATAAAGTAATCATTTTTATCTGTATTTAAGAAGTGAAGAAACTGAAACTTAAAGAGTCTAAATGTCTAACCAGATGCCAGATGGCCTGTAATTAACAAAACCAAGACTCAAACACACTTTATGTTTAAATTTTTCTGTAGATACATTTACTGTGTTGTCTCTAAGCATGTAGGACTTTTAGAAAACATGATCTACTGGAAATAAATCCTGGAATGTGAGAGTGGGGTGATTGCAGGGTTCAAAAGGACATAGTTGTTTGGACTTTCTGAAGCAGGGGTATAAATACAAAAACTATAACTGCTTTAGAGGTAGAAGGCTGGGATAGAGAAAAATTTTATAGAAACATTAAATGAGGCTTGAAAATGGTACAAATGGTGCCATAACTTCTTAGGAGGTATAGTGGTTTGAATAAGAATGTCCCCCATAGTCTTATATATCTGAATGCTTAGTCATTTGGGCGTGGAACTATTTGGAAGGATTAGAAGGATTTGGAGGCAATGGCCTTGTTGTAGTAAGTGTGTTACTTGGAGTGGATTTAGTCCCCCTGCCCACTGTGAATTGGTCTCTAGTTTTAAACTACTCTAGCACCATGCATGACATGTTTGCTGCTGTGGCCCCACCCCCATGATGATAACAGACTAACCCTCTGACACTGGAAGCTAGTCCACAATTAAATGCTTTCTTTTGTAAGAGTTGCCTTGGTCATGGTGTCTTTCACAGCAATCAAAAAATGACTAAGACAAGGAGAGGGACAAAGATGTAGAAGAATAAGAGGAGAAAGAAAGATAAGATGAGGAGAGGAAGGAAAGAACAGAAAAGGAAAGGGTCTGATAGTCGACTTCCCATTGATGTGACAAAATACTTAATATAATCAATTTATAGAGTAAGATTATTTGGGATCATAATTTCACAGCTTTTAGTCCATGGTTTATTGGCTCCAGTTTTTAGAAGTTTGGAAAAGAATGTCCTGGTGGAGAGTGGAGGGTGTGTCAGTGTTGCTCACTCCTTGGTAGCTGACAATTGAAAGATTGAAGGAGAAGAGAGACCAGGTCTCAGTCACTCCTCCAAGACATGTTCTCAATGACCCAACTTCCTCCCCCTGTAGGCCCCAACTCTTAAAGCTTCCATCACCTCCTAAGAATCCCTTAGATTAATGACCAAGCCTTTAGTACTAGGGAATTAGAGCATAACATCCAAAGTCATAGAAATGGGGAAGGATGCAAAAAAGAATGGAAAAAAATTATTTTAGAATCCATGTAAAAGAACTTTATGTTGTAACAAACTTAACTTTCTCTGTTTCATAATTACATCTGACCCAGTCCTCCATATGAGACAAAGCCATTGCTCCTAAAAAAAAATCAACAGGTCCTCTAGACCCCCCATCAAGTGAAAAAAGGGAGACTCACCCAGAGTACTGATCCCTAAAGATCCTGCTTATTGGATTCTTCACAGGGTTCAGACTAGTGGGCTCACCCAGTCTTTGTCAAAGACTATGACTATCCGTATGTCTTAAGAGATATGTAGGGGAGATTAAAGCAGCAGACAATGAGAAGTGGCTTCCCTTCTCTACTCCGACCCTATCAGAGTCCAGAGTTTCCTCCTATTGATCTTGACATCTGGAATAAGTATAGTGAGCCGGAGTTGAGTCAGATGCAATGCTGAAACAATCACCCACAAAATTAGGAATTGTTTTGAATTGGGCCAAGGTTTATATCCTGTGCTGTGGTTCGAAACTTCCCTCTTAGCCCTAAAGTAAAGCCAAGCTCCTTTGAGTTTCAAATATCACCATTTAGCAGTTGGTTTGCCTGGACTCTCCTCTTCTGACTGAACTCTCAGCCAACTCAGGCAACATTTGGATCCAATTTGATGGGAAAATTGGGCACGTTCCTTGCCAAATTCCTATGAATCTGTGTCAATCTTGGGGATTTAGGCTACGATTTTGGGGTGTGGCTAAGTCCCCAGAGGAATTCTGTGGTTACATAGTCCACAAAATGACAAGCAAAGGCCAAGTGCTAGCTACCCCCAAGGAAGTAGTCTCATCTATAGGACTCAAGATGGAGGGGTTTTAACCACAGAATTTGTGTTCTTATAGTGTTCTGTAGTCATTTAGGAGAACTCAACTTCTGTTCATTTTTCTTTCCCATCATTCCATCATATACCTCATTATCCATGTAAACCAAAGCAGCGAAGTGCAGAGAAAAGATAAATCAGTCATTCAAGGTCAAAAAGTAAGACAATTGCCAAGCTGGGCAGCAGGGCAGCTTGGTCAGCAACTTCTTTTGGAACATGGATGCCTTCAGTGTCTCATAATTTTTCTTTTGTGATATGATAGTGTTCTATATCAACAACATAGAAGATACAGTAGAGTCATTTTATGGGAAGTTTCCTATATGATGGAGATCGGTATGCATGGGTTTATTACAAATGCTTTTAGGAATGACATGGGAGATAATATAAAAGAAGCAAGACAGGGCAAAGGGAGAACTCATGAGAGGAACAAAATAATTCCCCAGGGCAGTTTTGGCAATGTTGTTTGGGTTATGGGTTTGGACAGTCTTTTGTGGAAACTAAATCTTGGAGGTAGAAATGACCTTAGGAAAGAATGTTTTCTTTAGTAGAGAGCAATTAATAGGGAAAGCCTTCAGAAAGCGTAGATGCCAATATTCCTGGAAACTAAAGAACTTTGGAACAGAAATAGGTAGTATGCCACATGTCTGGATGAGGAAGAATAGTACAATTCTCTGCTGAGAATACACAGTTCTGTTGCCATATTTAAAGGGGATGAACATAGTGATACAATGTTATTCACAGGACCAAAGAGTAGAACCCAGGCATGCCTAAGGTTCAACACAGTGAAAAGAGACCATTCCAGGAGATAGAAAATACATGTAGAGGTGAACAACTGCATCTCTTGATTGGAAGTCCTTCTGTATATGTGTCCCTTTTATTGGTTAGCTGTTAGAGGTAGGCATGAAAACTAAACTGAATGCTGGGAGGAAGAAGGCAGAGTCAGTGAGACGCCATGTAGCCACCAGAGGAGACAAATGTGCTAGAACCATGCCGGTAAACCACTAACCTTGTGGTAAAAAACAAAATAATAGAAATGGGTTAATTTAAGATATAAGAGCTAGCCAATAAGAAGCTAGAGCTAATAGGCCAAGCAGTGATTTAATTTATACAGTTTCTGTGTGCCTATTTTGAGTCTGGGTGGCCAGGAATGAACAAGTGAGCAGCCTCTGCCAACATATATCTATATATACATATACATACATACATACATGTATGATATGGGTAGAATCAGGTTTGAGATGGTGACAGTGTTGTGTGGGTTAGTAGAGAAGGAAGTACTCAAAGTAAGACAGAAATGGTCTGCATGTGAAAGGAATGTAATATGGCTCAGATGGCTGTGGAATTTTCCAGAACTAATTGAAATCTATAAGCTTTGAGCTGCGCTTAGTGTCCATTTTAAGCATCCTAGCATCTCTAGTTTCTTTCTAAACGCTAATCTGAATGTTTCCAAAATCTTGGCCTTGAAGATGACATGCCCCAGAGCCAGGTTAACTAGCAGCAGGTCCCGAAGTCAGCAGACATGAGTTTCATGATCCACTTCCAATGGGGTGATCTGAATCTAATCAGTTTTTGTGTCTATTCATCTCAAACTGCTTTCAGTGCTCAAGTTATTCATTGTCCTGAGATGCATGACAATGTGAACATTTGTAGTTTCTAAACTGGGTAATTACACGAAGAGTTCTTTTATTCCCAACATCAGTGCTGGAGATGATGAAACCTGGGACCTTGCACATTCTAGACAAATGCTCTGTCATTGAGCTACAAGCATGGGCAGGTTTTAATGACTTTCCTTTCTCCTTTCTTATCATCTCATTGTATTCCCACCCCACCCAGGCAACATGGTGCCTTTTATGTCAAAAATGGGCCATGGTAACGCCTTTGCTGCTGTAATTATTTTAAGTCTTGGGTTGTATTTATTCTTCTTAGGCAAATTCATTTTCAGATCATTTTGTGGTTCTCTGAACACATCTAAAGTTCTCTTTCCTGCACTTGCAGTCTTCCTTCCACCTGGAATCCTGTTTGTGAGAGCTTAGTTTTCATTGTTAACTTGACACAATCTAGAACCACCCAGGAAGGGAATCATCTCTACAGGGGTTTTCTGGACAAGGTTGACCTGTGGGATTGTCTATGAGGGAGTTATAGTAATTGAGGTGGAAGGGAGGTACCACCCACTGTGTGTGGCACTATTCCTGAACTGTGCAAAATAGAGACTGAAAGCTGGGCACTAGGGTGCATGCATTAATCCCTTGTTTCCTGTTCCTGATTATAGATGTGGTGTGATCAGCTGTATCAGCTTCCTAACACCTAGACTCCTCTGCACTGATGGACTGTAACCTGGAATTATGTACCAGATAAACCCTTTCTCTCTTAACTTGCCATTGTCAGGGTATTTGTTTTCATGCAATTTAGTTTTTTTTTTTAATTAAATCTGTTCTTTGACATCTTTATTCATATGTACAATACATTCTGATTAGTGTCACCACCTACCTGCCTTGTTTTTCTCCTATCCCTGTCAGCCCCATCTCCTTTATATAAATCTTCCCATATTAATTTTTTGTTTTGTTTTGCTTATTTTCCATGTGACCATAGTTTTGTAACTCACCAGTGAAGCCTGGTGGAATCATCAGTGGTTACTCAACCAATGGCAATGATTCCCTAATTCCCGGAATCTCTTGATGCCATTAGTTCAGGTAGGGCACACAGAGCGGTCATTACTTCTTTCACCATTTCCCACCCGTGGTAGCTGCTGACAGGCTCACTCTTGCAGACTCAGTGTGGGCAAGCACAGTTCCATTGTGTTTATGATTGGAGTGACTGTGTCCTGGCCAGAAGATGACATTCCTGTTAATCCTTGTTTTCCTTTTTGCCTTCTGTTTCTTATAGTCTTTTTCTCCTCTCTCCCTCAATTTTTTATCATTGCATTTCACCATAGCAACTGGTAACTAAGATACCAACCAATCCCACATACATCAGAGGCCACAATAAGATGATCTCCAATTGTTATGGCCTATTTCAACAGCACTGTGTGCTTGGTAACTGTAGGAGCATCATACATTGGACATTTCAGCTGCCCACTCACCTGCATCTGTTTATTTATTCATCCCCCTTTGAAGTCCTTTCTGCTTTTTGCCCCATCTAGATGGGACGTGGCTCTCCCTGTCCTTTCTTGTACCTAACTGTCTTATGTTGCTTCTCCACTCCTCTCTTTCTCCTCTTCTATCTTCTCTTTTGCCCCTTATCTCCCCTTCTTACCTCCTTTTCCCACTTCTGTTCTTGTTCCTTGTCTTCCTTTACCTTCCCCTTCCTTTGTCTCTTCTCTTCTCTTCTCTTCTCTTCTCTTCTCTTCTCTTCTCTTCTCTTCTCTTCTCTTCTCTTCTCTTCTCTTCTCTCCTCTCCTCTCCTCTCCTCTCCTCTCCTCTCCTCTCCTCTCCTCTCCTCTCCTCTCCTACTCTACTCTACTCTACTCTATTCTATTTCACCCTTGCTCTCAACTGAAATCTCCCAGATGAAAGAGATTATGTGTAAACATTATTAAGCTTTGGGTCATAGTACAATATCAATAATATTCATGATCTAGTTCACTAGTTTATCGACCTATTTATCTGAGCAACCTATTTAGAACTAATATAGTTATTTAATTGATTTAATCTCCTAAAAATATTGAGGAAAGAACCAGATAAACATCAAAACAATGATTAAAATTCTAGTAAAAGTTTAATTCTGATCAAAATAATGAAGCTTCTTTAACTTTTGACTCACAACTTAGTTACCCAAACCAAAATAATCGTCCCAACTTCAAAGTTAACGTCTCTAGTGACCAGCTTTGTGAACTTGTTTTTTTTGTTAGTTTTCTCATGCATAAAATAGGAATGACTACCAACAGAAAAAGGCAATGGTATAAGTTGTTACATGATAGAGCTCCACACTTCCAAATTGCAGAAGGCCGTAGGGTAGAACTAGACTGTGCTTGCTGGCCGTGGACTGACCTCGAGACCTTAGTGATAGGT
Source organism: Alexandromys fortis (assembly GCF_014885135.2). Classification (NCBI taxonomy): domain Eukaryota; kingdom Metazoa; phylum Chordata; class Mammalia; order Rodentia; family Cricetidae; genus Alexandromys; species Alexandromys fortis. The sequence goes on along the minus strand of NW_026068059.1, from coordinate 321,583 downwards.
CTTGACTACATGCAGCATCAGCATCAGTGGACCGTGAGAAGCCAAGAATTTGAGATCATTCTTTCCTACCAGTTTACTATCCCTAAAGAAGATAACCTAATGTTTTAAGTAACACGGGCTAGAAAAATACCCCTCACTCCTCTGCAAGGCTGGTTTACATTCCAGCCAGCACTTAATTTTTCATATAGGCATTTTCCACATCTCCAGTCTCAATGGAATGCTTTCCCGCGGATTTCAGGCTGCCTTCTCCCCGCCACCCAGCATGTGGCTGCCCCACATCCCCCCCTTAGCTATTTGCTGTGGGCTTAGGGAATGCAAACTCATTTTGACTTTTTCCTGAGCACAGTATCACGGGGAAGGAAGGCCTGAATCCCCAAAAGCCATACAAAGCATTCCAGAGTAAATGTAAGAAACATTTTTGATTGTTTTTTCTGTTTTGGATTATCTGCGCCACTACTCATTTCCTCTTTTGCAGATAATCAAGAACTATCTGCATTCTGCCTAACAAGACTTTAAAATCCCGGCGAACTCCACAGGACATTGAAACGTTTGCGGGGTAAAACTCATAACCCCCAATATTTGCACCTGATGAGACTGCCTTGGCGAAAGTCCTTAGACTAGGTGGGGGTACCCCAACAGCTCCAGTTTAGGATAAAGGTTTTACAAGGGAAATCTAGCGTCAGCTGTTTTGAATCATATCGGACCAACGCTGATTAAAATCAGATAGCGCCTCCAAGACCAGAGGGAACAGAAAGTACGCCTTGCATTGCAAAGATGTTTGATTGTTTTAGGGCAACTTATACAAACTTTAAAAGAAGAGAGAAAATGGGGGGAAGAGATTTTCTTTTTCAGTTAAGAAATTTCTGAACAACATTTAGCCAAATGTAGCCCTCCTGCTCTCTCTTTCATACCTCCAGCCGTCTGAATGTCCTGAGAAGTGCACTGTAGAATTGAGCCAAATGGAGTATTTATATTCTCGTTGCCTATTGATCTTTTAGAAAACTCCCGAGACCCAAGGAAACTGCATAATTTTTATTTCAATTTCAATTTTTTTTTTCATTGAAAGAAACATAAAACCCCTAATGTTGTAGACATGACATACAAAACTTACATACAGACATACATGTTGCTTGTATTGGCTCCTTCTACTCCTTCCTGCTAACCATGTGAGCCTCAGATAGCTTGCCTTTTCATTTCCAGTTTCTGTGAAATCAACCCTTAAAGGAATATGTGTTTATTCTTATGGGTATGGCTGTCTTTGCCACTATGCATGTATGTGCACTACATGTGTGCCTGGTGCCTATGAAAGCAAGAAAGGACCATTGGGTTTCCTGTAACTGGAGTTACAGAAAGTTGTGGGCCACCATATGGGTGCTGAGCACTGACCCTGGGTCTTCCGCAAGAACAGCAAGTGATTTTAGCACTGAGCCATCTCTCCAGCCCTGAGACCAACCTCCCCATACACCACATATGAATAAGATGGTATAAAACTTTTCTCTCTGTACCTGGTTTACTTCATTTGCTGTGATACATGCTGCATCTAATGAGAGGACTTCACTCTCTTTGTGGCTGAGGCGTATTCCATTGCACATATGCATTGTGTTTTATCTCTTGTGTAGTAAACAGTGGCTTCACTTGCCCCATTTTGCAGCTGATGTGAATAGTGCCGCAAATGATTTTCAACATAGGGCTTACACTGACTTTTTTCAACCTAGAACCAGGATGATGGTTCTCAGGAGTTAGTTCTATTTCTAATTTGCCTCAATGTGCCAATTTTCATTTCTGGGGACAGCAAGCACGCCTCCCCTTGTCCACCCTTCTCTGCCAGATCCGTTGTCTCTGATAATATTGACTCTTACTAGACCAGGAAGAGAGCATCTCAGTGTGGTTTTAATCTGCACTTTCTGCTTGATTAGCGACATTAAAGCCAGTTTTCGTCCATCAATTGTCCATTTGCCAGTTTTCTTTTGAGCCCCGGTTTATTGCCCGTTTAAGAACTGGGGTTATTTAACATTTTGCTCTTGAATATTTAGAGCGCCTTGTGTATGCTACATATTGACCTCTTGTCAGTTATAGAGCTTATGACTGTTCCTTCCCCCACTTCGGACTGTCTCCTCACCCGGGGACTGTCCCCTTTGCTGGAACCCCCGGTGTCTGTTTTGATTGTTTCCTGTGCTTTACAGTGAGGGCAGATCCGTGCTCTTTTCTGTGTCCTGTGGTCTTTCTTCTATCTTTTTCTTCCGCTAGGGCTCTCATAGCTTCAGCGCTAGGACTTACATTTTAACCCAGTTTGAGTTGATTCCTGGAGCTGTGAGAGGCAGAGGTGTGCTTTCATTCTTTTGCAAGTGAATATGCAATTTTCCCAGCACCACTTCTGCTCACTGGGCAGCACACTTGTTTTTGACGCGTTTGTCAAAATTAGTTATCTATATGTTTGCAGCTATACTTCTAAGATAACTGTTTTTGCTTCACTTTTCTTTGTGCCTGTTTTGAATGTCATTCCCAGGCTGTTCTCATGATTACCGTTCAATAGAATTGTTGAAGAGAGGCAGACTACTATTTCTGTCTTATACATTTTCCAATATGGTTTTTGGCTATTAACAGATTTTGTTGTTGTTATTCTGTACAAATTTAGCGTTTATTGTTGTTTGAATAATGTCACTTATATTTTGACAAGTGTAATGGTCTGTCCTCTCCCTTTAAGAGACAAGCCACACCCACTACCCCACCCAGGCAAGCTGATCTTCAGCTTCCAGCCATAGTCCCTCCCTTTCTGTCAATCTCAAAGAGGCAGCTTTAGTCTCTCCCTTCTCCCCTACCATCCTCTGTTTCTCTCTCTGTTTCTCTCTCTCTCTCTCTCTGCCCCTCTCTCTCTGCTCTTCCTTCTTTTCCCCTTCCCTTCCATAATTCACTAAATAAATATCCAACTTCACTCTGCATGACATGCCTATCTGTCTCTCACCCACCAAGTGGCTTCCTGCCTGGGACCTTGTGGTCCCTGGACTGCTGCTTGCTACCTGCCACCACTCGGGGACCTGTGGTGTGGTCTTAAGGCCTGCTGCCCTCTGCTGCCACTCGGGGACCTGCAGCATTTTACTTACACCATTACAAGGGGGATTACATGGAATTTAATAAGGTTCTCTAGGCCTCACCACAGTCATTTTTAACAAGATTGATTTTCTCGGGGCCATAGACATGGGGTGTCTTGTTATCTATGTGTGTCCTCTTCAGTTCCTCTCATTTGTGTTTTTCCCTTTTCATGGTAGAGATTTTCTACTTGTTTGGTAAATCTGCTTCTGGGAACTTGGTTTTACTTTTATTATCGAACCTAAACAGCAAACAAATAAGTCCATGTTTGCTTTGATGAAGAACTAACACTCAGTATAGAAGCGTGAGTGGACAGAAGGGTGTGTGACTTCCCAACCGAAGGACTTGGTGAGGCCTGTTCTTCCAGGCTCGTCCTAGCCTCTGTGTCACATCCTTATCTTCTGGCACAGAGCGTGCAGAAGCCACCTGCAAGGAGAGAGGATCAGAAGTATGCAGCTGGTGCTGTGGCCTCAGTTTTTCTCCATCATGAAAATGGGTCAAGGTGCCATATTTGGGGATAGACTTTACTGCATCAAAAGGCAGGAATAAGCAGGGTGAGGTCTGGGTGAAAGTTGGGTTCCCACGAGGCACGTATGAGAAGAGGGTGAGAAGCCATGAAGAAGGAGCATTAGATAGTAAGGATACAGTGAGAAAACAGAGGAAAAGGGGATAGGGATAAGGAATTCATCTGCTCAGGAAGAGAGGAAGTTAGCAGCTGTTCTAATTCACCCGAGACCTTCTAAGGAAGATTCTTCTTCCTGCACCAATACTTTCTTCATTAGAATTTCCTGATGGTGAAATTATTATAAACAGAGCTACTTCTAGTAGAGCTCATAACTACCCTTACAACCACTTTTCTAATTTCACTTTCAAGGAATCTCGGTGGGTGTACACACACACACACAGAGAGAGAGAGAGAGAGAGAGAGAGAGAGAGAGAGAGAGAGAGAGAGAGAGAGAAACACACACAGAGAGAAACACACATGTGTGTGGGGGGGTATTTTAAAAAATCAGGACAGACAAGGAGAAAAGAATATAACTATATGGGGACTGTGTTTGCAATACCTGCCTTCCTCACACCTTCATCAAGGAGCGATTCTGCTCTTCCATGTCCAATGTCCATTGACCCAGGATCGTTTGCTTGATTTGATTCTGCCATGACTACTCCTCTGCAAGCTTTTCACCCTGAAATTTCGCTTGTTCTAAAATACAGTAGGATAATCGTTAACCTTGGAAACATGGCCTAAGCACATCCTTTTTGCCCTGCCTTCCTCTCATTTCAGGTCATCTCACTATTGGATGTTTATAAAATGGTTCATTGGAGCAACTGCATAAAATGATCTTTGTAAGCAATTCCTAGCTAAGAAGCAGAGTATTTTAGAGGATCTGTCATGAGGATGAAGAGGAAGATAACAATGACAGTAACCAGGATGGCAGGTGATGGAATTGCAATAGCCTCGGACAGGATGGCTGGAATGAAGCTACTTCCTATAGTTTAAATTAGATGTAGTAGAAGTGAGAAGGACTAGACTTGGGAGTAGGAAACTGGCTTGAATTCTGGCTTCTTCCCAACACAGAATAGGGCTTATGCCCTGTATTATAACGAGATCAAGAACGATTCTAGCATCTAGGAATTATACCCACTATGGATAGATTTATTTAATTTTGCCTTGGAAAAATCTCAGGAATATTGACAATAACAGAAAGAAAAAAGAGACAGAAAATAAGAAAAACAAAAGAAGAAAGAGAAGGAAAGTAGGAAGAAGGGAGGGAGGGAGGAAAGAAGGAAGGAAGGAAGGAAATAAGGAAGGAAGGAAGGAAGACAAATAGTAAATGGTAGCTGACTTCAGGGAAAACTAAATAACAAAGCAACTTATAGAGTTTGTGCAAAAGACTCTCTTTTCTCCCACCCGACTGGGGAGGCAATAGCTGGTACTCACTGGGAGACATCACTTTAAACAAGATACAGAAACCCGGCTTCTCTTATACAATGTGTGTTCTTCCTAACAAAAGTGGCCCGGGCTTGCCCTATCCATGGCACATTTTCTGAAAATCAATCAAGTCCTCTCATTCAGCTGAAGTCCAATGGCATTGTCTGCCCCTTCCTCCAGGAGCTGATCTCTGCCAGGTAGAAAATTAAGTTTCCTTCAGTCTCCTTTTCAGACACAATGCTTCAGCATCAGAGAACCCTCGCTCTGTGCAGGAAACCGACTTCCTGTCTCAATAAACAAGCGCACACAGGCTTTTTCTAGACACATAATGGAGCCTTTTTTTATTTTATAAAAAAATCATTCCACACTTAACACATCAATGAAGCCACTTAAGCTCTACCGCATTTGAATTAGAGAGGAATTGTGTGATCAAAGGGTGTGAAAAGAACCACACAGGGCGTTCTTCAGATCCTCGACTTTTGTTACATTTGATACCTAACAAGCTCAATAAATATGCTTATCCCAGGAACTAGGTTCATTATCTCATACCCTTAAGCCCAGAGAAAGGATTCCCATATTCCTCTTCATCCTCATGTTCCTTGGCTTGCTTTTTTTTTTCCTTCTAAATTTTGGTGAAGAGATGAAAAATACTTGCATGTTTTAAGGGGCTGTGGGTGAAGTTGAGGGATGAAGCAATTTTCTCTTGGGGTTTTGGTTGCTATTTTGCTAAATAAAAGTTTATTTATATATGTATATAGAGATATGCATATCTTTCCCCTGTTGATGAATTGCATACAATTAAATAATATGCATACTTTAGATATATGCCCTACTACGGTTCCTAGAATACACACACACAAACAATAACTTGGGGAACTTCCTTTTCTTATCAAGGAACAGAGTATAAAGCAAAAAAAAAAAACCATGAAAATTCTCAAATGTCTGGAGCTGGGTTGGTGATGGGACAGTTAATACCTTTGACAAGCATTGCTTCTGGGAATGTTACTAAGGAATTAACATTTGCTGGGATCTTTTTGATACCATGTGTTCTAGAGAGATTTGAAAATGCTCCACAGAGGATTCAGGCACCCTCCCAAGGCGACTGTCATGGTTACACACGTGTAGAAATGTAGCTGTTGGAATCATAACAGAATACTAGAAAAATATGTGTCTTAATCAACTACATCAAAATCCAAAATGCCAACTATGTGGCCAGTGAGTTCGAGTAGATAGAATAAATTCATGTAATCCCATCAACATTGGGTTGAGATATATTCCTTTAGCTATTTTCCATATGAACTCTGAATTGTCAAGTTAAAAAAAGAAAAATTTAAAAATTAAAAAAGAAACTTCCTCATCCAAGAAGTTTATATTGGAATTAATTAATTCAAATATAATAGAACAGCAATTACAAGCCCATCACTATTCTCTGCGAGGAAGTCAAAGCTGTGAAAGGCTCGCCTTCTGTTCGGTGGCGGAAGAGAGGTGGGTACAAACGATGATTATGGGGGTGCGGGAACAAATCTCAAATGGTACTTGCAAGCGGCGAGTGGACCCCAGAGCCCCATGCTGGAGAGGATTTCCAGAGCACCCTCAAAAGTATATGTCTTAACACGATCTTAGAAGATGAATGGGGTAATAGTTTCTCAGACACAAGAATTAGGGGACAACAAAGTCAGAAATGTATCTGAGCAGAGACATGGCTGACACTGAAAACCTGGTAAAGGTCCGTGAATCCTCCCACCATGTGTGTGGGATCTCCAGGGGGATGGTTCACTGATTGAAGGGTAGTCTCAGCTGAGGAGAGGTGGCAGGCTGTGTATCTGTAAGCAACAAGGCCCCAAGTGGGGCCTTAACAGACCTGAGGGACTTCAATCAGTCGCCTTATCCCACTGAACTGTCTATCCTAGTCATCCTCCGAATGAGTACTCCTAAAGAACGCTAAATAACTCCGCTAGTTGCATTTTGCCTTCCTAACGTATGATTTTTTTAAAAATTGCGTGTGCCAGCCCTGTGGATGACGGACTGAAAGATTTGTTTACATCCAGATGTTTTCATTGCTATGTAGACAATCACAAACATTGAAAGAAAGCAAAAACTTCCTTGGGGCTGAAAGCTGCTTTGCCATGCTTCCGACATAAACAGCTGTTGATGGTGTCACTAATGGCAGCCCGGCTCTGTTTAAACACTGTTATTAAGATCAGATGACTGTCTGCTTCTGCTACAGTTTAGGCCAGGCCAACCTTTCCCATGGAGCTGATGAACTTTTCTCTGTGGCAGAGATGGCTAAAACTCAAAGAAAAACCATAAAAACAGCAACCGGTGATGCGGTTAGTTGTCCATCTCTTCTTGATTAATTCTGTGCGTATATAAATCTAAGGTTTGGGTGTGCCTTATTTCTTACCACTTGGGCTTTGTCTGAAAAAGAATAATACAATAAGACCTCTTTGCTATGGCACAGATCTGCCCCAAACTGCCCATCCAGTTCACTTCAACTCTCACAACACAGCCGTGTTACTCTCGGTTTGGGGATGAGGTATAGAGCTCTTTTCTTCCTTGTTTTTATGTGGGATTTCTTTACTCTTGAATGGTATGGTGGCCTGTGCTTGAGGCTAGGATTTGAATGAAGCTGAGGTGGATGCTTGCACTCAGGAGCGCACAAAATTTGACAACGTGGAGAAGGAAAAGGAAGGAAGGAAGGAAGGAAGGAAGGAAGGAAGGAAGGAAGGAAGAAAGAAAGGAAGAAAGAAAGGAAGAAAGGAAGGGGAAAGGATGTTTTGATGGGAAGTTTTGTGTTTTAGTAATCTCTCTGGCTCAAACGTGGATAAAGACAAATGAATCTGGCCTGCTCTGTGTCTCTGCTCTGCTGTTTCATATATATGGAAACAGGGACTGAAAGAAAATTTGTCCATTGTTCACTTTGAAAAAAATGTGACGCCCCCACCCCAGAATTTTCAAGTTCTGAACATGAAGAAGTCTATAAATTTATTCTAGTGAACACATTTAAAGAACAGAATGAGGAAAGGAAGAATTTTCGGGGAGAAAAATGTGAAAGTGAAGAAGTTGGAAGTTATACCATGTAAGGAAGAGCATAAAAGTCTTCATAAAAGTTTTCAACTACGGAAAAGCGTGTTAGAACCCTCAACAGCTGAGCACTGGAACCCAGGGTGCTGGGAGCGCCAAGCTTCATTTTCCCATGGGCACCTGTGACCGGAACAAAAGAAATTTTTTCATTCACTCAGCCAGCATTTATCTAAAACTCTCTAGTTCCATGTGTTCAAACTCCAATCCTTCAACTGAGGGCCTAGTGAGGGAAGTAGACCTGGGAGCAGGTGATGGGAGCCACGTGGGATGAGCGGTGCTGTCTTAGCCTCCTTTCTGCTGCTGGGATAAAATCCTCCAGCAAGAGCCACGTCCAGGAGAAAGGCTGATTCAGCTCACAATTCCGGATCACAGTCAAGCACTGCAGGGAAGCCAAGGCACAGGAACTCGAAGCAGCTGGTCACATTCCATGCACAGTCGATAGCCGAGAGCGATGGATCAAAGCATACATACATACATACATGCTAGCGTTCGGCTCACGGTCTCCACTTTTATATAGTCAAGACCCAAACCAAAGGAATGACACTGCCCACAGTGGATACTTCTTTGCATCTTAATTAATGTCATCAAGACAGTTCTCCACAGACATGCTCGCAGGCCAACCTGATCTAGACAATCCCTAATAGAGACTCCCTTTTTGGGTGAGTCTAGACTGTGTAAAGCTGCCAATGAAAATTGACCAGCATAGATGCTCACTATGAATGTAAATTTATCTCATACTCTGTAGCCAAAGAGGAATGAAGGAAGGATGGAAAGTATTCCTGGAGGAATGGAGGCTTGGCCAAAGAATGCAGAAAGACGATGGGAAGAGAAGAGTGTTGGGGTCAATGGTAGAGATACAGGGCTGGAGAGAGTTTAGTAAAAATGTTGCTTGAAGTTTCAGTTTTCAGTTGGAAAGTAGGTGGGCCAGCCAATGCTGACAGTGTTGGGTGGAACCAGGTCACAGAGGGTCATGCATGCCAAGTTAAGAAGCAATGGGTAGATTCTGGCCTTAGCTTCCACTTGGTCTTCTGTTGATACAGCAGCAACTGAAGTTGAGCACAGTTGGGTTAATGTGCATTTATACGTGCATGTGTGTGTGTGTGTTTTCATTCCACCTGTGCACATTTTTTAAAAATGAACTCATGCATCCTACAGGAAATTGGGGACCAGAAAGGGGATGGGTAGAGCTCTACTACTCAGTTTCAAGCCCTGGTATTAGCATTCAATGTTGTATTCCTCATTGCTTGCTCAGAGCTGCTCAGTCATTGTGCGTTCCCAGGCCACTTGTCCCCCATCTGCAAGTGAGGCCATCGTGATCTGTTTCAGATGTGTGGTTCATCATTTGGAGACAAGCTATTTGACTACAAATGCTCTCGATGTCCTCATCAGATCGTATGAATAATTCATGATGAGCATGGGACTGGATTATATTTGGGTATCTTATGTTGATCATTCTCGAGCCAGACGGCTGTGACTCACCACAACCTTGGGTAGCACTTTTCAAGGGTGAAGAACATGAAACACAAGGGTTCATTTTAAAGAAAAGGCAAGAAAAGAAAAAGCAGCATTAGGGCACCCAAGGCACAGACTGAAAACACAGTGGTTGGTCCCTTATTTGTTTATAGTCTTTAGTCATAAAAAGGAGCCTGCCAGAGAAAGAATTAATTTCCCTCCCTAAGTCCCTAGTAACTACTATTCTACTTTGCTTGCATGAGTTCAACTTTTCTATATTTTGCATAGAAGTGAGATTTATACTGTGTTTGTCACCCTATATGTTACTTATCTCACTTAGCATAATGTTCTCTTGCTTCATCAATGTAGACAAGGATATTATGATTTCCTTCTTTTGGAAAATCTGAGTAGTAGACATTGGGTGTTTGTGTACAGTTTCCGTGCCCCTTCATCTGCTGATCAAGCACTCAGGTCAATTCTGTTTCTTGGCCATTGTGAAGAGTGCTGCAGAAAACCTTGGAGGCTCAGCATCCCTTGGATGTCCTGATTACAATTCCCATTAGATACCTGTTACATAGTGACATTGCTTAACCATTGGTAGAACTATTGTTAATTTTTGAAGCCTCTACACATTCCTTTTCTATAATAGTGATATTTATTTACATTTTCATCAACAATATTTTTATGTGACCTCTGCTTATGTTTTCCTACTAGGACCAGTCTTAGTGAATATATGTTAACAAAAATTTAATACTTTCTACAAACCAAGTGTCTGTAGCTTGATGAAATCAACACTACACCTCTCAAGCGAGTATATGATTAAGAACATTAAGTCTTTTTTTATTTATTTATTAAAGATTTCT
>NW_026068059.1:275430-311017 GCF_014885135.2 Alexandromys fortis | reverse complement strand
ATCAAAAACCCATTGCCAACATTAAGTCTTAAGAGTTTTAGTTTCACTGGCCATTGTAGCCAAGACCGTAATCTTTTTTATTGTTTTTATTGAGCTATATATTTTTCCTCACTCCCCTCCTGTTCTGCCCCCTCCCCTTTTACCCTCTTCCATTATCTCCATGTTCCCAATTTACTTGGGAGATCTTGTCTGTTTCTATTTCCCATGTACGTTAGATCCATGTATGTCTCTTTTCGGGTCCTCTTGGTTGTCTAGGTTCTCTGATATTGTGAATTCTAGGCTGGTTTTTCTTTGCTTTATGTCTAAAAACCACTTATGAATGAGTACATATTATATTTGTATTTGCCTCACTTAGTAAGATGTTTTATAGATCTGTCCATTTGCCTGCAAATTTCAAGATGATGTCATTATTTTTTTCCACTGTATAGTACTCCATTGTGTAAATGTACCAAATCTTCTTTATCCATTTTTAAATAGGGGGGCATTTAGGTTGTTTCTGGGTGCTGTTTTGAACATAATTGAGCAATGCAAGACCTTAATCTTAAACTTGGGAGGTAGAGGCAGGCAGGTTTTTGCGAGTCTGAGGTCAGGTTAGTGAGTTCTAGGCCTACCAAGGCTATATAGTGAGATCCTACCTCAAAAAAATAAAAAAAAAAAGAAAGAAAAAGGAATTTTAGTTACATGATAGACATGAACCCAAAGCTACTGGACAGAATCATACCTTTCTATCTCCAATGATGTTAACCAGTAGTACACTTTGGTGTCCTCATTAGTTGCATCTGTTTCTCAACCAAGCATTGACATTCTATGTCTCAACTCTGGATGCAGATGGAGGGACTTGAACTGATTTTACTTTTCTTAAAGCAAAATACATCAAATAAACAAGGTTGGTCATTCCAAGAGATTCCCAACTGTGGTTGTTTGAGTAGGAAATGTTCCTCACAGGCTCACATATCTGAGTACTTGGTCTCCTAGGGGTGGTGCTATTTTGGAAGGTTGTAGAAAGCCTTTGAAGGCAGAACCGTTCTGGTGCAAGTGCATCATAGGGATGGCCTTTGAGACTTAACAGCTAATCCCACTCCAGTTCTCTGTTTGCTGTGCTTGCTTGAACATACCATCTCCAGCAATTATGGACCTCGGGAATCATGTGCCCACACAAACTCTTCCATAAATGACTTTAAGTCATGGTGTTTTATCACATCAGAATATAATTAGCATACCAGTTTTCCTCAGTCTCTCAGCAGGGAGAAGAAGGCCCTTTTATATTGTCCTGGTCATGAGAGGACACATGCTTGAGCTTGAGTGGACCTTCAATACCATCCCACCCTATCCTGCAGCCACCTTTCACAGTGCCTAAGAGCTGCAGGGCGAGTCTGACCTTGTGCTAGGTTCGGGGGTTTGTGATCAAACTCTTTTTACCTTTTGAGATCAGAGAAACAGATAAAGAAGAGAAGAGCCTGTCTTATTCACTTGGGTTTCAAGAGAGGAAAAACAAAGATACTTCAAAAGAAAATTTTTCATAAGATGACCCCCCATACCCATTTTACAGACAAGAAATGCAAAAGTATAATTAAACAAACAACAACAATAACTAAAGCCCAGACTGCCTAGGGAGTTGCTTAATGGCTTTGTAAGCCATTGTCGGAACAAGATCAAGCCGTAAATAGTGCACACTTACAGACTTAGGGTCCTTTTATCTTACTTCTTTGAAATTGTGGTGAAATCCATATAACATGTGGCCATTCTCAAGTGTACAGTTCAGTGGCATTAAGTACATCCTAACTCTTGTCCTACCACCCAGCCAACCCTCTCCAAAATTGCTGCCATGTCAAGCTGAAGTTCAGTACCCAGGAGTCAATCACGTCCTATGTCCTCATCCTTCGGCGGCTGCTTTCACCTTGACCCAAGGAAGTTGTCCAAGACAAGCAACTCACATAAGTGGTGTCATATAGTTTCTGTTCCTCTGTAACTGACTTCTTATTTTACTTAGAATAATGTCATCCACGTTTATTCATGTATGTGTCGGAATTTCCTTCTTCCATGATGAGTTGTGTTTCATTGTGTTTAGCCAAGCTATGGAAAACAGGGATGAACAGAAAAGGAAAATGTGGAGTATATCCACAATGTGTTTATTTAACCACAAAGAAGAATGGGAAAAGGACAATGGATAGAACTGGAGAAAATTATCTTAAGCAAAATAAGACAGACTCAGACAGACAATTATTATGTTTTCATTTATTTATGGATCTTCAGTTACCACATATATGCATGCATGTGTGTGTGTGTGTGTGTGTGTGTGACATGACAACAGAAAGTGGACTATTTGGGGAAAGGAGAGAGGTAAGCAGGAGTGGAGAGGAAGACAAGAGAGAGTTAAGGGGAGTGCATGTGGGAAAAGGTCAAAGAACATGATGTACCTGAATGAAGATGCCTTTAGGAAATCCATTGTGTGTAATGAGCATATGTGAATAAGAGTATCCTGCCGTATCTGTCATATTTTATTCATTCATTACTTCTTTTTATAGCTTAACCTAGAAAATATCAGTTGTCTGGTTGAGTATTTAGACTTCCAACTGGCTTGAAGGAATAGAAGAGAGAGGTAAAGGTAACCCGTGGGTCTCTTGACCCCTTTGGCCAACCTATATCTCAAATATCACATTATGGTTTATAACAGTAGCAAAAAATAGTTATAAAATAACAACACAAATTATTTTATGGTTGGGGGTCCCCACAACATGAAGAACTGGAATGAAGGGTCGCAGCATTAGGAAGGTTGAAAACCACTCATGTAGAATAGTTCATAACCCGCACATTAAGCCCTCAGTTGTCAAGCTAAAGCATGAGCTCCAGCGAGGTCTCAAGGGGAGCTAGATAGCAGAGGAGGCTGCCATCAGCCTTCTGACTCCGGAAGGACTTGGCCTGTGCATCGCAGAGGAGCCCATGCCCTTCTGCCCTCAGCCTTCTGACTACAGAAGCGCTGAGCCTGTGTGTCACAGAGGAGCTCATGCACTTCCGCCCTCAACCTTCATTCACCAGCCTTCGCTGCTCCTTCTCTTCGCTTGCAAGTCTCACTTCCACGACTCACTGAGCCTGAGTCATCATCCTTGTTGTTGCCCCCTCCCCCTTGCCATGTCATGAGGATCAAATGAAAAAGGCCAAAGTTGAGTGTTGGACACCATGCCTAACATTGAAACCCTCAGTAAGCATGGCTGCATCTGTACCACACACTTCAAGTAGCATCCCTCACGAAGGAATATCCACTCCCCTACAACCCTATTTGTTAAGAACCTCCTAGATTTCACACTCCAAGCCACACAGACAGATTTCTCAGTTCCAGAAATGGATGGCTGGTCATTCTTCACTATATATGAGTAGTCACAAATATTGATAATAATCACTATATTTAACACTATTGAGCAGCTCCTAAAAGTGAGAGGGTAGAAATTAATTGAAACTATTATTTATAGATAATGTCTGTGAGGTTGTAGCAAGTAAAACACTTTTGTTGAGCCAGGGTTATGCTTGCTATGGATTGTGGATGAACTAAAAAGACCCTAGTAATATGTCTTCATAACTTCTATGTGACTTATGATGCTGTGCAGCTTAGCATCTCATTTATGATGAGTAACGTACTTTAGATGTTTTTTTTTGTGTGTGTGTGTGTCTGTATGTGCATGCTAAACAGATAAGGGTACTCTCAGAGGATAGAAAAAGGTCAGATCCCCTAGAGTTGGAGTTACAGCAAGTTGTGAGGGACCCAACGTGGGCAGTAGTACACAAACTCAGATCTTCCAGAAGAGCAAGAAGTGTTATCAACCATTGAGACATTCATCCAGCCCTAAGCGGTAATACTTTTTTCAAATCAAAGAACATTATGAAAACGTTTAATTTTCAAACAAGAGAAGGGAATCTAAATTGACACAATGTGTCCTCTGTGCGTTTATGCACTGTCTAGTGACTGCCACTCTCAAAGTTAGGTCCAGGGATTTTCAAAGATGCTAGTGTTTTCCTGGCAGCTTCCTCCTTTCATTCTGTTGGAACTACCTTTATTATTTCTGAATAAAATAGCCCCAAAGGAAAACATCATACTTGCTCAATTTCAGAGTCTTTACATAGCTCTTACCAACTCAGGGTCTATGGAACTTTATGGGTCTCTGGGATGCTCTCTTCTGTACATCAAACTGGAGCAATTCTGTTTCTCATTGTCCTGAAGACCTGTGCCATTACCATCTTGCTCTGGCTGATTCCAGGAAGTCCTTATGTGACAGCAGCATGCATAACTTCACAAGTTGTCTTTTAACAGTCCGGGATTTTTAAAATATAAAATTAACATATGTTACTTACAAAGTTAATCACTAACAATTATAAGCAAACACATTTCTTCAAAACGTCTATCTGATGTCAAAACAATTGGTGAGTTTTATGAAAAAATTAGCTAAATGAAATCATACAAATGAAGCTGTCTACTAAACCTCCCACATTACACTTGACTGTATTTCTTTCATTTAGTGATAACGTATCCTGGATAGATGCAGCTTCAAGGACAAATAAATATTTAGCAGAATTTTAAAGCTTATCCATTTATATTTCCATGTATGTGTGCATACACTTTATATGTATACATATAAATATATACACATATATGTTTATATATACATATGTATGTTCAAATATCATGGAGTTAATTTAGAAAGAACATATATTTGTTCTTAATGTAGTATATTTAATATAAAAGGAAATAATGTATTACACCTATTGTTTTATTTCCCAAAAAAGGGAAGCGTATATATTTTATCTATACTTGTTATATTTAATGTTCCTATGGCTATATTTGGAAAATCTAGCCATAATTTTTCATAAAGTAAGTGTTACATACCAAAGACACATGTTCATTTAGTCTGTAATATGCCATCTGTTGGAAGTTTCCTTCAGACCAGACATACAAGCAACTTGAGGAGGTCTGTTTTCTTGCTATAATGTTAGATAAAGGAGGATGCTTGCGTTGAAAACACCACTTGATCCCAACTTGGATTTTATTTGGTTTTATGAGGATCACAGAAAATGATGAGCATTTGCTCCCCACGTGAGTTCCAGGGGCTCCATCAGGGAGGCCTGTGAGTAGGAGGCAGTGTGTCATACCTCCTGTCTACAAGAAGACAGAGGCTCCAGTGTTGGTGAGAATAAATGCTCTCTTTTAAATTTGAGAATCCCTTCAAAATATTAAGAACCTGACACTTCTGATGAGAAGTCTTCCGTGTCTTGTAGTCTACTCTTCAAGGAGTGTATGCCATGCCATACACTACCCACTGAAGTGGAAAATTAACCAGGTGCTTAACAAGGAATCTTAGGAGCTACATACTGAAGGAGAGTCAATCTATCTATGTGTTACTAAGTGAAAATATTCTTGAGATTAAACCTCCTTCATCCATTATATAGAAAAAGTTAGGACTGGAGGTGCTGAAGGAGAAAGATGAAGAGGAAGAGGATGAAGAGGAGAATGAGGATGAAGAGGAGGAGAATGAGGAGGGTAAAGAGGATGAAGAGGAGGAGAATGAGGATGAAGAGGAGTAGGAGGGGGTTTGGAGCAAACCCTATTGTTCACTAACAGTCAAGGTTGACTCTAAGGCCAACAGGTATACTATGCGGCAACACTACTGTTCAGCTTCATTTCCCATCTCTATGCTGAGACTTGAGCTGGGCCCAAGCTTGGGCTCTTCCAGGAAAGCATTCTACCACTGAGCTATATCCCCAGCCCTAGTTTCACTTTTGGAGGATAATGCTTCCTAATTGGCCAAGTGATACATTCAATGTTTCTAGACTAAAAGATTTAAAGGCAGTTTCTTAAACTCCTCATTTATGCACTGTGTAATGAATATGGTTGTTTATATCTACATCATAGCAAGGCATAGGTTTTCCCTAAAATATGTTCCATCCTATGCCTAGTATAGTTTGCTTAACATATTACTTGGTCCGGAAAACACAGTTGGACTGCAGGTAGGTAGCTCAGTAGTAGAGTGCTTGCCTATTATGTCCAAGGCACTGACTTTAATGGTTCCCTGGTCCACCAAAAATAAAAATGCATCAGTATCAAGCCTAGAAAAATGATCAATTCTAAATGCATGTTCATATTTATATTACTAAGAAAGTCACGTGTCTACAACATTGATTTTGAGTATAGATCCACGAACTCTGGGCTGCTACTGGGCATTCAACCTTTACAAAGTTTAAGTTCAACCTATACCAAAAGAACCCAGACACGCAGCTAAACAGTTAGACTTAGACGCATGTATGATAGAAATAGGGTTCAAAATAGTACAAGGTAATATGCGGTTCACAATAATGGTCTCTGTCATTGTTCTAGTGGCTTACCAATTAATTATTCAACAACATGAATGAATGCAGGTGGATGAAAGAGATTCACTTGTTCCATTGATCTGGATACTCCAGCTGGCGCCTCAAATACTGAGAATAGGGTCCTCAACAAATCAACCTTGTGAATTCAAAGAGGAAACGCATTTCACATTGCATTTCATGTTAAATGATCATGCAAAGCCTGTCAGGTCTAGTAGGGTCTAAGTGACACTGCTTAGTCCTCCCATCAACAGAACTAGTCTCTACCTTAGGGGAATAAAAACCTTCTGAGGAGAAACAAAGTTCTGTGTTGAGAGATAATAGCACAAGGCTAAATGATGGCTAAATTAAACCTCATTTTTTTTCACCTACATACATGCACATATTTGTGTTCTTACCTTCCATCTAGGCTGCCTGTCGCAAATAAGACTGGACAAAGTATATTAAATGAGTATTTTAAGATTTTGAACAATGGTGATTACTGTTAAAACAAAACGAGATCCATTCTATCATCTTCCAGGGGATGCTTTCTAAAATGCAGAACAAGAAACCATATTCTGGCCATCCCTGACTAAAGATATAGCCAGTATGAACCTGCTATATTGATGAGAACTTATGGGTCAGCATCCCAAATCAAAGAAGAGGTTGAGAAATCTATATTGGGGATCCTTGAGTCTTGACTGAGCACGGGACTTCATCTACGTAGAGCCAGAAGTCGAATGAGAAGCTTAAAACAAACAAAATAAACACAGATGATTGGAACAGAGAATGAGAAGAACAAGTACTAGAAATAGAATGAGGATGAGGCTTCCATGTTCTACTATCCACAGACCAGCAGTCTCATTAAGCCCACAATATTGATTAGAGAACTCAGAAAAGTCATTCCTTCGGGGGGAAAAAAATATTTCTAAAGAAGATTCAGCAAGACTCAGAATCAAGTTGACTCTCCTTCACTGCTTTCCAGAACACAGCTGAGCACTGTTAAAGCAGATAACAAAATCCAGACACTGAACAACAGTCAGATCTATAACCCTCGGCATCAAATTAGAAATTATTCCAAGTGTAGAAACAGTAGCCAGAAGGAAAATCAATCAGTAGAAACACCCAGAAGTGACAAAAAGAATGGCCTTAAGAGACATGAACAATAAAACAGGAACTGTTGAAATGCTCAGGCATCAAGGAAAGCACAACGTAAAACAACAAGTAGGGAAACGTAAGGCAGAGTGGAAGTATTATAAAGAGTATAAAGGGTCCAAAGACAGCGCCTAGACCTTCTTCCCGAACAGACAAGTGACTACATAAAATGGAAAAGTCAGAAGAATACACAAAAAATAAAAACTATCCAAACAAACAAGTGGGGTCAGGGTGCGGGGAGGCTAAAATGTTAGGATTCACTGGCCTCGGAAAAGATTTAATTTTACTCTTAAATTACAGCACCAGGGAGTGAGATAGTTTCTCAAAGCAAAATCATCGAAGGTTCTCTCAATTCGAGAAAAACATCAATTTTGAGATTTTTAGAAGCTTAATTAATCCCAAAGAGGATAGTTGCAGGGAAATCTACTTGAAGATTTATCGTCATTCAACAGCAAAGATCAGTAATAATAAAAATGTCTAAAAGGTCAGAGAAAAATGACTACATGTTAAGGAAAACTAGTGACATCATGTCCGATTGAAGCCAGAAGAGGAATCCTAAACATCTCCAGAGATGGACAAGACTGGGGTAGCCAAAGTAAGGAAGAAAAAAAACGATGAACCTGCAGAAAATCTCCAATAAGATAGTCTGGGATAAGAAACCTCAGCACCCTAGAAATTCAGTGTGTTTACTTACCAAAGGCCGGGATTTTGCATACAGTTGAACAAGGGGATGGGGCTGTTACTTACAGATAAACAAGGAAGCCAGGTTTATGGTATACAGCTGAATCAGGGAGACAGATTTAGTTCATCTGGTAGGAGCAGGGGCCATAGGGAGATAGTCTTTAGGTGATGAAGATACAGAGCGGAGAAAGCTGTGGTGGACCTTTTCTGCGCATCCTGTCAACACCCACAATGGTCCCTCGGAGAAAGACTTTGATATTGACCTTTGAGCATCACCCCAAGGGGAAGGATTTCCCATTTCCTCCACTGGTCTGAGGCTATGGGGTACTTGACATCCTCGTCCTGTACTCAGGACTTGACTCGCGTAGGGCTTCCTCCACTTCCGAAAACTGACAGATTTTTAAATGACAGAAAGGAAAACAGCCGGCAGAATTCTATGCGGAGTGGGAAATATTTCTTGAAAATACAGATAAGCTAATTCTCGACTTGACAAAAGGCTAAGGACGTGACACCAGCACACCTGCTCTACCGTAGACAAAATGATAAAGGAAGCTTTTAAGCTGAAAAATAAACAGCCGATTTCGGATTAAAATTCAGATTTACACAAAGCGATGAAAACCTCTGAGAACAGTAACTACATGGGTAAATATGAGCCAGGTTTTGTTCTTTAATTTCTTATAAAAAAATCATGCATTGTTTAAAGAAAAAACAGTAACAATAAATTGGATTTTTTTGTAACATGTAGATATGATACTTGCAAAAACTGGGAGACAAAAACACATGATAAATATTTGCGTTCTTTGTGATGGGGTGGGCTGATTTTAAATCTTGACAGCCTGTGCTAAGGTAAAGTACCTGATTAACGCACAATGATTCTAAGGCCAGAGCATCTGCTGGGAGACTGTGTCTTCTATATACGAAAGGGAAGCTGCACCATGAAGTCTTAACAGTATATATGCAGAGATGGCAATTCCAGGTGGAATGCCAACCTCAGTGGGAGAAATCTCACAGGGCCCCACCCCCAAATGAAGAGCTACAGGCAATTAACTAATGGCTGCTGAGAGGGGGAGAATCAGTCTTTAGGAATGGGTCCCCTGATAGGTTATGAAATCCCAACTGGTCAGCCCTACAATCATATACATATGAGCAACACTAAATGTTCTCAGGGGGCTGTGTGTGTGTGTGTGTGTGTGTGTGTGTGTGTGTGCGCGTGTCTGAGTCTCTGTGTGAGCGAGCACAACTATGGTGATTAAAGAAGAAGAAGAGACGATGAATTTGGGAGGGAGTGGAGAGGGGAGGAGTTGGAAGAAGAGGGGGAAGTAAAAATGATGTCAGCCCAGCACTAATGTATGAAATCATCAAAAGTAAAAAAGAAAGACGGACGTAAGCTTTTCAAGCCTTTCCACAAAGACTCCAAACAAGGATGGCTTCATTGGTAAATTCCATCAAATAATTAAGGAAGAAATAATTGTATGTACTGTGAACTTTTTCAGACATACCAAGGATGGGAACTTTTCTAAATATAGGTACTATTAAAAAATATTATGAACACTGCCAATTAATATCTCTCATTAACACAAACACAGAGAAAAATACCAAAGTCAAATTCAGCGATACATAAACATATCAATGCAACAAGGGATTCTCCCAGAAACTGTTTTTTTTTAACATTTAAAATAAAACCTATGTTTATCTATAGACTTAAACGATAGAATACAAATCATTTTATTATCTTGTCAGTTGAACTAACATTTCACTGAATTCAGTTATAAAAACAGCCACTCTCAGGGAATTAGACATGGATACAAGCTTTAACCTGATGAAGGACACTGATTTTCAAAACTACAGGTGAAAGTCCATTTATTCAATACTGAACTGAACAATTTCCCTCTCCATAGGATTCAACAGTGCTAGATTCTCGTCCTCCACTCTTCCTACCATCTTGTACTGGAGAGAAGGAACGAAGAAGAAGTGAAGGCACCCAAGGTGGTGGTGCACACCTTTAGCTTCAGCACTGTGAGGTGGAGGCAGGTGAATTCCTGAGAGTTAGAGGTCAGGATGGTTTAGTGAGGTCCAGGACAGCTAGGGCTACAAAGAGAGACCCTGTTTCAAGCAAAGCAAAGAAAGACAAGACAAGACAAAAACAACAACAACAAAACAAAAAAAAAAAAAGAAAGAAAGGAAAGGAAGAAAAGGTACAAGAACTGACTGAAAAGACAAAACCAAAACTGTCTTGTACACAGTATGTCCAGAGAAATCTAAGGAATTAAAAATATATAAAGTTAATAAATTCTCAAAAGTACACAAAATCAATTAGATTTCTAATATTATCAATCAAAGATTGAAAGACAGCATGGTCTTAAAGATTAACAAATATACTCATAAGTAGAAAATGAATCCATTTCGCATGATTACAATTAAGATGAGGAGTCAAAATAACTGAATGGGAAAAAGATACTATTTTCAAAATAATACCACAATTACTGGCTGGCTGTACGAGGATGAGGAAGTGGGAGGAAGCTTAGACCTTATATTATATATGAAAGTTGACTAGAGCGGTTTAGAACAAGCAATACAACTCTATTAAGTGTAATACTTTACAAAGGACACCTCATTGTGTGAAGCACTTTCTATGTTCCAGTCCCTAGATACCATGTAAAGCTGCATAGAGTGGTATCTTATATCAAGATGGGACGCATAGAGCAGAGGCAGCAGATTTCACAAAAGCTTATGGGCCAGTTAGCAGGACATACAAGTAGTGAGCAACAAGAGACTCTATCACAGTGGAAAATAGAGAGAGCACTGTGTGTGCTCCCTGGCACTCATGAACACACACACACACACACACAAATACATTAAGATTTAGGATGTACATGTATTTCTTAAAAGGGACTTAGGAACGTATGAAATATAAAGAAATAGTTTTAAACAACCAATAAAGTAGACGCAAGGTACCTTACAAAGGAAACCATATGAATGACCGTTAGCCACAGAAATAACATTTTTTCTGCAAGAAATGCAAATTTCAGTCACAATGTGCTACCACAGTGCACCTAGTAGGAGGGCTGGAAGATCAGCCACACCTGGTGTTGCTGGGGAGTGGAGCAACTACTGATAGAAATAAAAAGAGATGTGTGTTCTTCTGAAAAGGTGTCTGGTCATTATTTACGTAAAATCATCCGTATTCTTCCTCTATGATTTTCCGCCTTCACTTCTAGGTATTCACCAAAGTGAAATGAAGTCACATTACACAGACGGTAGTGCGGAAGTGATTCTGTGGAGGTTTTCATAGGATCGTCCCAAACTGAACACTACCGTGACGAGCACCAGTGAGAAACACAGGAGCACAGATGATTGTGGATTCACATAGTGGCGGCTCCTTGGCTGTCAAAGGCATTCCTAAAGCCAGCAGCAGGAAGGAACTTCAGTGGCACTGGAGCAAAAGAAACCAGGTCCAAATCCTATAAGACTGCATGATTCCATGCAGCGTCCGAAGACCCAGAAAAGGGCAAGAACCTAAACCAGAGCAGTGGTTGTTCTTGGAATTAAGAGTTGTTGAAGGAGACAGAAGCCACGAGGATCATTGGGGAGCAAGAGAAACGCCCTACGTAGATCCCCCTGCTGTTGTATTAGCTGTGAAATGTCAGCCTGGTCTGATGCAGCTGATAGAAATTTGACCTTGATGCCGGGGTTTTCATTTGCTCATGCATGATTTTATCTGCAAGAAGTATTCGGAGCCACGGGAAGCTGCACCCAGGTGAACACAACCGAGCAGGAATATAAAATCTCTCTCTCACACACAATACCTCGAATCTGTGCTAGACCTCTGATCTCACCCATGTTGTTAGGAAATAACCACCCCGTTCAGTGCTCACTTCCTTGTAAGACAAAAGCAAGCCTTTTCCAAGGTAAAGTAGATTTCAATTTTCTTTTTTTTTTTTTTTTTTTGAGACAGAATCTGTATAGCCCAGGTTGGCCTTGCACTTGCTATCTAGCTGAGAATGAACTTGGTCTCCAAAATTTTTCCACTGCAGCCTCCCAAATGCTAGGATTACAGGGGCACCCTACCACTCCTGGTTCTGTGGAGTGGTATCAGAGCATCATGCGTATTAAGTAAGCATTCTGCCAGACCCAGCATGAATATTTATTACAGTTTTTTAAAATTTTTAATTGTCAACATGTAAACTCACGTTTTGCCAGGCTCCTACATGTCATGTCCCTGAGAATTTGTCCCAACTTCATTCTTTTTTGCATAAACCTGATATGGCATTTTTAGTGCTTGATTTTGCATGGCAAGTGTGATTTTTCCTAAAAACATTCAGTCTGCGATGTAGCTCAATTGGTGGAGTGTGTGAATCTCTGGCTTGACCCCAAGCACCACATCAAGCCAGGTATGAGAGTACCTGGTTATCCGTAATTACAGAGTATCTGTAATCCCAGCACTCAGAAGATGGAGACAGGAGGATCAAAAGTTGAAGGTCATTCTTGGTTACATAGTAAGTCCCAGGCCAGCCTGGGCTACATGAAACTCTGAATCAAAATTAATTCATTAACTGATTAAAACATCCCCTCCTTAAAAATACATATCCACCTTAAAGCAAAACTGATGGGTATTGCTTAGATGGACGCATTTGTCAAATGTAGTAGACCTTTCTGAACTGCATCCCTAAAGTCTACACTTTATGATGGGTAAGAGATGCTGGTGGTAACATTAAATCAGGTTAGCGCTTTCATTTTTCTAAAGCCCATTTCTCATCCATACGTAGGCATTAAGCTTCTGGCGCTTCTCATTTTACTTCCCACTGAGTCCTGAACTACTCACAATTCTCCAGCTATGTCAAGTTTGTTCGTGACTCTCTGACCTTGACATTACTTATGTTTACAACATCGCATCTCCCATCTTTGTCAGAGTGATTATTAACAGTCATTAAATTTTAGCTAAAATATCACTTCTCTTGGGACTTTTCCTGCCTGCCTCCTCCTCAGTCTGATTAAACACCCCTTGCTGAAGCCCTCACAGCCTTTGGACTTACTTTTAATTGTAGATTTCTGACTCGTTTTGAAGATGCTAAATATTTGTCATTTCTCTGAGATCAAAGCTGTCAAGTTGTCTGTGTGTTTAGCCCGGAGTCTCCTCTCCCGGCTCAGTGCCTGGCACGTATGGACCGTACAGCATAACGTTATCTGAAAACCACCTGGTCAGGAGAGTGAGTGGACTGTTTGTGTGCTCGTTCATTGGCTTCCTACTATAGATAAACAGTCTAACACAAACATGGTAGCCTAAAGAATTCACATTTAATCACCTTACATTCTAGAAGTCAGAAGCCTCACATGGTCTCAGAGGACTCAGTCAAGGAGTCCTCGGGGCTGTGCTCCCATGGGAACACTATTTGGAAAGTCCTCTTCATTGCTGTTGCTGCTTTCTCAAGTCCCGTGTTTCCGTTCGTATCCCCTTCCCGTCTACAAAGACACTAGCCACATCTCTTCAGTTCCCTTGGCTGTTTCTCCTGTTTCCTCACCTTTTCCCCCTGGACACCAAAGGCCTGATGCCCAGCGGCTTTTATCTGAAGGAAGGCAGGATGGGTAGGAAGACCTGGAATTCAGCAGTAAGAGGAGAATCCCATGTTGTCCTGCCTGGATTCTGTAGACTCCAGCCGCTTGCCCACGGCAAATGACGGGTGCATTTCTGTTGTCTTTAAGGAAAAGTGCTTATCATTGTCTGCTCCATCCATAGTCCTTAGCATAAGGATGCCTGTGATGACTTTGGATTGACCTGGGTGATCCAGATTGAATAGTGTAACATCTTTAACTTTTATCCCCATCCTATCCCAGCGTTCCTCTTGCAGGGTCCCAGGAATTCGGACACAGGCCTACAAAAATGCTCCCTTTGGTCTGTGCTTTGCGCTGGCTGACCGCTCCAGCCGCCTGGAATACCCTTTCTGTGTATTCAAATGCCAGGCTTCCTCTCAGACCTCAAGTCTTTGTCTTAAAGTTCTGTTAATGAGATTATCTCTATCGATCTTCTTTTAAATCCCAATAGATTATATGAGTCAGTTAACTTTGCTTTCTGCAGCCATTTGCCCCAGCACCTAGACTACAGCCTGGAGTGCGTAGTGAGTCAGGAGGTGCCTGATGCATGCCCTTGAAGGAGTATCAAGTGCACAGGCATGATCCTTACTGCACGTCTAACCAGAGAAGACGTTCTATAGCCAAAATAGAATCAGAACTACATTCATTTTGCAGAGCCCACTGTGGAAAGTAAATTCCTGAAAAAATCTCACACTGTGACATTGTATTTATAAAATCTGAGCTATTGCATTGAGATAGTGCAGACCCAGAGGTTGGAGCATCTTCGAAAGGCTCTCATCAGAGGGTTCTCTCCAGCACAGACTGTCCCAGGCCAAGATCAGCAAGGGACACTGCAGAAAAGAGTCTCTAACAAAAGCAAAATACTTCAGAGTTAGTCAAGCGGTAGTGGGGCTGCTGTGCAGACATTTGTCATGTCAAAATTTGGAAAGATCTAGAATGTAATAATCAGAGTCATCGGTGGAATTAGTTGTGATTTTTTGAGAGTACAATGGCCCTATTCCTTTCTTGCTTGAGTATCCATCCTGTCATAGCATCGTGTGCCTGTCAACCCTTCCCTTGGTTAGCTGCATTCACAAAGTCCAATGATAAAGAAATCTAGCGCTGAACTCTTCCTACACATGCAGGGAATAGGCTCATGCTCAGAATGGTCATTTGAAGCAGGAATGCAACAGGAATGGGGCCCTTCAAACGCATACTGTCTTTATAACAATGCCGTGTATTATAAGGGATGTCTGTGTATATAGACATGTGCTTGTACAACTTGCATACAGCTCGTGTGTGTGTGTGTGTGTGTGTGTGTGTGTGTGTCCCCTCAGTTTTGATCATGGAGTTATGAAGAAACAAGATCTTTCTGGTCTCCTGCAGTCTAAAAGTATAGTTGATCTTATAGGGACTTTAAAATGTAAACACTGAGTACCATGTTGATATTATAAAGTCGAAAATATGAGCTGGATTGTAGTTGCCACCCGCAGTGGCGATTGATTTTATTTGGACTAACTCTGGCTCGCAGAAGGTATACCTACTTTTTTTTCTTTTTTGTCACTACAAAACTGAGCCAAGCAGTTCCTTTCCAAATATCATTACATAATGAGAGAAAGCGAAAGGAAAATAAACAGAATGGTGTGTGTGTGGGGGGGGGGGAATTACAAGAAATCAGCTTAAAACTCAAAGGGCTTTCATCCCATTCTGGGTTCTTTGTCTGTGTTCTAGATGCTGTCTCAAAATAATTGCATCCTATACGTTCCAGAGCAAGTAGTAGGATGCAGACACTTAACTGGTCCCTCACCTTTCCACTCCCAACCTATTGCTTTGAATTTAAAAAAAGAAAAATCGTTATCATGTGTCACTATTAAATCTAAAGTCCAATATTATTATCCTTTCTAAAAGGGTGACACTTTTTACTTATTTGAGTGACACCTTCCGAGTTAGACCTCATTTTATATCCACAGAAATGGGGACAGGTCCTGTATAATAATAACAAAAAAATACACTAATCTGGTAGTTGAGTAACCTAAATTCCTGTCCTGGTTTTCTCAGGAGCTTAAAACTTGAAATCTCCTCTGTGAAAATACAGCAACTGACCCTGCCTATCTCTTGTGTCCACTCAAGCTCTCTGTATCTATGATCACCCTTAACCAACACTACTGAGGTTCTTCTAGAAGCAGGATACTTGCCAAACAACAGCTCCATCTTTATTTCTCCATTTTAGTCCCACCCCCAATCTTTATTAAGAAACAGAGTCCCATATTGCCCAGTCTGGTCTAGAATTCTCTATTGTTATCCCATTTGGCCTTGAATTCATAACCCTTCTCTTAGCCTCCTGAATTCCATCCAGGTTTACATGATCAGTATCTACTGTGTCTTTATTTGTTGTTGTTGTTGTTGTTGTTTGGTTGTTCAGTGCTGGGGATCGAACCTACGAACCTCACATATCTTGGCAAACGCTAGAACTGAGCTCGATCGCCAGTCATTTCTATCTTGATTTTTTTAAGAAAGATAAAGAAACTTTGCAAGGTCTTGTGACTTCCTAATGCCATACCTCCTTACAAAGGCCATCGCTCAGAAGCCATGCAGATCTTTTCTCTACAATGTTATGCCAATGTCCTCAAGAAAGACATCTCTATATTTACAGATGGACCAGAACCCAGGCGATGGACATCTGGTACCCCTCACATCCACCACTCATCAGGACGTCTCAGGAATGTGCATAGTCGATGACTTAATCTCTGCTGGTTAGCTTACAGGTGGACGGGACCCCATTGGCATAGTATAATCCTCCCCTGGGGGTTGTAAATAGAGGTGGGGATCCATCCTTATGAAATGATAGAAACTGTAAAATGGAAAACTCAGGGGCTAGCAGAGAGCATTTCTTGCCGAGGGAAGAGAGTTGGTTTTCCATCAGAGTCGGTGAAGGAGGCGGACAGGAAGGATGCTATAGCTAAAACTTTACAGTCTCTGGTAAGGAACTGAGACACTGGACCTAGCGCCCGTCATTATCAATGATGCTTCTCTCTTGAGAGTCTCTTCGCACTATTAAATCCATAAAGATCTTCCCGGCAAGGTCTCATCATGGGCTCAGCATAGATCTTTAGGTGAGGCACTCTGGACTCAGGTTCCGGGAAATCTACTCCACAGTAGATATTTTTTTTTTACCAATATATTATAATCTCATACTCATACATCTAATTGTGACATTATAGGCATCTTCACTAGGTTCTTTCACAGATTTAATGACCCTTTGCCTACTGCCACCCTGCCGTATCTCTTAGTCTTTTGTTTCTGTCTAGCCATTTGGGCTTTTAATGCTATGTTGAAATAGCCGTTCAGAGACATTTGAGATTTTCCTCTTCAGTGTGTGTCGGAAAGACAAGCATGATGATCAAGTGATCGTCATCTGCCTGGTAGAAAAAAAAAATCCTATTTTGCTTAAGTGAATCAGAGACAGCCTAAAACCCATTTATTTAGCTGCTTCTGGTCTGGTTTATAAATTCTGGAAGAATACCTCACTGGAGAGCTTCGTATCTCCACAGTCCTTAGGTGTTTTATTTGTAGGTTTTTAAAAAGTAAATAATCAAGAGGAGGAAGTGTGTCTGTATTTGGTCTTTTGAATGATGTAAGGTACCTGTTTTTTTTTTTCCTAGGGAAATGTTTCCTGTTACGTAAAGTCCATTTCCATGAACTCAGCTGTTTGGGGGAGTGAGAAATTTACCCCATCCTGGAATCTCAAATAATAATAATAATAATAAAATCATTGTAATGCCAGTACATAGCTGGTTTTAGTTATTAGCTCCAGCTCTTCCCTAATGCAGAGTTAAGCTATTCCATGGCAGATGCCCTCCACCTTCCTCATTCAGGACGGAGGGGTAGTATTGCTTTACAGAGGCTATCTGCAGCTTTTTTTTGGGGGGGGGGGCGGGCTTGTATTCTCAGTCTGTCATAGACACCTTCCCATTACATCTGGGCTAAAGGAGTAAAAGCCTGAATTGAGACTGAACCAGTGGTGGTCCACGCCTTTAATCCCAGCCCTCGGGAGGCAGAGGCAGGCGGATCTCTGGGAGTTCGAGGCCAGTCTGGTCTACAAGAGCTAGTTCAGGGATAGGCACCAAAGCTACAGAGAAACCCTGTCTCGAAAAAAAAAAAAAACAGTCTGCAGAGACACACAAGGAGAGTCCATCCTCAGCACATCACCTTGCAGAGGGGTAGCCAGTCCCTCTTAGCACAGCCTAACATCTGAGCAAAGTAAACTCTACACTAGGAATGCTGAGGCTCCTACTAAGTAAAATCTCAGTGTGGCTCCAGGAAAAGGTGCCTGTTCCCATAGAGCAACCGGGATGCCCTCACCATGTGCTGGCAAATCTGTCTGGGGAGAGTTCCTTGCCGCCTTGTTCATTCCTGGTAGAACATTGGAGGCCCTTAAATCGCTCACCTTTGGTTGCTGAAATATCTTCTAAGATCAAGAGCCATATACTCAGAGGAACCCTGTCTCAAATATATATATATATATATATATGCATATATATATAAATAAAAAATTAAAAGCAAAAACTTACACTTCTCCTTGTGGGTAACAGTCCTGATTTTCACAATTCTCCGTCCCTAAAGCGACTCAATCCCTTTTAATGGCGCTCATGCCCTCAATCAGGGCTGTGTAAACAATCCATATTACAAATTTCACGAAGACACATGTGAACATTTAACAGGCTTTGGGAGACATTCAGGGTTTAAAACGTCTAGGTGGATTTTCTTTCTTGGAGATTATCCGGTCCTAGTAACAGGCAGAGAAAATATTTCCCATGCCTGCGAGTATTTAGGCCTTTCTTTGTATGCCTCAATCTTTTTCTTCCATAAAGGGGAAGTGGTGTGCATTGGGGGGCGGGGGGGAGCAAAAGAAAAATGTCGGGGGAGGTGGGAGCTCGGCGCGGCTGGAGGATCGGATTCCAAACAGGATCCCTTCATCCACTTCCAGTTGTGTGAAAGCGCCAGGCAGCGTTCATTTTCACTGTATCTGCTCTCTTAATTGTTTCTGCCTGTTCATTTCATTCTCCAGTGAAAACATTAGCCTAAGGGACATTTGAAATCAAAAGGCAGGTTTGAAGTTTAACAGGAAATGAACAGTGGTGTTACTGCAGCGTTCAAGGAAAAGTCGAGAGCTGGAAAGAAATAGGCAGGCTTCTAAGCTCCACGTATCTGTTCTCTTTTCGGTTGTTGTTGCTTTTTCGTCTCTAAAAGTTAAGGTTAAAAAAAAAAAAAAAAAAACAAGCAAACAAACACATCCCATGGGTCCCGAGCTTTTCCGTGGCTGGGTATCTAACAGATGTTGTGAGGCCTGCACTCGCGGGCTTAGCTTAGATGAAATGAAAATCAAGAGATTTTGAACTGTTATGCAGGAATTTATAAAATCCTGCATGGATTTCCTGACAGCTATAATTATTTAATTCTTTCAGAATTATCCCTCTCCACCCCCAAACCTCCTCTTGGCAAAATTATCAAGATAATTAAGGAAGTAGTGGGAAGGTTAGAATCCGAACCATCTCGAATACCCAACAGGCCAAATAATTGCGTGCGTCTCCGCTTTTTGTTTGCAGTGGAATAGGGATTCTGCCTGGTGACACGCGTGTGCCAGTTACCTTCCACCTCTAGCAGGGAAATTGCCTTCAGACAGAGCAGAATTGAAGCTTCAGACATCAACGTTCCTCACTCCAGTTGCCTGCCCACACCCAAGGCGGCGTGGTTTAATCTCTACCAGCATCGTCTATGCTAACTGCTGCCCTGTTACCAACTCGGGGTGACGTTGTAGACCTTGTCCATCTTCTCCCTGATCACAGACACAAAGGAGCAGATGTCCAAACACCACCCTTAGAGGACCCAACTCCGAATACTGCCTGTTTTACAACATTCCTCACCTTAACAAGGAAACTAAAGAGTCCCTGGGAGCAAAGGCATCAGCAAACGTGTTTCAAATGGCCCAGCCAGACACAGACGTTTTAAGAGTTGAATAATGGGGTGGAAAACATCAGACTTGGAAAAAATAAACAGAAGTCTAGGTGTTTCCACATACAAACGTCACGAGACCTTTTATTTTTGGAAGTGCTTTGGATTCATTCAGGTGGTCACAATGAGGATCAGCCAGATAATAAGCAAGAGCCCTTTCCTGCCTTTGAGGAACAATGGATTCGATGTAGATCCAAATTTGTAAAAGAAACAGCCATGATTTTGCATGTGATTATCTAATGGAAAAAGCGCTGGAGTTTGGAATTCTTTGGCTGGCATTGTATTTCATAGACATGGGCACACCTGGAGAAATAATTTAATCAGTAGTCAGATTCAATTATTTGTTGGTCATGCACAGCACTCATCAGTTTTAGGAGCAGCAAGACGCAGGAACTGTTGATTCTGAAAGTCGGGAGAGCTGGCTCGGTTAGCTACCTTCACAGTGACCATTCTCCGTGGAGAATGCAATCCTTCGGCGGTTTCTGTTCCTGGAATGGACTCAGTATTTGTGGTGGCAGAGAGTGGGGGTGCAACACTGGTTATGGGGCTGAAATAGGAAAAGCAAAGCAAAGCAAATGAACAAATTGCACGTTAAATACGTTGAAGGGAGGGGTTGTATTTTTACAGGTATCAATTATCAGCGTTACGAGTAATAAATAATGCTAAATAAAACATGTAACTAAACGGGCATTAAAGGCCTTTACGTATATAGAAGACAAGAAAAGCTCCCCCTCCCCTCCTATGCTGCAGACTGCAGGCATTTCCCTCTGCCTCTGTCAAGTGCAATTCTTTCTTGATGAATGACAAGGCAGGATAATAGGCTGTGGTCACCATGGCAACCAGACAGCAGCCCTGTGTGCCTAGCATTTTTTCATCTGAAAATGAAACCAGAAGCAAAGAAAAGCTGAAAATGTAACCAACAGATTAACTGATACAGAAAAAAGAAAGTAGAAGAAAAGAAAGAAAGGAAGAAAATAGGAACAAAAAGCCAAGTTAGATTACAAGCAATTAAACGACAGCACCTAGTTCTCTCTGTACCTTCCCACTCTCGCACACATCAGCCGGAAATTTTAAAACAACGTTTGATAAACATGAAAGAAGAAAATCGTGGTTTTTCTCTTTTCCCCCCCGAAAGGCTTCATTTCTTTTTAAAAATCGAGGTTTTTGTTGTTGTTGTTGTTTCTGTTTCTGTTTTAAGGCAGTTAATTCCATTAAACATGGCGGTTCATTAAGATCCATGCGTTAGTTTGTTCTGGAATTTCTAAATTCCTCTCCATGCCCCCTTCCCTGGACTCTCCAGAGACCATGGGCTTCATGGGCAACAGTTTTATCTGGGGCCTGGGTGGGTGTGGCAAGGAGGGAGACCTAGAGATGGGTGGTAAGACCACCAGCCCTCCTGGATGGTGTAGATTCTGGACACTGCATGCCGACTCAGAGTGACAGTCAGGGCTAATCGTATCTCTAGCTCTGTGCCCCATCTCCGTTCCTGCTCAGGGGAAGGTGGTTGAGCCCTCGTGGATGGCGTAGACTCCGGACACTGGATGCCGACTCAGAGTGCCAGTCAGGGCTCATCAGCTCTGCAGCTCAGGGGAAGGTGGCTGAGCTCCAGAGGGTTGTACATTCTGACCCCTTGCTCCATCTCAAAAGTCTTCGTTGCAATTCTCCTCAGAGATGTTTCCGGTCTCTACTAGACACCAATAAAGAAGAAAGCAGACCCAGAGAGGAGCCCTAAAGGAGTGTGTCCTGAGAGTGATTGTCCTTGCACTAGGTATCTGGTACAGGAAAGAGCTTTCAGCTGGTGCTTAGAGGACAAATACTCCATTGGAAATTCTGCAACTCCGGGAAGATGAAGCACAAACCAAATGTATCTCGGGACCCAGACACATAGCGTGAGTCTTAGCTCAGCTCTACCCTTTGGTGATAGGATAATGCATACCAACCCTTGGGCTCGGGGAACCAGCTGCAAACTTCTCTGACCTACAGCGGTTTGGGCAAATCTCACCCACTTAGCAGGAATGAGAGCATTTCTGAGATCACAGGGCAAGATTCAGTTAGCTTCTCCCTTCTCACAAACAGAACATAGAAATGCCCGTGGAGTGTATGTGTGTGCTGTGTTGAAGGCAGATAATGAAGAAAGAGATGAGGGATGCAGAACCACCTGCTTCAGAAGGCTGTGGACCAAATAGGGGATCTCACACGGGGTGCTTTGAAAATATGAGGTCACTTGTGAATAGCTAAGTGGATCACCCAGGAGAGTCCTAAGACTGACACTCCCACCTGTCCTGCTGCACTGAAAGGGGCTGATCAGTTGACTGGACTGTTTGGGGGAGGAATTTGCTGTGAAAGGGGAAAAAGGGCTGGAATAAAAAAAAGAGGCTCTCGGAACAGTTGACAGATGCTAGTGAAAGCCCCAGGCATCCGGATACCGACAAGAGGCCAAAATGTGCCTGGTCAGAGTCCTCCCAAATTTCCCCCTCACATGCCCAGTGGTGGCACTGGCCACCCACAGCAAGGCCTAATAAATCCTTCCTTTGTCCCCATTTCCCCAACACACACAAATGCAAAGTAAACAGTTGGATCAAAGCGTTCAACGTGGTCTGTGCTGTTTTATTTGAAAAGATCAGGTCTGATATTTAAGAGGAAGAGTCCATCTGTCTGGACGGAGCTCAAGAAGCCTCAGACAAACTGTAAACAAGACCAGGGCACAAAGTCGTCCTCACGGCCCACAGCCTGCTGTTGCCACACTGGAGCTTGGGAGATGGATTTTCCTGCCCTCTCAGGCAAAGGGAGCTCAGTTGGACTGAAACTGACCCGCACAAACTTCATCTAGACATAGTGCATGATGTCATTCATTGGTGGCTAGCTTTTGCTAAGCGTCTATAGACCTAAGATGGTACCTATCAATAGTTTCAAAGTTTGTAGTTAGAACATGGTTTACACACTATTAAAAACCTTAGTTGTTCAAATAAACTCCTTAATAATGAGAGTAAAAAAAAGATAAGGAATAAAGATGAAAGGGAAGGGGTAATGATTTTATTAAGTGTGATATAGATTTCTAAAGAAGGTTTTTTATTATTTACCACTTTTGTAACACACGGTAGCACACTTACCTCATCTTTTTTTTTCTGGACATTTATCACACTTAGTGTTCTCAGTGATCATGTGTTTTTCTGCAGTGCCCTGAGCTCTCTGCAGCTGGGTCATGGCCATCTTATTGCACTGACACATCCTTAGGTCTTAACAGAAAGCTTGGCTCATAGTAGGCCCTAAAAATCACCTGCTAACAAAACAGAAGAGCGTTGGAGTCGTACTACCGAGTCTGCCCTGATAATGTAGTATTTCCACAAACTTCTCATTGTGGGAAATTTCCCTTTCTGAGCTTGAGTCCTCCTCCATAAAATGAGGAGAAAACTACCCCATCCTTCGGTGCAGGCACACACACGTATCGGCCTGTATCTGCGCATGTATATATGTGTATAGAAGACACGCTGATTTGCTGTTACTCGGCTACCATCTACCTGTTTTAGTTTTTGAGACAAGGTTTCTCTATGACCGGGAACTCGCCAAGTGAGCAAGGCACACTCTCCAGGGTACTTCAGGAACCATTCTGTCTTTGTGTCTCAGTACTGGGGTTAAAAGAGTGTGCCAACACACCCAACTCTTCCACTTGGGTTCTGTGAATCAAATGTAAGCAATTGGCTCTCCCTAGACCCAGAAGGCAAAGTCTTAGCTAGATTGCTGTGACTCCTAATCAGGACGCATGTGAACTGCTCAGTGCATGGCACAACAATACAGGTCTACAGTGGCTGCTCATTTTGTCTTTTAAACTCAATGCTTTCCATTCCAAAAGATTTTTTCCTGCGTCTTTGGAAGCTCATAGAGTGGTGGTAGAGGAAAGGCAAGGCAATGAAAGGCATGTTCTCTAGAGTGTGGCAATGTGGACTTGTCGTGTCAAGTGTAGGCACAAAAAGAGTAAATGCTGTCTTGCAGATATCCAGAACAGTGATGGGAAACAGAACAGAAATGGAGCATAGAACCGCAGCATTACAAGGGCAATGGGACAAAGCATAGACGCACAGCAGTATGGACATCAGTCAGGGATGCCCTACATCTAAGCATCTGGTGAATAAACCATAGATGGCAAATCGAGGTATACAGTATATAGTTAGCATCAAAGAAAGATGGCACTGGGGAATTTATTAACAACTATTGCATATGGGACAATGAGTAGGGACGTGTGTATGTATGTAGAGAGAGAGTGGTAGACATATAGAAAATGTTTACAATGTTGTCACATGGCACATCTCAGGCTCTAGTGAGACTGTTGGGGTTTCTACTCAGCTTCTTCTATTTCCTGACCCCCTGAGAAGGCACACTACTTGAAATTTCTCGTGGTCATTTCCTGATCTGAAACCAAGAGGGCAGCAGCAGTTGTGCCTCGCAAATTTCTGTGGTCATCAAGCTGTTCGGTGTATACAATAACCCTTGGAAGGCCGAGGTAGTGATTCAGTGGTAAAAGCACTTGATGTGACAGCAAGAGGACCCAAGTGCAACACCCAGGATTCATGTCAAGCTACGCGGGACTGCATGTCTCTGCAACTCCAGCATGGGGGAGAGGGGGAGCATCAGCAGATCTAGGGAGCTTGCTGACTGCATGTCTCTGCAACTACAACATGGAGCGGGGGCATCAGCAGATCTAGGGAGCTCGCTAGCCAGGTGAAATGGGGAGCTGCTGATGTAATAATAGGCCCTGGCTCAAAAATACTCCATGTTTTGGAATATTATTTTAACTGTAAAGATGTGTTATGTTTGCCTATGCTGACGAATACTACCTTAACGGTGTAAAGGCACGCTACCTTTGTTTCTGCTGCATTTGTTTAATTATGTAAGGCTGTGTTGCATGTGTTTCACTTTGCCTGCCTAAGGCACCTGATTGGTCTAATAAAGAGCTGAATGGCCAGCAGCTAGGCAGGGAGCAGAATAGATGGGACTGGCTGACAGAGAGAATAAATAAGAGGAGAAATCTAGGCTCAAGGGGGAATGAGAGAAGAGAGGAGAGAAGTGAGGAGAGAATGAGGGAGAGAAAGAGGGAGATGTCCGTAGCCAGCCAGTGAGCAGCTAGCCAGCAGACACAGAGCAGGTCGTTCAGAAAGAAAGGTAAAAAGCCCCAAGGCAAAATGTAGATGAAGAGAAACAGGTTAATTTAAGCTGGAAAAAAAAAAGCTAACCAGAAATGAGTATAAGCTAAGGCCGAGCATTTATAACTAATAAACGTCTCACTGTCATGATTTTAGTGGCTCTAAAAGAAAAACCTGGTACAAAGAAAGAAAGAACAGAACAGAAGAAGACTCCCTACATCATCCTCCAGCTTCTGCATGCATGAACATGGATGTTCACATCTGCACACAAACATGCACATACAACATCTCATGCACGCACACACAATCATGTGGCATGTATACATGGTAGGGGGCTCGTTAGACTTTACTGCTGTAGGGAAATTTTGCACTTACTCATTCTTTTTAAAAGTAAAGGAGATGATGAGCCAAATGCCAGCTCCATTTTTGAGGGGAAAGAATGAGGTTTGGAAATCGTTTCTGCCACTTATGAGTTTTATTGGTCCCAACTGAAAATAGAAGTAGGAAGTCCCAGCTCCAGAAGACGTGCGATGAGCCACCCATTCAAGACAAAGTATCAACAGTGACCATGCAAATGGCAAACCTCTAACCACAGGCAATGAGAATCCAGGAGCCTCAGCATTTAACGCCAAGCCAGGGCAGCAGAGGTCAGGGTCCCTCTTCTGGGAAATGGGGAACAGCATAGCTCAGTCCATAAAGTGGTTGTCATATAAAAACAAGGACCCAGCCTACAAGCATACCACCCCAAACACTGGATCTCTCTCCAGAAACTGGGATCAATGAAACAGCTGTACTGGAGATCACATGATCAACCCAGTGGCTAATTCCTGCTGAAAAATTCCTACTGGAGAGCTGAGTGAACCTTCCAAACTAACCATTCAGCTTAAGCATTCCCACAGGCCACCAATGACCGCACTGGCCGAAGCCGCCAGCATATGTCCCTCCTATTCATCTCTGTTTGCGTCCTTCCCGCACTACACTGTCCTGTCGCATGTGTGTGACCCTCTAGGGAGAGCACCGTTCCTTCCACCTCCACCTGACAAATTCTCCCTAATCTGCATGCCAGCTACAGGCTACTTCCTCTGTGGAGACCCCCCCCCCTCCTCCTCCAGGCTGTAAGCCAAATCCACTTCTCTTAGGCAGCAGACAGTTTCTGCTTTGAATTAGAATCGTGTACTATCTGCCTTTTGTCCTCCACACAGCGACACACTTCTTTTATGAGACCATAGTTACATTTCAACCATATTTCCTTTTTCCAATCATCAGCAGTGTGTGTGTGCACGCATTTGCGTACATGTGTGTGTGTATTGTTGTTATTTGACAGATGCGTGGAATAAAAATTCGTGAAGAAAGGAAGAAATAAAAAAGTTAATTTATAAACATCTTACCAAGAGTCAGACTCAGTTTTGTAATAAAGACCAAGCTAACCATAAGGTTAGCATTAGCAATCATGAGCATGAATTAGCACTTATCAATACCAGGAGCCAAGAATGAACTAATATCAAGGAGAGTGAGGCAGTGGTGAATGAAAGACTCATATCTGCACACACATATACACATACACTCACACACCGAGCCCATATAGCCAGTGCATGGGACGTGCATTTGTCAAACCCCAGCCCAAATATATAATTGCAATCCATGAATGACAGAGGGAAAGACATTACAGTAAGTTGTGAGAACACAAACAAAGGGACAAGATCTAATTGGGGGCAGGTCATGAAAGGCTTCCTCGGGGAACTGATGTTTCAATTCAGATTTGAAATGTGGATAGCAGGGGCTCACGGACAGTGCTGCGGCTTGATGGCAGGGAACGGAACAGAGTGGCCATTAATGGCATCTTGCCCTACAATCAGTTTCTAAGACTGATCCACACGGCATCCACATGGATGCCATCCGTGCTAATCATTTTGAGTGTGTATCGAAGAAAGGGAGGCAGGCTGTAAGAGGAATGGCTGAAAGAAGAAAAGGGATAAAGGAGGAGAGAGATAAGACTCGAGGCTGGGGGTGGGGAATAGCTCGATGAATTAATAATAAGCCCGGGTGTGTAAAGAAGAAAAATCACAAGGAAAAATGAGGTGATCTTGACGATGCCATCAGTCTTTAAACCTTTCACTGGGACTATTTTGTTTTTGCAGTTAAACCTTGAAGTTAAAAGAAAATCCCACTGTGCCTTACATGCCAACAGGCAACTCTGTATCCGCACCCGCAGCCAGTGTGAGAGGGGTGATTGCCTGGGGAGTGTATGGAATGTCGGCAGTCCAGAGAGTCATAAGGTTAGGTGGGATCAAAGGTGAGAGGTGCGGCCAAGCCTTGATGTCTCGGGCCCAGGCTAGATTCTGTATATAAGCTCTGCTGGCACGACACTTGTGGAAGCAGCTGGGATGGTGGGTGGCACCTGGACAAGGAGAAGGCAGGTGGAGGGGTCCTGATGGCGTCTAGGTTTTTTTTTTCCAGAGCTTAATACCGCAAGAATTAAAAAAGGAGCCAGAGAAGGCACAGCAAGACTTCCGAGACAATGCAGTAAAGGTTTGATATGCATGGTGAACTGTCTGCAGAGTGCTGGCCTGGGCTCCAGGAGACTGCACGCAGGCTTTAGAGACCTGGCTAATTACTGGATTTCCCCACGTGAGCAGATGAACTTGTCTAGTTTTGCCAGCACGGTCACATGGAGATGCCTACGGCAGAGAGAATTCCAGGTGGGTCTACCTGTGCATCTAGACTCCAGTGGGTCTGGACTTGGAGATCGGCAGAATAAGGGGAGAGTGCCGAGTGTCTAGACGAATGAGAACATGGAATAGAGAAAGGAGAAGCGTCGTGAACAAAAGAGGAACATTGTCAGCTTAACAGTTTCGCAAAGCTAAATGGTGTCAGGAAACACGAATAAAAGTGATTTATCCAGGCCCCTCCCTTTCACCTTCACGTGTCTTCCACCTTGTCAAAAGATCTGTCTTGGGAGAATCCTGCTCTAAGCTCTTACGACTTTACAGTCTATAAGGCTCCTTTATTAAAGCGCTAATACCCCTGGGAAGAACCCACCTTATTAAATAATATCTCAAAGAAGGATTAATCCATCAGTTATTCTCATAGGTACCGAGAAGAATCCTGAGGCCCTAAAGGGAGGATGTGGGGGAGAGCCGAGGGTTGGGCAGAGGCACTGAGGTGAGGAGTGGGAGAGCCCTGTGGGAAATCTCCTCCAAGTTCATCGCTGTGGGAGAGCATCTGTTGGCTCCTGAAGAACAGCGCCCACTCTGACACAAAGGTGCTACGTGCACAAATGTTTGATCCCAAAGGACTCATGCGCATCAATTATATAATAAAAATCTACCATATGAAGGGCATGTGTTCTTTAGTAGCCATGAAACTTCACATGGTTGGCTATTTAGCCAGGGGCAAGAAAAGAAGAAGCTGAACCAAGAGGGTGTGGCGATCTACTTAGTGCACACATAGCTGCTTCGCCTACTGTCCACTATCGCGAAGGGGTTCAGCTGGCTGATATTGAAATCGAAACGCAGTTTGGTAAATCCCAGGTCATTAATGCTTTACTTCCAAACTTCATCTCTCTTTGTCTCTGTCTCTGTGTCCCTGTCTCTCTGTGCGTGTGTCCTCCCTCCTTTGATTTCTCTCTCACACACACTCTCTTTATACATTTATATACACAGAACACATACATACCATTCACATTTACGCAAGGATGCAGAAACCGATAAACTTTGAAACTTCTTTATGACGTAACTTTATCTGCAACAGCAATAACTCTTCATCTGGAAAGAGGACTCGCTTGCCCAGTGAAGAAGCCCGTCATCGCCGCAGAGCACTCTAGGCGGGCTAAAATGGAGACCAACTCTCATACAAGATCACACAGGCAACTGAGTACAACGACTTGCTTTTGTATGACTTTTAAAGCTTTCAAAACCTACTTTTAAATGTGGCCTGGCATTGGGTCAATAGTGATTATCCTTTGACCTCTGGAGTTCGGGAGACACACTCAATAAATCACGGGCTACATACTCTGTGATGTTTTAAACGAGAAATGTCCCCAATAGGCTCAGCCACTTGAGCCAGTGGGCCTCCACGTGGCGCCATTGTTTGGGAAGGTGCAGCTTTGCTGGAGGAAGAACATATATCACGAGAGGTGGGTGCTGAGGGGTTAAGGCCTTGCTCTACTTCCAGTTTAATTTCTGCTTCTTGTTTGTGGTAAAAGGAAGTGATCTCTTAGCTTCCTGCTCCTGCTGCCAAGCCTGATTCTTGCTGCCATGATTCCCCAACGCCATGGACTCTTATCCCTCTGGAACCACATGCCTAAATAAACTCTTCTTTGAATGTTCTCAGTCATGGTGGTTTCTCACAGCAAGAGAGAAGTAACGAAAACAGACCATTTTCTCCAAAGGTCTGCAGAAGGCTTCTGTAAGCCTCCTTCAGAGAGGTAGCTCAAAATTAACTGAGTATGTTGGGTTGGTGGCATTCAGAATTTTTTCATTTAGAATTAGGCAAGATCATTTTGTTGTGTGTCCTTGAGACCAGTTCTCTCTATCTTTCTTAAACTGGCCTTAAATTCATGACATTCCTCCTGCCTCAACCTCACAACAACTAAGATTACAGATATGCATCACACAACTGGCATGGAGGTGTGTGTCTTTTTAAGAAGACATTCAGGATTTTCAAACCATGAAGACGCCTTTTTCTGTCATCATAGGACTTTTACAATGAACGATACGATCTTGGTATTCATGAGGTCAAGTTTGATCCCTGTATATGCCCAACTGTTTCTACCACACAGACACTTGTCTGTCTTCATTATATGCTGTGATATTAACCAGGAGCCTCCAAGAAATGCCATTGTTTAAAAGAAATGAGGACCTCATGCCTTTCATGGTGCACATCTTTGACTTATCTATTTCGCTAGATGATTCAAGAGCCAAGCATGCTGCTGTATCAAAGAATGAGCATTCTCCTAAAGTGAGTGCGTTTTATTGGGACTAGGAAGACAGCCCAAAGAGTGCGCTTGTTTTCTCCACCCAGTGACTCTTTCGCAAATGTGTTTTAATGCACTTGACATAATTATGCATAAGAACAGATGGAATGGAGTCAGAGGTAACACAGAGCATCCGAGAGCCATTTTGATTTGACTTTCGAATGCAAAATTCTCCATCTATGCTGTCTTGCCACGTTCATTATTTTCGCTTACTAGGGAACACGCCGGGTAGTCATCCTTCAGTAGGATCTCTCAAATCCATCTCTTACCATTGTCAAGATATCGCTTCTCTTTTCCATCAGGTAGAAACCTACCCTACTAATTTTCCTGGCACTGAATGTTCCTTAGGACCCGCATGTCTTTACACTCCTGCTTCCTCTCACTGGGTGAGCACCTTGGGGGCTAGGTTATGTGTTACTTATTGTTGCAGTCCCAGGATATAATAAATCCTCAATTAATGTTTACTGGATGAGTTAAACACAAAGTACATAGCAAA
Organism: Alexandromys fortis; assembly: GCF_014885135.2. Classification (NCBI taxonomy): domain Eukaryota; kingdom Metazoa; phylum Chordata; class Mammalia; order Rodentia; family Cricetidae; genus Alexandromys; species Alexandromys fortis. The sequence goes on along the minus strand of NW_026068059.1, from coordinate 280,662 downwards.
TAATTGAAATGCTATAGAGCCAGTTGGTTCTATAATTTTTTTTTAAGTGTTGGTTTAACACAAACTATTATACTGCTTTGGGCAAGCAGGTGAGTAGTTACTTGCAAAGCTGATGTATATAATTCTGTGCGTTGTATTACAATGATGTGATTAAGCTAGCCTAATTTGAATGAAAGACTCTCAGACCATTGGTGCTATTTACATCCTTGATGATATTCCTTGAAAGACTTCGTGTGTTAGTCAAATACTTAAAGCCTTGATTTTTACAACAGTGGTTTTGGGGCCAAACAATAGGACCCATCAAAAACACCCAATCCAGCTTTGCAGTTTCCCTGACTGTTAGACTCTCGATTTGCTTCATCATTGACAACATGGCAAGATGGGAAATGACAAAGCAGACAAAGGACCACAGAGGCAAAAGAGTAAGATACACGGAGAGCATACACAGGATAAAACTGGTATGTTAAGAAATTTCTTCCTCTTGAATTCTTGTATCAATTTCTGGAAATATACATAAAATCTCAATTCTTGTTTCACAAATTCCAAACCATCATTATGCATACACAGTAACTTTGTAAAAAAATCATTATCAATTTGTAGGATGGCATAGAAATTGTTTTACTACAGGAGGTAAGATCTGTTGACACACTGGACTCTGATTACTATATTTAGCAAGCTAAAATCCAATGGCAGGGCCCTAACTCAACATAGGCTAGACGTCAAAGGGAAAGCTTTTGCACCTTAAGTCTTTCAGTGGAATTCTAAATTCATCTGGGTTTATGTACATAGCCAATAGCAAGGTGGATTTGAAATTAAGCAGTTTTATGACTTTAAAGCAATTGTGTGTACATGTGTATGATAGGCACGTTTCGTGGGGGTTTGTGTCTGTCTGTGACATGCATGCCTACCTGTGCTCTTCTGCATGAGGTCAGAAGCTGGCACAACACCTTCCTTCGGCACTCTTTATTTAGTGAGGCAGATTCTTCCCCTGAACCCAGATGCAGCTGTTTCTGCTAGTCCCTCTGGACTCCTGTCCTTGTAGAGCTGCAATCTCTGCCTGGAGAGAGAGTTCAGGTGGGCTGCCACATCCACCTGGCTTTTGCATGGCCCTCTGAACACCGGCCCGCGGGCTTGCTCAGCAAGCCTCTTATCCACTGAGACATCTTCCCAGCTCTCAGATTTGTTTTCCCTTTTCATTCTTTCTTTCTTTTTTGGGTGGGAGGCAGTGTTAAGAGATCAAGAGGCCTTGTCTTAATCCTGTGACCTGCACTCGATTTAGGATTCAAAAAATTAAAAACAAATTCTCCAAGATCTCTGCTAGAACCTTGAACTCAGAGTCTAAAGAACAGAGTTCTAATGTACATCTTCACGTTGTCTGTTCCTTCCTCCAACATCCCCTTTATCAAGATGAGACAGTGTCTCATAGGTGTTGTGCGCACAAGGTATTAGGGTCACCCTGACCTTTTGGAGTCAACCATAGGTGATACTTTTGGGGCTGTGTGTGTGTGTGTGTGTGTGTGTGTGTGTGTTAGAATTTGCCAGACACTCATATCTGGAAATCCAGATGCATATAGGTTCAGAAAAATTCTTAGATGTTTATGTATCTGGGAGTGGTGTCTCATGCTGTGATCCCAGTGTGTGAGAGGTTGAGACAGGGTTTCCATGAGTTTAATCCAGCCTCTCTCCAAACCAAACCAACCAAACAAACAAACAAGTCCTAGAAATCAGTGTCCTTGGAGAAAGTTAAAGGAACAGCCTTTGTTTATCATAGTGAAGAGAAGTTCAGGGAGGACGAAACCACAGTTTTGAACTGGAGCAGCACTTCACAGTATGTCCTGTCGGGATCCGCAGCAGCGCCTGGCAGCCTGTAAGATATGCCAGCCCTGGTCTTGCTCCCACATGTACAGAGTGAAAAGTTCTCCTTGGGGCCAAGCAGTCAGTGTCTAGCTGTCCTTCGGGGTCACTGCTGAGCCCAGCGGTGGTGTGGAAAGCAACGGTGGCGAGACAGTGAGCTGTCCTGACCTTTGGAAGGGGAAAGATGGCTGCATGGGTTTGACAGTACTTACACTTCCAGCTCTTAGGTACCAGGAGCAAAGGAGATAAGGATGCGCAAAGGCATGCAGACTGAAGGACAGCCTAGGATTCATCTCAGGAAGCCTCCCCTTTTCCTCTCTTTCCTCCCTCCCTTTTTTCCCTTCCCTCCTTTTGTCTCCTTTCTTCCTTTCCTCTCAAGTAAAGTACAGATAGAGTCAGATGGTGCTTTCTATGTGTGGCTGTATCTTGATACGACACGCATACATGGTATGAAGATGAACTTCCCAAGGGGGCGATGGTAGAATAAGAAATGAAGCCACACTTGCAGCCTTTTTGTGTATTGGTTTTCAGTTCTGGAGATCTCATCAGTGACTACAGCTCCAGGGGACCTGTTGCCTTCTTCTGGCTTCCGTGGGCACCAGGCATGCATGCGGTGCACACATATATGTTTTGCTTCTTTGGGGTAAGTTTGAGTGAATCTGGTGAATTAGAAAACTTAGAGAAATATTTACATACCTAATAAACTTATTTTGGGAGGAAAAAAAGAAGACGTGAGTTTCCTGTGGATAGCACATAGTTTAAAAGCCAGGCCTGGTGATGAATGCTTCCCATACCTGCTCTGGGGAGGGGGAGAAAGGTGAATTCATAGGGCTTGCTGGCCAGCCAGTTTAGCCTAGGTGGCAAGCCCCAGACCAGTAAGAGACCACATCTAAGAAAGAAGAAAAGATAATGGTGCCTGAGAAATGATCCCGGGGTTGGTCTCTAACCTCCACACACAGACATAGGTGCCCTCACACACACACATAGGTGCCCTCACACACACACAAATGCATTGCAAACACACAATAAAGTAATATAAAATAGTTGTAAGAGACTGGGATCTGACTTGCCTGAATCTAAGGATGATGAAATGGGTATTTGGCAGGGCCACGTGTGAAATTTAAAACAGAGTCATGTAGTAAGGCAATGTGGGTCGGCACTTGGTGGGGAATCTCTGTCAGCCAATGATCTTTAAGAGGTGGGGCCAGGTTAGGGCGTGACCTTTACTTGGAGAAAAATGCCCAGCTGCCCAGGGTTCGTTCTCTCTTCTTCTTCTTCTTCTTCTTCTTCTTCTTCTTCTTCTTCTTCTTCTTCTTCTTCTTCTTCTTCTTCTTCTTCTTCTTCTTCTTCTTCTTCTTCTTCTTCTTCTTCTTCTTCTTCTTCTTCTTCTTCTTCTTCTTCTTCTTCTTCTCTCTTGTGGTTCCCGTGATACACATCTGAGGTTGGACTTTTTTTTTTGTGAGTTTGCCCCTTATAATAAAGAAAATATAATTTGTTTATCTTGGAGTTAGCCTGGGTCTCTTCAACCCGCCTCATTCAGACACTGCTAAATGTTTTCTAAGAAGATGAATATTAATTTTGTTCATAGAAATGTAAGGCTCTGCAACAATTATCCCCCCTCTCTATTTGTGAATGTATTTCTACAAAACTGAATTCAATTCAGAGGAGCAAACTTTAGGGGGCAGGTGGACACACAGGTGCGACACCCACAAGGATGATGAAGGGGTTTGCTTTAGTATGTGCAGCCTGATGAAGGGAAGGCACTGGGAGGATGTCCCTTTCCCCTTTCACTCTCTGAAGGATTGATGAACAGAGAGGAGATCAGACACTATGGATCACGAGGGCATATGGAGGAGGCCTCGGTGGTTTCGTCTAGGGAACTCATATTTAAACCATCTGAGCCGGACTTTCTGATCAGAGAGGTGAGTGTGGGTGAGTTCCTCACCTCTGAAAGTCTGTGAACCTGCAATTCAAAAGGAAATTTGACCCAAACATCTGCAGTCCGTTCTGGACGTTCTGTTTTTCTGTTAACTGGGTATCCAAAAGCCTGGGGTATGTGTACCCTAAGGGTCTTCTAGAAAATGCAGCTATAATTACTTCTAAAAATCTTTGCAAAATAAATACGGCAACTGCTATGTATTTCATTGTATGTATAAGCTGAGTCAAGTACAGAATACTTTGAAAAACATTAGCTACAGAAAGGTGGGTTGTTCTGTTTTTAGAAATTATGAGAGCATGATAGTTAAGGTAGGTTAACTTTAGGAAGAAAAGTGGTTTATTTGCCTTGCAGGTTTCGAGGCTAAAGGTTCCTTCCAACTACACACTGCAGGCTCTTCCGGGACCTTCTCTTGGCTACATCACTTTCTGGCAGAAGCATGAGCGGGAGGAAGAGATAAATACCTGAAACAGGAAAGATTAGGCAGGCCCAGGCTCGGGCTTTTGTTATAATCTTTTAAGAACTAATCAGGTTTCCACAAGAAATACCTTCATGCTTCTAAGGGCACACCCCCAAATAGCTCACGGGTATTCAAATAGGCCCACAGCTTAAAAGTTCCAAACCACCTCTCCACAGTGTCAGCTGGAAGAATGCAGGAACCCTGGGGCAAACAAGCCACACTCAAACCATAGGGATAGAATTGGATCTAGAACCTAGGGCCTTTCACTCATGAGGACAACACTTTCAACGGGTCTCTTGAACTTCATGGCTTGGCATATGGGTCAAAATTCTCCCCACTGAGGGGTAAGATAGTTTGTTTATTCAAGTCTAGTGTCGTTTACACTTATAAGCCCCTGTCCTTTTTTTCCCCCGAGTTCATGTATTGCTCTTCGGGTAGAGCAGGAAGCTGCAGAGGGCCCTGCTCTCAGGGTCTGCATGAGACTGGTTATTCTTTGGTTGATTATTCTGTTGTCGACTAGGTCATGTTTTCCCATTAGCTACCACACTCTGGTAAGAGTAAGGGCATCTGCTGGATCCAAGAAATACTCATGGGCTTGTGTGTGTATTACGGTGTAACTGGCCTTCTTCTTTCTTTTGGTGCTAGTACACTATGGTATCAGTCCTGGCCCATCCACATAGCATCTGGGAACTGTTCACAGTCTCCATGGGAAGCATTTTAACCAATCCGAGCATCAGTAAGACAATGAACTCTTTCCAGGGTCCCTTTAGCACTTGAATTTATTTCAAGATCAAAAGTGAGCAGATTGACTGATGTTGGAAATAGCACTGGTCTTTTGGCAATTATTGCTCCAAACAGTAACCAGAAAGTTGAGAGGAGAAGCCTACAATGAGAGTTTCTAGTGGGCAAGATTAAACAATTTAGCTTATAACTAAAGACAAAGGATATAACCAAAATTAGACTTAAATCTCATGCCTGAGAT
>NW_026068059.1:163227-275256 GCF_014885135.2 Alexandromys fortis | reverse complement strand
AAAATATATGATTATAATTAATGTGTGATAGTATGTTATTAATATAATAATATATTACTCTAGGTAGCAATATATAATATATTATTATCATATATAGAGTGGAGATGATTCTAGAGTTCTTTATTCAGACATCTCCCCTAACCACAGATATGCCAACTGACAATATTCAACGTGCTGAAGCACACTCCATCACTGCGTACCTCTGCTGCAGCATAAAAATTCATGGGGCTCTGTTAAGCCAGGGGAACAAATGTCTCAAAGCATTGAAGCAGCTGGTGGCCAATATATGCATGAACTAAGTTATGCATATAGATTAATAAAAATAATTACACACACACATGCACACACACATACACATCTGTTAAGGCTGGTTTTGCCTGGCATTTTGGTAGTGTGGAATGTGAGGTGACTTTAAAATGTGGTTACACGAGCTTACTCAGTGAACAGAAAGTAAACTGGCAGAAATAGGTATATGTCCTTTTTCTTTTCTTTCTTTTTTTTGCCCTCTGTAGAATAATTTTTGGAGTTCACAGGCGTTAAGATTCTAAGATCACCTAATGACACACCTGCCCTCTACCTTACAGCTTCCCTTATTTATAAAATCTGAGTATACTAATGAGATGTCGGTGGATGACAGCAATCGTATTGAAACATATTGGTTTTTTATTTGGGAGTGTATTTCTGTACTATAGAAGGATCTGGAAAATATCTATGCAAAGCAAATGTTGGCACATTAGAGGAGCTGCGTGTTTTGATTTCCTGGCTGCATATGGTAAACTACACGTGCTTAGCCACACTCGTGCAACGCAGGGCAGCTTGATGTATGCTGGGATTTATTAAAATGTAAATGACAAAGCAGAGAAGAATGTTCAGGCAATGGGATTGCTCCATTGACTGAATGCTCAAGACTGTATCTATTTTTGTCCAAGCAATGGTGGCTCCTGCTGGGGAACGTCAAATGGAGCATTCCGTTGCAGGGCACAGGGTGGGGGGACTCCCTTTAAGGAAACAGAAATCTGATCATTTCATTTTTAATGTACCTTTCCCAAAGCAGTAGCTTGTCAATACTTTTTACAAGAAAATCTGATAGATTTTGACCTGTGGTTATGAGAAGACAATCGTCCTCAACTATTACTGGACCTGTAACTTCATTCATGAAAATAATGTTCCTTGTGCTTGTTTTTTTTGTGCAGGGCCTTAGCTTGTTGGAAATAAGAACATTATGTATTGAACATGAATATGCGTGACATGGCAGCGAGCACACTCAATCCAAGAGATGATTCCTGACGGGAAATTGTTATTCATCCCAGAAAAGAGAGGGCAGAGAGGTAGGTGTCTTCATGAAGAGATTGAATTTAGAAAGAATGGGAGCCTGCTGTTTTTTTTTCTCTCCATGGGGAACAAGAGAAAATGGGATTAGACAACAGCGTGAGGGAATTGGAACAGAAATACAAATTTCCCAGCTCTGTAGATGCTCAAACACCAAAAGGTGTAGCGAAGGAAGTGTGTGCACACTGGTTTGATTTTTTGATGGCTTCAGAACAATGGTTCTCAACATGTGGGTCACAACCCCTTAGGGGTCAAAGGAACCTTTCACAAGGCTCACCTAAGACCATCGGAAAACAGAGATATCTACATTATGATTCATAACAGTAACACAATAACAGTTATAGAGAAGCAATGGAAATGATCTATGTTGGGGGTCAACACAGCATGAGGAACTGTATTAAAGGACTGCAGCATTAAGAAGGTTGAGGACCACTGGGCTAGAAAACGGAAAGACACATTTCCCCGTGTGGTCTTCTTCCAGGCTGTGAAAATGGGGACCAGAGGAGAGAGCTCCAGGATGTTCTTCATCCTCCCTCACGTAAGAAGAATCTGAAAGTTGGGCACAGTGGACAGGTCACCGAGGCTCTTTTTAAAGCAGTAGTTATTTGATAATGTCAACTTTTCCCTTGGAGACAGACTGACAGATTTCACCTGTACTGAGAAGCGTTAAACAGGACGGAATGCCGTGAAATGAAATAGGCGGGGAGCAAGGACACAAGAGCACAGTGCACTCTTCCATTTTTCTCTTCCCACCGTCATTTCTGCTCTTGCAAGGCAGAGCGTCCTTCCTAGTTAAGAGTGCAGTTGAATAGAGGCACATTGATCTTTGCAAGAAAACAGTTAGACCTCCTGGAGACCTGATCTCGTGTTCCTGGAGTGTGTGTGTGTGTGTGTGTGTGTGTGTGTGTGTGTGTGTGTTATACATATGTACACATGTGGATTTTTTTAGCAAATAGAATTTATGGTGCTCATATTTGATGTTTGACTTTTAAAAATTATGATTATGTGGATACTGGTTCTTTCCTGGTTTGAAGGTAATTTTATTTCCTGGAGCAGTTTACTATAGCAAAGAGTATTTGTTAAAATTAGAAACTAATTTGGTTCATATCTGAGTCATTATCTCACTACTCTGGTCGACTCAGTGACTAAGTATTGATTTGTCTTTTGAAGTAATTTGACAAAAAAAAATAAAATGAAGATAAGTTAAACAAGTGAATTTAAATTTTCCCCTTTTGGCTCTAACCTGATATCCACTGTCAATACCAAATTCTTAGTTTTCTTAGCATTTTTTGTCTCATTTACTCATTGTACAGAAGATTGGAGGTCGGGCCTAGTGCATGCTGGGCAAGTGTCTTTACCAGTGGGTTTCTTCCATTTCTAGCCTTCCTTAATGCTTTGTTCTGAGACGATGCCTCAGTTTCCCAAGCTGAGCCTGAGCTCACTATACTCCAGGCAGTGCTTGTGTTTGCAGTTCTTCTGCTTCAGCCCCCCAGGCCTGACGTCAAAATGCCTTGCAATACCATATCCCAATAGGCCACAAGTTCTCAGCTTTATATGCCTATTCAAAGCTCTATAAGGGCTTTGAAAAGATAGAGACCTGGGAATCAGTACTCAAACACCCTAAGCAGTGACCAAGGGCAACTGAGTGTGAGAACTCATATACTGGGTACTGCTAAGTAACTGAAATGATTCCATTCATATCATTCACTATAGACGCAGCGACCACATTTGTCCTATTTCCTGTTGCTTTCCTAATATCCAGTAAGGACCTGGCCAGTATATGCCATACATGCAATAAACATGTTCCCAATAAATAATTAATATTTTAATAAAATCTGGCTAACCCTCCACTAAAATAGGGCTGGTCAAATCTATCGTCTACTTGAGTCACTGTCGTTTTGACCTCACTGACTAAGTAAAAGCTCCATTTTCTTCTTTGGTTTGCCTGGGAATGCATAAAACAAAGTCATTGGTAATCCTATTGGTAATACCACATCCTTGGAATGTGACTATGTATCCTCAAGACAAGGAGTCCTTACATACCCAAAGACATATCTCTTACATAGTAGCACCATGGCTCATGAGACAAGAGATCAGACTGCATCTTGCTAAGGATCCAGACGAGCCATGCAATCCATAGATATCGTGGGAGGACCTAACATTATGCTGTGAACAGATCCTACGTACTTTTTCAGCTAGCTTTCTATGCCAGTGCTCTGGGCATCTTTACATCCAACGAGTTAATGTCCTTTGTAGATAGTCCAGTATGTATGGTATTTCAGTCATGGGATAATTCAGAGTGTAATCATACAAGTCATGCTTTTGTGTTCATGGTTCAGATGAAAACCCCTAGTTTTAAAATCATCATTGATAGAGGGTAAAATGACCAATAAAACAGAGTGCTTATTCTCTAGAACTGGGCTGGACAGGATCCAGATCACGAGAAGTGGGCAGCCATGCTGCTTATGAAAGGGTGGGCATTGGGCACATGTAACACTCAGGACTTCAGATGTAGTCAATACAGATAAGGAACTGAAATTCATGTAATATTAATTCACCTAAGTTGAAAGGACTGCATATGCTGAATGTCTAGCATGCTGGACATGTCTAGCATAGCTTTAGGATCTCTTACAGAGAGAAGACTGATGGAGAAGCCATCAGACTCGGTGGAATGTCTAGCAAGATGCAATGAAAACATCTTGGTAATGAAGTCAGCATACGGGTGTCTATGATGGAGTCTATGATGTCTACGATGGAGTCTTCTGAAAGGAAATGGCTGCTGGGTTAAGACGTGAAGAACAGATGGTAGAATTTGAACGGGATGGTGGACAGGTAAAGACAAAAGGTTACATGCATGAAAACTGAGGAGATTAAAAGAGGAAGAGAAGACGGAGATGATGATCTGTGCCCATGATGGGAAAGATCGATGGGGATTTGATTCGAGAGAGCTCTGCTGGAGGAAGGAGCCAGGACAGCAAGTTCTCTTGGTGCCATAATATCTCAAGGCCAATGGAAATTACAAAGAGTTTTAACCCTTGGAAAATGATGTTTATGATTTAGAGAATTCTCTGAGTTCCACTCGACACTTACGCAGGGAAATCCTGGTAGGATGAGGAAGTGTTCCATATAGGAAAAGATGTTTTCTTACTTCGTTAGCGCAGGGAATGGGAAGAAGCGCACTTATCTGAATAGAAGAAGGGAGGAAAGTCAAAGGGGAATCCTGAACTCCCTGCCACGGCATGTGGAAAGGAAAGACTGAACCTGGATTTCTGACATGAATAGATGACCATTTAAAGGTGATATGGGATTATTTAGAAATTGTCTCTAACAACAATTTTTAAATCTAATTAGATATTTGGTCCTTATGGATCACAAACTAGTTTTGATTTATACATATACAAGTGACAGCTATGTGAGCTGTCTTTTCCAATAAATCAACACAAGTCACAGTTAATACAACATTTCTTTTATTGGGAGTCAAGGACCAAGGAAAGTCTCATAAAATGTCAACAAAGTCACACTTTGTGCTTGGGCTACTCGTTAACAACAAACCTGTTTTATTTATGAACTCAGTGAGAACAGTGTAAGACAGAGCCAACAAACACTTTGAAAAAATAAGACAGCGAAAACCATGATGGGACTACTTAGGACAACATCAAACAGCTAAGTAGAAAGTTACATCAGTTAAATATCCAGTTAAACCTCTATGCCTTAGCAGACCTAGCTTAACTGTCCCCTTTAAGACAAAAAAAATCACAATTTGGACATCTATGTTATGTAGATAGCTACTCTATTAATCATTGCTAAATGCCAATCAAATGTAGAGTGGAAGCAAGAATGGGATTTTTAGTTCTATCTTTTTATGTACCAAATATTTTTGAATTAGTTACATGAATAAACGAGGATTACAACACAAAATGACTAGTGGTCATTATTAACACTTAAGTAGCACTGAAACAGTCATGGATCAGCATTCACAGCATTTACAAAAGTTGAACATTGGCCAAGTGGACTGAGAAGATGTACAATGGGAAATTGAACCTGTGCAGGTGAACCAATGACTTCATGATTTGTATACATGATTCATGTATACGAAACAGTATACATACAACTGTAGCTATTTGGGACTCCTTGGTGACAGATCGTTGACAACTTCTTGACCCAAATACACTAGTTCATAGCTGTATTTCATATTGACATGAGGTGGCCAAAGAGGGGAAGGGACGAGAGAGATCTACTAGATCTGGTCTATGAGACATTTCTTGATCACATAGACAGAATACCTCCTTTGATCAAATAGAAGTGCTTGTTTCTTTGGGGCAGGGTGGAATCGTTTAAAAGCCATTGAAAGACAACTGAAGGCCTAGTTTCTGGTCCTTGCTGGGCCGCTTACAAATATGTGGTTTGTTTTGTTTTGTTTGGGCTGGTTGGAGTTTTTCTCTAAGTTACTTTTCTTACAGACTATAGATTTATGTTTTCTGTCAAAGAGATCTTGTAACAGGTATCCAAGTCAAAAGTCTCATGATGTCTGACCAAAATGCAAAGGAACTATCTAGACTTCTGGCAGACTGTCCTCCACTAAATGTTCAATTTTCTGTTGTGAAAACACATTTTTATCATTCTGGTGTAATTCACATGCAAAATCATTGAGGCCATGAGTAAGCAGAAGAGCTACTTGTTTGCACAGATAGACATTAGGGCTGTGGGAACAGTGACAGCAGTATTGGCACTGATCACCAAATTCTGGCTTCAGACTTCAGCTCGTGAGTTTTGTGACCACAGCCTTGAATGTCCATAGCTGCATGTAGCACCTCGTCCAGGCACTTAACCTCCTCAAAATCTGTGTCATCGCCTAAGAAGCGGGTATAAAGTGTGATTTTCATAGATGTCATGAAATCTCTTATGCAAAATGCTTCCTAAATGGAAGAAATTTGGTAACTAGCAGTTATGAACAAAAGTAGTTTGTTCTACATGAGTTCTACACAGGTGCCACCAGCTGCCTTCCCCCTTTGCTTGTGACAGAGAACTGGAACTTTAGTTCTAGCTTAGTTTAGGTGACATCTGGGGTAGGAGAGGGAAGATACATGTGTGCACCATCTTTATAAGACGCACAGAAAGGGGTGCTGAGTACTGGGGGGAGTCAAGTTGACATGAGTATTTGCCATCTCCAAAACTCACCCTGTGGATTTCCTATGCCATGCCCTTGCATACTATCATGTCCACTTTAAGGACTCTATTTTCTCTGACCTTCCTATTTATGCAACATTTTTTTTAACCTTCTTTAAGGTTCATTTCATATTTTCTCTTTAGGGCAACATTCTCCCTTAGGTAAATCAATTTGGCCTCTTCTGAGCACATCATCTTTTGTTTTATTTCTGCTCTTATTGTCTACTGAATCAGTTTATCACTACATTTTGGGTAGCTCGTATACCCTTGTCCAGTTTGATTTCCACCCTTGGAAGCAGTTGCTATATCTCACAGAGTCAAGCTTGCCGCTCACAGTCTGGGGACATGATGTCGTGTTTCTGTGTGGTGGCATGAGTGTCTCTGTGGGCCACCTGTGAAGACATTGTTTTGAATTTTCTATATCTCGCTCAAGAACAGATACTATATGTTGATAAAAACCAGTCTCCCCAGAAGATCCAGTCTCTTCATACGTTAACATATCTGAGCAAAGTTGCCTTTACCCAAGCAGACTAACACGCCTATCCATACTCGGATCAAAACTAGATGGCATATAAATCTGAACACAGACAGACAAATGCACACGAGGAAGGGCAAATTTATGACTCGTGAATGGTCTGGGTCTTTCTGTTTCGTTCAGAGATGACTATTGGCTGCAACTGCACCATGCCGGGGGCTGCCGGGCAGGAGGGGTATCTTCAGCTGGTCACTTGCTTTGTTTCAAAACTTCACAGCGGGCATGAGCATCCATCAAACTAGCAGTCTCTGCAGTCTCTGTTCTTTCACTTGGGAGACACTCCCGAGGAAGGAGCTATAGGACCGGCTGAAAGGAGCATCAGTACAACTAAAGAGATAACAGAACACATCACAGACAGTGATCACATTGACTGTTTAATGAAAATGAATTTGTGACCCCTTCGGGTTGATGCTATATCCAACCATGGCAGAAGGGCTACATCACTTGAACAACCCAAAGTGGCTTTCTTTCATTGTTCCCCTTGCTCAAGGACCAGTGAAGCAGTGGCCTTGTCCCAGTGTGGACAAGAGACCCTACTGAGAAGAGTGCTTCAAGTCTACCCTCACTGAAATAGGACAGAGAGGCAGAGAGCAGAAGACAACAGGACACAGGTCACCTTCAAATAAGTCCTAGGAATGAAGATAAACTAAGTTGTTGTCGGTGCCTAACTGTTTAACAGCGCAGAGTTAAGGAAGACACTGGAATTATTGGAAGTTAATTGCTGACCCCTTGAAATTATCTTGGTATTTCTAGTGCCTGGCATAGAAGTTGGCACATGGTACTTAAAGAAAAAAGAGGGATAAGGGGAAGAAAGGAGAGAAGGGGAAGAGGGCAGAGTAGTAAGAAAGAGAAAGGAAAAGAAAAGGAAAGATGTGTGAATGGAAGGAGGGAGAGGAAACAGAGGGAAGGAGGGAGAAAATAGGAGAAAAAGAAGGAGGGAGAAAGTAATGGAAGAGGCAGTAGCTCCTGGAATACTGCAGCCCACAGGAAGAAAAGTAGTCAGATATAAGCACACTAAAAATATTGAGACTGGGGAATCAAGGCTGGCTTAAAAAGGGCTCTTACAGAAAAAGAGGCAGGGCCATTTCCAGCTGGCTTTGAACTTGTCAGTTTGGAAAGTGTGTTGTGGCCAAGTGACCATTGTAGGCCCATGAAAAGAATGTTACTACAATCCAAATGAACCAAGAGGAACAAGAAACACAAAACTTAAAAGGCAATAATCCCATGGAGGAAACAAGCCACACTACAAGGAATGACAGGCAAGCGGAAGGGTTGGGGGATAGGATGTGGCCTAAAACTGAAAGACAGGAGTCTGTCTGGGTATCTTCCAAGTCAATGTTGAAGGATGTAGGTTTCTAACAGGCATGAAGAGATTCACTTCTCCCACTGGGTAGCTTTATTTTTATTTTCATTTTCTTTAATTTGACCCCTAGGCTGTTACTTTTTCCCTCACCATTCCTTTCTGAAAATGAACTCCCATCTTTAGCGTTTTCTCAATGGGGCAAGCCAGATTAGTAGTAAATACTGAGCCTGGGGTGGAGTCAGGTGTAACTTTAAAGGGCAACTGATGATGCCAACAGACTCTGGGTTCCTGGCTCTGGCCTTGCTCCTATTGCCCTCTCCCCCCTCCCCCCGTCGGGCTGGAGAACAGCTTCAATAATTCCTGAGAGCTGTAAGAACTGAGAACCTTCCTGGTCTGACCCGCTCACTTCACAGATAGGGATGTCTGAGAAGAGGGTCTTACTCGGCAGGAGCTTTGGTGAATGAGACCGACTGTGCAGGTGGCTTTAATTTAACTAAAGCCTTTGACATCCACTTCTCCATTATCCCAGACAATGGCAATGCATCAATGAGCTAGGCACACTGAATGGGAAGTACTGGGACTCATCACTGCACTAAATACCGAGTACACTGAAGATGCTGGCTCTCCAGAGGGGAGATCTAACTGGGAGACGACTTAGTTCTAAATATTGTGGATGGGCAATATATTTTATAAACAATGATATTGAGGATGGGGTGCTAAGTGTTTGGCATCCATGTAATAATTCATTTTAAGCAAATTATCATGGTATTGTATTAAGGAAGGACATTGCATTTAATACTTTTATGATTCATATAGAGAGTGAACAATGGAATGTCCAAGACTATGTGAGAAGATTAAATAAAGCATATATCTCTTGGAGTCACATAGATCCAATCCATGCAAAAATGGCTCTTACATACAATAAACACTATCAAAAGGGAGTTTGAGGAAGGCCTATGCAGCAGGCAGCATGAGGACGGGCAGATTTCGCATGTTTGTCCTGAGTTAAAAACTTCACAGATCAACTTCTTCTTTTGGTTCTATACCTACCAAATTGTACTAAGGAGTGGTCTTCTACTCAACGTAAGGGTCTCTTGGGATCCTTCTGCGATTTGAATGCAGAAGCAGAGAGTGAGACCCTCACCTTGCCTTGCTCGGCAATAATTCTCCAAATTTGTCTTGACGGTCTCATCACCTACTGCATCCAGTCCGGAGTCAGGCTGACCAGCCAAGTCACTGTGCTTTTGCCTGGGTTCTTTTTCTTAAGAAGTAGATCTTCAGGGGGCAGCTTGCTGCAGGGGACTCCTCAGTGGAGCCAACAGTAGATCTCTGGAATCACGTTGAGGCCCCCAAAGGGACCTGAGGTTAGTGCAAAAGCGGCTCAGTTACTCATCATGTGACATGCAGAATGGAGGGGAAAACAGAAAAGCAATTGTTTATTATTCTCAATGGTTTGATTACTTTGATTAAGTTGAAAACCATCATCCCCGCCTAGTGCCATTTCTTTAATTCCAACAAAGGGAATATGAGTAATATTTACTACTCTGATGTTCTCTGTGCTTCCACGTTATCCAAAGTCAGGGTAAGTGATGTCTCATCCCTTGAAATTGCTCCTGAGTAGAATGCTTTTTTTTAAGCCAGCTTATTTTTTTAATTCCTTGTTAATTAATATAAGAATAAAAGGACTTTGCAGCCTGTGTGTTTGTGTGAGAAGGAAAGCCAAAACCTAGATGTTGAGAACAAATGATCCATGAAGAACTGCAAATGTTTTGCAGAGAATTCAAGTGTCTCCAGCGACAGCCCTTAGAGGGATCATCCTTTCACCACAGCTAGGATTTTTCGCTTTCCTTCTCACACAAACACAGAGGCTGCACAGTCCTTTTATTCTTATATTATTAACAAGGAATTAAAAAAAAAAGCTGGCTTAAAAAGCATTCTACTCAGGAGCAATTTCAAGAGACGAGACAGGCCCAAGGGTGGGGGTGGGCGACAACCTCAAGTAGGCTACACGTAAAGCAACGTGCAGCTATACGCACATTAGTATAATTACAGATTGCAAATTATATCGGATGTATCTAATATCTAATTTTTTGAAAGCTGATTCCACTTGAGACTTCAATAACAGCATCAACATTTTGCAGGTGGCTCCTTCTGTGTAGTATCCAAGGGGAATTATTCTTCTAATGTGCTTATAGCCCTCCAGTTAAAACTGGAGCTCCTGCCGAAAGGACCGGTGAACAATGAACACTGAGAATAACACCTTGACAAAGGAAATGGGGAGGGGGAGTATTATCCTGGAGAACAGTTACTCTAGCTGTACGTGCTTCAAGCAAGAAGGAACTTCAGCATGCGTCATTAGAAACTGTGGGGGAGGCTACATACATGTGGAGGAAGCCAGCTGACAAGCTACGGGGTAGCCATCTACTAGATATAGAGATCAAAGAGACGTGCATCTGAGTGGCGTGCTATCCCTTTGACTGCAAACAGAAAGCCTTACACTCAATTCAGATCATCTAAGGCAGATAGATATCCAGTTCGTGTGTCTGAAGAAGATCCAGGCTCTGCTTTGAGGAACTGGCTTTTGTCCTCACAACCCTACCATGAATCAATCTCCAAAACAACTAAACTGGGTTTTGAGATCTCGGAGAAGGAAGTGTATTCTTCAAGTTGATTGGATTCTTTTCCTTGATTCTGCTTTACGGACCATTCTGCTAATTAGCTGGGGTTGCTGCTGAATTATTTAATTACCTGCACCTTTGTGCCACGAAATATGTTGTCATAGCACGCTCCACAGTGCAGTGGCTGCTCACGTTTAAGGATGCCTCTGTAGTTACTGCTGTCCTTTGTTCTGCTCAGAAATGGTTTTAGAAAAAGGGGTGGGCCCTGAAGGAGGAGCTTTGGGGTGTGTAAAATAAAATCATACATTCCTGGTGCACGTGCAGAACCGGATGCACTTATATAAATTCCATCCTCGAAATCAAGAGGCAGCTCCATTCCGAATAAGCCACGGCGCATGTCAGTGATTTCCAATGCAGCCACGAGGCTCTGAGTATACCTTGAGCATCTCCCCTAATGAATACTCACTGCAGTGCCATGGATAAGGGACGACTCTTTTTTTTTTTTTTTTAAATCAGCAAGGAATGTCTTTAACGAGGAAGAAGTAAATTATGATAATTACTCTGAATGGTCGGATCCTTGAGCATTACTAATTAGCATTTATTGCCTGGATTATAGAACAATACAAGTGAAACCAAACTGCGATTGCTCTTTTACCTTGAAGACTTGAAAAGGCAATGGATGAAGAAGTCGGCAGCCACCTCCCTGGTGCAGGCCGCAGTCAGCCCACCTCTCCACAGCCTGAAGACTCCCTCCTTGTGGCAACCCACCCATATGGTCCTCAGCCTTTCCGGCCCGTTCATCTTTTTGTGTTAGGCTCATATTTGCATGGACTATCACAGTTGCAGGAGACTGATGGCTGGAGAAACATTTTGGCTCTCATACCATCTGAGGACAATATTATCAGTTGAGAGAGCTTAGCAATAAAGAGCTGAAATGCCATGCTCCATAAAAATATGGAATTCTTTCAGAGAAATAGCTGACTTAAAAA
The DNA here is from genome assembly GCF_014885135.2 of Alexandromys fortis. NCBI lineage: Eukaryota > Metazoa > Chordata > Mammalia > Rodentia > Cricetidae > Alexandromys > Alexandromys fortis. The sequence continues at coordinate 263,316 of NW_026068059.1, read as the reverse complement.
GAGAACAAAGAACTCAGCTCTTGGTGAATAAAATTTTACACTCCTTTTCTCAAAAAAATAGCCAAGAAAAGATGATGGGTTTCTGGCATAAGGATATTTATTTATTTATTTATTTATTTATTTATTTTCCATTAGGAATCTGTGATAACATGGTTTCTGAAATTCAAAGAACAAAAATTAGATGTTGATAAACAGGCTGACAGTGCAAAATAAAATTTGGATAATTTGGCAACTGAATGTTTTAAATAATCCAGCAGGTAAAAGGAAAGAAAAAAAATTCCCTGAGCCATTTATCATTCTGCAATCCCTGCTGCTTTCCACACCCCATTATATCAAACGAGGAGAAAAGACTATGTGCAGCCAAAAAACGGGCCCTAACTACAGTCACTGGTCTTCCAAATACCTTCCATGGTTTCCCCACCCCTCTCCCGTCTAGTTTGAAAGGGTAAGTTTGTCTAAATCTGTGAGGAGATTTAATAGACTGGGGGAAGAAATTAATTCTGCCGAATGAGCAAATGCATGCGAGTTGCCCAGATGCAAATAAGACAGATAATACTTTTCTTTGCCTTTGACATGCTAGGCGGATTAGTTTAGAATGTTAAATCTGATTTTATTAGAATATATTAGCAGTGTTTTAATTAATACCAATCAAACGTTTTCTTTCCCTGGGGCTTGATATGTTCCTAACACTTTCTAAATCATCTGTTTTTCTCCCCCAGAAAAGAAGAGGGGGGAAAAAAACTACCAAAATCACCAAAGCCTTTGTTACATTCTTACGTTACCCGTATTCAATGGAAAACTGTAAACTTTTTGTATAAAGGTGTTTTGCCCAGAAAATTGGTTCCAGGTGCCAGATTTTAAAATGAATACTCTTCTCTAGCATGCTTCCTTAAAACAAAACAAAACAAAAAAAGAATTAGAGATTTGAAAATTAAGCATTTTCTATATTTTTCTCTGGGGTAAACATTGCAAAAGGGATTCAGCTGGTTCCTCTTGTTATCAGTGGGGCTTCTAAAAGCTGTTAGCTCTCCACTGTGATGGTTTGGAGCCTGCAAAAAAAAAAGGACTTAAAAAAAAGAGGTGGTAGTGTTAGTGAAGGAGTGTGTGTGTGTGTGTTTATGTGTGTGTGTTCGTGTGTGTGTTCGTGTGTGTGTTCGTGTGTGTGTGTGCATGCGCGCGCTAGCTAAAAATACAGTGAGCCACTGCGCCCTGTGAATTGTAACTGCTCCAAGGAGGTACAGAACTGCGTTCCCCTCATTATCCCTCCCTTTCTCTCCAGCTTCCTGTCCTTCTGCGCCCCGAGCTCCAGTTCCCTCGTTCTCTTTTCTTCCCCCGGTGCACCTCCAACTGCAGCTCCCCGCCTTATTTTTTTTTTTTTTTTATCTGCCAGGCTGGATTTGCGCTTTTAAAGATCAGTATCAATAATAGCCTGCTTGTTTCGGTTACACTCTCCCTTTAGAAGACAGTCCCCTCTAATTGCTGCGTCTGGGCTAGTCTAGACTGGTAGTGATTGAACCAACCACCAATTATGTTATTCATTTCACTGAACTTCGCTGATGGGCTCCATGAGGAAGAGGGGGTGTTGAGAAACCTGCCCTTGCACTGGAGCCTGCTGAAATATAAAAATCTGTTGTGTCGTCGCGAGCCCTGCTGAATGCCTGGGCCACCAGCTTTACAGTAGCACTCTGAGAACAGGGAGCCATCCACTTGAAAACATGGAAAAACCAGGAGAGCCGCCTAGTACAAACTGCAACGTTTCTGTTGAATTCTGTCCCTCGATCATTTGAACTCACAGAGAAATTACACCTACCCCGTCTTTATTGATCCATGCACACATTTCTGTCACCTCAGCTGCATACATATTTTGCCTTCAAAAAGCACCGAATGCTTGCCAGTCTTGCATTTGGGTGCTGTGATAATATACGACCCATAAGTTAAACTGATGCACTGCCATAATTTCCACATAGGTATGCATGCACATAGTGGAAATGGGGCGGGGGATCGTTAATCATTTCGTGTAAACTAATGGAAAATCTCTTACATGACTGTAAGCTTTGAAGCACATTCTATCAAAGGCTGCCAAGTAATAGTTAAATTACAGCCGAAGAAGAGGTTTCAACAAAAGACACAGCACAATTGTTGCACACTTCTCAATTCAGCGTTCCGATGCAAAATGCTTTCTTGACTACGATTTGGAATAAATGAGTAAAACTGAGATAAACCCTTACAAATAGGACGGGAGCAGCTCCCTTCGCCTTCCACTCGCGTGTGCAGTGAGGTTACAACCGTTACAAAATCTTTCAAGGATGAAAGCATTTGGAGTCTGAGTTGATTTAGGTATGTTCCAAAAATGGAGAGAAAGGTTGGGCTGAGAAGAGTAACTGTTTCAAGGAAACTGTACGCCCAAATCTTCTGCAACAAAGGGAAGGTAAGCCGTGTTCTTCATCCCCCGTGTGAGGCAGACTGAATCACTGAAATTACCCTGCCATGAAAAGTTATAATCCCAGAAAACTACAAACTAGGAAATGCTAACAATTGCCTCAAGAGAGGATCATTTTAAATGTCGTTTGGTATTTCCAATAACTTTGTCCAGTTGAATTAAAATCCGGATTAAAAAAAATCTTTCCAGCTTCTAAAGAGAGTCATAGGCATTGATTTCCCCCCAAAAGAATACAATATCAAATGCACCCAGTTATTTCTTTCATTCCATAATATTTAGAAAATCCATTCCTATTCTTATCACCTTTAAATTCACCAAGCATTACATTTTTAAAGAGGAATCACACCAAAGAGGCAGTTTATCTCCTTCCATTTTGTGTTTAAGAAATCTTGCAAAGTAACACATTATGTTATCTTTCCTAATCTCTTAATTCCCTTCCTTTGTATTGAATACGAGAGTTGAATATTTAACCTATTAATTTATTCCAAACCAGTGGTTCTAGCGTACCTATGTCAGTGAAACCACTGTTTAGCCATGTACGACACATGTGTGGACAATGCGGATATTATGTATTCTCATGCCCATTTTAATTGAGCATAATTTTGAGATTAACTGTTGAGTTTAAAAGTTGGAGGCATGGGGCATGCTGGGACTTCAGCTGAGATGTTCTGAGGTCAAGCACCAGGTACTGAGCTGTTGGTGTTACGCTCTGGTAGTACTGCGTGTTGCTCTCAAGGAATAGACCCTGCCGATGAGTTTCCACCAGCCTCAGTGTCAGCCATGTCCACAGGCATCCATAGCAGCCAGCACAGGATGCTGATAGTCTCTGTCTACTTCAACAGAAGCCAGGAGCTGCCACACTCTGGTCACCTGATCCCATCTAACAATGGAAGCCTCAGAGGTGTACTCTCAGCACTTCTGACAAACTTTCTTTTCTATTTTTTTTTCTTAAAAGACAAAAAGTTCCTTCATCGACGCACAGGCACGACTCGCAGCTCCCAAGAGCCTAACCCGTGGATTTAAACGGTAAACATCACAAGTTAGGGTCTCAGGGACTGAGGGGAGCGCAACACATTTTTTTTCCTTTCTTTCTTGAGACAAAACAAAGCAAAAGACAAGAATGACAGACAATTTTGGTGGCAGACTCGGGACTAAAATGCAGCAAACAGGTGGTCCAGTGTGGCGACAGCCTGGCTTTCTAATCCTCTTCCCTTCACAAAATTTAGAGCCATTTCTGACTCGTATAGCCCTGCAGACGCAATATATACCTGAACATGTAAATGCCGGTTACAGCAAAGAAAACTTTTATGCTTTGGGCAGAATAATTTACTAATTGGGAAATAATATGAATAGACTCAGAAATGTTTATTTCTATTTGGTTAATAAAAACAAAAAAAAATCCCCTGATCTATAATCGGGATTAAATACCTCTTCAAGGCTTTCACTAGTAACTAGCTGGAATGACTAAGGCGAAGAAAATAACCCTCTGCCTTCCCCCAGGGCAAGCATGCCACATGCAACAATCCTAAGAGATGAGGTTTGGGGGAGGCAGGAATCGGAGGTTAGAAAGGTTTTTGAACTCACCCATTTGAAGTGGAGCCGGCTGCAGAGCTTCCAGGAGCGCCATCCGGAGCCGGGGGGAGAATGTGAGCTTGCAGTGCGCTAGGCTGGGCGAGGTGTTCAATAGGACAGAGAATGGGGCGGGGAGGGAAGGCGGGGGCAGGAAGCGATACTCCAAAATCCAGAGAAGACCGTAACTCTGTGGTTTATGCTTTGACCGGGGGTGGGGGTGGGGGAGAGAAGCAGTTGGGTGGGAGTGGAGGGAGGGGCTGGGGCTGATCAAATTTGGAAAACAGTCGGTTAAAAAAATTAAAAATAAATAAATCGAGGGAGAACGAGAAAATTTCCCAAGGACTGCTTGGAATTTTTTTTTTCCCCTTTTCCTTCTTCTTTCTCTAGCATGCAGAGTTCCGCCAGTCTTGCAAAGCGGGCCCTCCTCTGCATCAGCTGCTTGGCTGAGGCCAAGGCCAAAATCACCCAGAGCGAGCACCAGCCTGTCATTTGGTAGACGCAAAGTGGGAAGGGGTGGGTGCGAGCTGGGGAGATGCTCCCCCACCCTCGCCTCCCGCTGCGGATCCTTTGAAGCCGTTGGCCAATATTTCAGAGGAATCCGAAGCATAATCCCCCTCCATCTTCACAGACAGCCACTAGTGTGGTACCTGATAGAGTCGCGTTCCCAAACCTCCTCTGCCTGGAAGCAGAGCTTGGCTTTCCTGTGCAGACTCAAAAAAAGAAAAAAAGAAAAAAAAAGGAAAAGAAAAAAGAACCGAAAGGGAGGAGAAGCCGACGGGAAGATGCTTCTTTAAAAAAAAAAAAAAAAAAAAAANNNNAAAAAAAAAAAAAAAAAAAAAAATTCTTTCCCCTCACCCCTCCTTTCTTTTATCCCAGGCCTGAGCAAAGTAGATGGCTGGCTGGGCACACAGAATAACAAAGCACCGGCCCTAAGGAAGACACTGGAGGGGGCCCTTCTACTCCGAGTTTAAAAAAAAAAAAATAAAGAGAAAGAAAGAAAAAAAGCTAACTATTTTTAATATACTTTCATATACAACTAGGCACAGTGAAGAGCTCTAGGCTCGCCTCCTCCCCACCAGAAGAGCTAGAATCATGCCAGCCACCCCCTAAACCACGTCTCCTTCCCGCGGAACAGGGTCTGTTTAGAACACCCACACACACAACTTTTTTTTCTCACCTCTGTAGGTTCTGCTCATGTACAGTCCTCTGTTCAGCTCACCGTCTCTCCTTTTTTCTCCTTTCCCTTTTCTCTCCAAAGAGCCAGTCCGTCATCATCATACCTAGCCAGTCTCTCTCTCTCTCTCTCTCTCTCTCTCTCTCTCTCTCTCTCTCTCTCTTCCCGCTCTCATATTAATAATAATAATAATAGCCCTTTCGACATAGCAGCATGAAGTGGCTGCTTTGAGAAAGCACATTTAATCTTTACTGGCTCCCCTAGGCTTCACTGAAGAAGAAGGCAAGGGGAGAAAAAAGGAGAGAGAGAGGGAAAAAGCATGTAAGGGAGGCTGCTGACGGACAGCAAGCATCAGGCACAAATCAGCGACAAGTTGAATTTTCCTAGACCACACTGCCCCCTTTCTTCTCGGCTCTCCTTGGGCTCCTGGAAAGCCCCAGTGTCTGGTTACAGGAGGCAATGGGTCTCTTTCTGCCAGCCATGGTGCAGATTCCTCACATGCCTGCTTAAACCTCTGGCAGAGTAAGGAATCGATATCCCCCCTCTAATCACCTTTAGCTCTTTGATGGCTTCCCCCCTTTTCTGAGAATCCACTTGGCTTCCCTTGCCTCTCCCCCGCCCTGCCAGGCTCCTGCATACAAAGCTCGCAACACTGTCTGTCATCTCTTGCTTCCTTCCATATCTTGGAGACAAGCCTCTTCTAATAGCCTCTCCAGCTCGCTCTCTCTGTGCTGCACCATGTCCTCCCGGACTAGCAGCTCCAGATGCACGAGACAGCTCCCTGACTACTAATGAGATCAAAAATACACCATCAGGTCAGGGGAAACTAGACATTGTACTCTACAGATTCAAATGTGTGTGTGTGTGTGTGTGCGTGTGCGTGTGTGCGCGCGTGTGTGCATGTGTGTTTTCTTTTGCTAGACCTACAGTTCAGGTAGCTCATTTTCTAAAGTGGGGGTGGGGGGAATCAAGGTGGGGATTGTGAAGAAGTGAGACCTCCGGTGATATGCGGTTCTTTGGCCAATTGTCTGGCATCCACGCACGTTCGTGAATGAGTGCAGGTGAGGCTTGTGAAATTTTCCTCTTTTTTTTTATGGACAGATAGTCAACAACGCCCAAACATTTCTTTGAAACTGTTATGTGAAAGCATAAAAGAGCAACAACTCAAGTCTATATTTAAGACACACAGACACTCTGGGCACATAATGATCACAATGCTAAAAACCTCATGCCTTTCAATGCCTGGGTTTTGTTGGTTGCCTCCGCTTGCAACGTGCACTAATTTGCCACTTACGTCCCTGGGATTTGGGAAGCTGCTCAGTCAGTCTCCACAGCTCAGCCTCACCCTTGCCTTCCACTGCTGGCTTTTTCCTCATTCCTGAAGCGTCTGTAGCCTCCCATGCCCATCAGACACACACATCCTTTATTGATCAGCGTAATGTGCCTCAATAATCATAAGCAATACTTCAGATGGCAAAAAAAAAAAAAGAGGAGAAATAAGGAGAGGGGGGAGAGAGGGTGGGAGGGAGAAACCCAAGAAAAAAGGAAGTCATCTCCGAAAGAGAGATGGGAGCGGCATGCAGGTTTTCTGTTGTCACCCATTTTAAACGCTCGCCTTCCATACAGTGTCCTCTTAAAGAAGGTACCACCCCCCAAATTAGGGTCTCTACCTATCCATAAACACAGTGGGTAGATTGCTGTCTTAACCCAGTTTTCCCAAGGAGGCTAGAATCCTGTAGACAACAGACAGCGCTGTGTTAAAATAGAATACGGGGTGCTGCAAATAGCAAGAAAGGAGGGGAAGACAGCCAAGGACGCAGGTTCCCGGCAAGTGGGTGTTTTAAAAGGTAGTTTCTTTGTGCTCCTCACAGACATTCACTGTGCTTTGTCTCTGACGGTGAGACTTCAGATGCACGGCTGGATGCCGAAGGAAGAAGACAGGAGAGAGGAAATGCAGCTATGAGATGGAAAAGCAGAGGAAGGGAAAGAGAGGAGAAGGGGAGGGAGGGACAGGAGGAAAGGAAAGGAAGAGGAAAGGGGAGAGGAGGACAAACAGGCAAAGGAGGAGAAGTAACAGAATGCTGCAGTATCTTTAACGTATTTTTTCTTATTGTCATGACTGGGAAGCAGGAAGGCATGAGCCAGGAGCTGGTGACTGGGTCACAATCTTTTTCAAATTTAGCTAATAGAATGTTTGCACTAGACTGATGAAGAAGAGAGAGAGAGAGAGAGAGAGAGAGAGAGAGAGAGAGAGAGAGACATGCTAAAATAATCAAAAAGGGTGGAGCTGTCAAAAAAAAAACTTTGACTCATTGGGTCCCTCCCTGTACCACCAAGATGAATCACTCCTAAAGAGAGTCCTCGATTGTCTCGGTGTATGCACTTGCATATATGCAGGCCAGAGAACAGGCCACTGTACCCACCTGGAAAGGAAAGATGGGGGAGAAGGAAATTCTCCTAACCTCGGTGATTTGCAATAACAGTTTTGCATGACTTCCAACACTAAGCTAATTTGTACTTGTCTGGGCTCACTCTGCTTACAAAGAAACACCAATATGTGACTTAGGAAAGTTAGACTAAGGAACACATCATTTTCTCCATACAACTCAGGCAGGTCTTTGGAGGATACTTATTTGAAGCAGTTAACACCTGACCCCAATTTCTGTGGGTAATTAGTGAGCTAGATAACCACACAAAGTGGGTAATTGTTTAGTACCCAAGGGTACGCTAGAAGTGGGTAGTGGCTTTGTTAACAAAAGCATATCTCTAATTATTGTATCTATGATGGGTGTTTTAAAAATACCAGTTACTCTATCAAGTGAACCATGATCGATAGATATGTATATGCTGTCCTCAGCAGATACATACGTGTCTTGCATCATGGTTCAGAATATTTACCTCTAATGCACAGAGAGAGAGAGAGCAGTGAAGATTAATTAGTTAACATCTGTAAGACTCTCAGAAGGTGAGACAAACTAGAGCGCTTCTCAATGCAATATTCGTATTGTTATCAGTACTCTGGCTGTGCTACCCCTGGCTGAGAGAAGCTGCTGGAGGAGATGCTATTGTTCGGCCTAGGCCTTGGTCTGATGGTAATGCAGAGACTAGCAGCGACCACAGACGTAATGACTGTGATCATGGGAAGTGGGCGAATGCCTGACTGTCTAACCCAGCTGGAAAGGAGAGGTAGGCAGGATTGAGCTGACAGCTGACTCAGGTTAGGTCTAAGGAGCTGGGCTCAGAGGTGGGGAGAGGGAGGAGCAACGAGCCCAAAGGGAATTGAATCAGCTCTACCACATCCTCCTCCTAGAGTCTTCCTATCATTCCCCTCTTTGAGGGGGTACAAATACATCCAGAAATCCCTCAAAGAAGACATCTGTGCAAGTTCTGGGTTAAACTTAGCACAATGACATCAGTTATATAGTATTTATTGTGAAGAAAAACTTGTGTATAAATCTCATATGCTGATGCAAATGCATTTTAAAATATTGCTATGTTGAGGGTAGGCACACATAGGTCAACCTCAGATATCTTTAACCCAGGATTGGGAAAGTGAGAAAGTAGCACCTTACTGCTTTTATAAATGATTCCTGGGATGAGAAGGGTGCTATTTATTTTTCCTAAGAAGGAAAAAGAAGGAGTGGGGAGAGGAGAAGGAAAAAGAGAAGGGGGAAGAGATATATATAGAGAGTCCATGCATGCTTTGGGGACCCTGATCCTGGAGATCAACTAATCATTGAAAATAATAAACAAGAATCACAACTTACTACTTTCTCTGTGAATAGCCACCTCATTGAGTCTGTCGTCTGGGTCTGAAGTCCACATCTTCAAGTAGGTTCCCCCACACTTTTTCTTTCAAAAAAGATCAACCTGGGAATCACCCTGGAGATCTGGGAGACACAAGTATGTGGGAAGAATAAAAAATAAAAATAAAAAAATAAAAAGCAGAGATGTCGTAGATGTTGTATTCCATGCAGTGGATGCTTCTAGGCAACTGGGAAGAGAGTTGACCCCATCCTTCACCAACAGGTACCACTGCTAAAATCTTTGCTGGCCAGTGCTCCCAGGACACACGCTGAGGCTGTGATTGGAGGCTAACTTTGGGGTAAATGTATTTGAAGAGCTGAGAGGAAATTTCTCCAAAAGCCATCCAAGCCAGTCTTGTGACCAGAAGCCCAGTGTTTGTCACCCCCTCTCTGAGCTCAGAACTACAAAGGCTAGCTGGCATTCTCCAACCCGCCCCGCTCCTTTCAAACCCACAGACTGTGCCAGACTTGGCCCCACCTCCCCCCTGGAACAGATTCTGTAGCCCAGCTCTACACGCTGCTGCTGCTGCAAGGAGCCCGATTTCCATTTGAATTGTCCTACCTGGCTAGTCCCTCTGTCACTGGTCCTGGTTCCTGATTCTTGGCAAGATTTCAAAGGCAGGCCCAGTCAATTGTTTTGTCTCCCACAATCTTAATCTTCAACACTTCCGGTTCCTATCCCGCTCCAACCCCTGCAAATGTAATCCTTTCAAACACAAAAATATGATCTCTTCTGCACTTTCTTGAATGTATGGACACCACTACCTCCTTTCTTTGGCCTCTCTCAATCTTGCTTAATATTTTGTTACTGGTTATTGTTGTTGTTATTTGCCTCATGGAATGGAATGAAAGCTGAGCTAGCATTTTTCCCTTTGCTTTTCCCTGTACTAAAGCATCTCAGACAACCCAAAGCAACCCAGGGTATTGCCTAAAAGTAACTTAAAAGGAGCCAGAGCCAGCAGAGAACAGGTCTGTGTGTGTGTGTGTGTGTGTGTGTGTGTGTGTGTGTGTGTGTGTGTTGGGGATGGAGACACATACAAAGAGATATAGAAAGAGACATATTTAGAGAAAATTGCCCTAACTATAAGACTGCAGAAGGTAAGGCCCTCAGGCAAATGGGTGGAGAGTTAACTGTGGCAAGAACATACAAATCACACACACACACACACACACACACACACACACACACGGAGAGAGAATCAAGCATCTACAGTGGGCAGTTCTATACAGCCCTCTACACTTGATGACTCTGAGACAGTATTTGCCTTTCTGTGGACAGGTGGAGCCCGCTAGAAACTGAGCCACAGCATCCTCTGGGATGGAGTGGAATAGAAGAGGAAGGCAAACTTCTTTAATTCATCACCTCTCTCTACTTCTGTCTGTGATTGGGGGCTAAGACTAGAACGGCACCCCTATGTATCTCAAAGATGTTACGAGCCTGGCAAACGCTCTTTCTTCCTGGCGGTTCCTTCCTACTCTCACTACTTACCCACTTACACTTCACAGCTTCGATCTTCTTCTCGTGCTTCCTCTAATAGCGATCACTGTGGGGCTTCTACATTCCAGATGCAGAAAGCTTATAAGATATATCTCAGTCCTTGCTTTTAAAGACATCGCGAATATTGTATAGATGCAGAGAATAGGGTTCAGAATAGGCAGCTCTGCCCCGAAAGTGCAGCCAGTGGCAGCATTCGAACCAGGTCTATTTGTTAAAGTATAGTTTTTTTGCCTTTGCCTTGTTTCAGCCTTTCATACTGCATTAGTTCATCAGTCTTTCTGATTGGTCTCCTCAGACTCCCTTGGTTTCTCCCTTATATTTTCCACTTCACCCCTTCCTAGCAGTGTTCTTGTTTTGATGATTTTATCCAATTCATTATTGTCCTGTACTTAAGAATGTGCCAGGCAATGTCTTTCTCGTACAGTGTCTTTCTCGTATCTGGGAGATAGGTGATGCCCTCTCTACCCTACCGTCTTTATCTCTGAACTCTCAGGCCATGAAGGAAGAGGCTGTGACAAGCTCCCAGTGTGCCCCTAGGAAAGGGTACCACACCTGGTGCAACAGGAGGGCATGGAAAGGTTTTGAATATATTTTTACGTTAATATAGTTTGCATTGAAGCTTTATTTTGTTTTCACATTTATTATTTACTATGGGACGTGGTGTATGCCAGAGCATATAAGTTGATGTCAAAGGGACCTATTGAAAGGGTCAGTTGTATCCTTCTACCTTGTAGGTTCTAGAAATTGAATGAAGCTCATAGGGCTTGGCAGCAAACATTTAGTACCACTGAGTCATCTTGCCAGTCGGTTCATGGTTTTTCCGAAAGAATGGGGTTCTTGTTTAAAATAACTTTTAGAAAAAAGAAACTTAGCAAGCTACCATACAGAACTAGCACGTAAGAAATGGTGAGTCTCAGCCTGAATTTTTAAATATTATACTCTGGTCAATGTCCCATGGAGAGTCACCTAATTCTTTTTCCTTTTACAAGTTTTGAAGCCCTGGGGTTTCTTGTGTGAAGCCAGCGCACAGTGTTTTAGGAGGCCTTTTCAAGTGATAAGCTGTGCAGGGCCATGTGGTGGTGAAGGAACAGTCTGGGCTGCAGGCAAGGAGGGAAAGCTTTCGTACAGGAGTGTGTGCCGGAGTCTAGATCACCTAGCAATCCAGCCACGATACACCCCTTTCAGAAAAAGGGTGAGGTGCTCCAAGTCTTTCATGGCCATCTGGCCTGAGTGTCTCCAGGGTTTCATAATGTGTACTCTGAAGAAAGATTAGACAATTCCTTATTTTGCCTAAGGAAAGAATATTTTAAGTATGTCTAATTGCTGTCTTTGCAGGCTAAATTCTATTCTGGTCTTAAAACAAAACAAAAGGTTTCACGTAGTTTTTCACTTGAGCCCATCCATCTACTAGTATGAAGTGCAGCGATAGAGAAAACCCAAAATTCCCAGACAAACAAATCTAGGCAGTGGAGACATTATCAGGCTAGTATGGCTCGCTGAGCTAACCTTGATAGAGAATACCTGTGTGAGACCCTCAGGTACAGTTTCTCACTGCCCCTTCTTGGTTCTTTGCCACTTTCCCTCTGAATCCAGTGGAATCTTTTGTTTTTGTTTCCTTGAAAGGAATATCTTGCCCCAATTGTCTTCTGAAAAGGCATGATGAGGTCCGGAGTCAAGTGCACAGATGGCCATGGCAGGCAAGAGAAGAGGTTAGAACAGGCTGGAAGCTGCGATCAACGGGCGTTGCTGGGCAGTGGGGTGGACCAAGTTCATGGTCGTCCCACACTGTCTGCCTCTAAAGAGAGGTGTGGGGGGGTGACAAGGATGGTGCTCCTTCTGCCCTTCTCTATCATGCCGCGCATTCTGACGCCACTGAATTTGGTGACAAGCATGCTGCGTGCTGTTCTCTTCACCGACTGGGAAAGTTTTCATGCTACCAATGCAGAACACAGTCTGTAAAATTGTTTCCTTTGGGCTGCTGGCAAGGTTCCTCAAGTAAAAGCAGAGAGGAGGGATGCCACAATCATCCTATCCCAAAGGCACTCTCAATACAGACTGTGCAAACTCTTCCAGCAGGAGGCCCCCAGGAACTGGCTGCTCTTCACACAAAGATAAAGAATAGGAATATATTTACATACCTCATGGTCAGCGGAGCCCCTTTCCTTAAGCAAGGAGACTGAGCCAACAGGGAGTGGCTTGTGGCACAGGCTCTATGCAGCACAGGTTGCATGTGACCCAAGTGTCACTCACAAGTGTACATCAGTTCCAAGTGTCAGGATAGGTGCGTCAGGCTGAAAGACTGGGTGCTTTCCTCATAAGGAAATTCTTTCTTTTTTTGTGGGAGTATGCTATGGTTTAATAGAAGGTGTACCCTAAAAAAGGTTGTGTATTGAAGACGTGGTCCCTAGTCAATGATGCTGCTGAGTGATGACTGGGTCATGCTTTCCCCAACAAGGAATGAACTCATTGAGAAATCCAGGGGAAGCAAGTCACAGTGTGTTTGTGCACGTGTGCTGGGGGAATTTTAAGAGTAAACAAAGTCCCTTGTTCCTTCCTATCTGTCTGAGCATCTTTGTTATGATACACCCTTCTTGTCGTGATGTCCGACCTCACCACAAAGGATCATAAACCAAAACCTCTGAACTCTTGAGGCAATATTTCCTTCTTTAAATAGGTTTTCTCTGGTATTTTGGCACAAAGATGGAAAAACAACAACAACAACAACACACTGACCACACTGGTTATTAGGGAAAAAATCAATAATTCCCCAACATATACATCTTATAGTATTTGTTGCTATGAATTTAGAAAATGATTCTGTTGCCACCTTCTGCCTCAGTGGATGGGGTTGCTACCATCCAGCCTAAGCCTGCGGGAAGTAATATACCACTGGCCCATGGATTGCACTGGGCTCCAGTAAGACCCACTTAGAAAAGGAAGGTGAGAGAGAAACTGTCTCCATCTCCAGGATAACGAGGATAGTAAAGAGAGTGTCCTCCCAAAGCTGGATGGCTATTACCTGTATGCCCAGAGGACGATGTGTGACATAAAACCCAATATTCTTGGCCAAAGGGCGCCATCTGGGAGCCAAGGTCTATTTCCGCCTAGAGTCCTTGCCATTCATTCAACCATTAGGCTAAAGCTGCCAAGCAAAGAGATGCAGATCCATCCCTGGGGCTTTGGAAGGTAGAGATTACTGGGCCAAGATCCCGGAGAGGGTAACCAAATAAAGACACAGGCCAAAGATTTGGTCTGGAGGCATTCCTATATTTTTGAAACAGTTGCACACAGCCTGGTAAGAGAAATGGGAAGGCTAGGGAAGCCAAGAGCATTTGCCTCTCACATCAAGCTTATGGCTAGTGTGGTTCCTGGAGAGACCCTGACTAACCAAATTACTGCTCTTTGGAAGACTGGCCCCTTTATGGGAGCCATCATCCTTGGCTGTCTAAGCACTTTTCAACAGAGGCAGAGAAAAGGGAAGGTCTAGGAGCCCTCAAGAGGGAGAGGTTAGACTCCGACTGTTCTTCACAATTTCCAGTCAAATTCTCAACATTGTCTTCCACAGCAACCCTTCGTCTGAAAGAGTCAAGGTAGAGACTAAGGAGATGGACTGGGGGGATGGGGTAACATGCTTGTTGTGCAAGAGTGAGGACAAGAGTGTGGATCCAGAACTTGCATAAAACCCAAGCTTTATGATACTTTACTGTAACTGCAGTGTTGGGGAGGAAACAGGTGGATTTGAGTAGCTGGCTTTCCAGACAGTGCAGCGGAAGATGAGCATTGGGGTCTAGTAAGAGATCTTTCCTCAAAAGAATAAGGTGCAGGCTGACAGAGGATAATACCTGGGGCTTACCTCTAGTCTCCACATAAGCACGCATGAGTAAATGCACCCCCCCACACACACGTATTGTAATTTCCTCACATACATACTCTTCATCTGGTCCAGTCTTTGCAGGCCTTTTGCTCTTCCTTCTCAGCCATTTCCATTGTAAAAGTGTAGCATAGGCAGGGATGAAAGTGAGCGTCCCCATGTCACCACTCTGGTCTCTTTGGTGGGAGTCAAGACAATGACGAAGTGCTTTTCTCATTAGGGTTATAAAAGCACGGACCATCAGAACCTAGGTCTTACCCCAGCTCTTGTGAGCTAGAATGTATAATTTGTACCAAATTCATTCAAAGAGTGGGTTTGCATGAATTCCAGGTGTCTTTAATAATAATCATACCCCGAGCATCTTGGTTCCCTGTTATTAATGAATGACAGTGTGTCAAGGAAGGGCTTTCAACACGACACAATTAAATTTCCTCAAGCATCTGTAAAATAGATGAGTCTCCAAAGTGCTGAGCACGCAGAATTTAAAAAAAAAATTAAAAGAATACAGAAGCATAATTTGAGATTCATTCTTGGGTCCAAGGTGCTGTGGTAGACTCAGAATTCCTACAGAGATTCAAATAGCAAGAGAAGAATGGGAAGCTCTCGGGGGAGAAGCGGAGGAATATTTTAAAGGCAGAAACTGCTATCTCGGAGATTTTAAATTTGGCACATTCGACAGTTCTCAAGGAGTCTCTCTCTGTTACAAACAGCAAGGACGTGAATGCTAAAGAGAACTATGTCACAGGAACCAGCCTTCGTTTTCTGGGGTCTAGTGCTTTTTGACCTCCCTGGGGGCTGGACTCTGCTCCAATAACAGGATGCCACAATGGCACACTGGCTGCAGCTTGCGACACCACAACCTCCAAAATCTGTGGAAGATAAAACCGTTTCTTTTTTGTTTTTTTTTGTTTTCATTCTCGAATCTTTAAAAGACTGGCTGTGATATTTTGATTACCTACCCCAAGTCTGGACAGTTTATATCTGTGGCTCTATAAGCTTAGCTGGTGTGCATGCATGTGAGTGTGTGTGCGTGTGTGTGTGTTTGTGTGTGAGTGTGGGTGTGTGCGTGTGCACGTGTGTGAATTAGGAAGTCAGAGAAGAGTATCAGTGCCCTGCTCTATCACTTTTATGGGTCTCCTACTGAATGTGAAATTTGGCAGCTTTCGGTTAGGCTTCACCACCAGTGAATCCTGAGCAATTGTTTCATCTCTACATCCTCATCCAAGGATGCTTGGATTATAGGTGTACACAGCCACACCTACCATTTTGATGTGAGTTCTGGGTACCTAAACTTATGTAGCAACTAAGCTGGCTTCCCAGCACCTTGACAGGATTCTATATGTATGGAATGAGAATATGATATAATAATTTTTGGTCCTACTGAGTGAGGTACAGCACTGTGTCAGCCTTCCAATAAGAATTTTATAGGTGACTTTATTTTAAATTCTGCACTCTTCTGGGATATTGGCAAAAATCCAGAGTCATAAAGTGTGAAAAAATACTGACTAATCAGCTGATTAAATACAGATTAGTCCTCTTCAATTGGTCTTTTGATTTTAATTTTCTGGGGGTTTGTTGTTTGTTTTAAAGATCTTTCTCCTTGCTTTCTTCTTTCCTTCCTTCCTTCCTTCCTTCCTCCCTCCCTCCCTCCCTCCCTCCCTCCCTCCCTCCCTCCCTCTTTCTTTCTTTCTTTCTTTCTTTCTTTCTTTCTTTCTTTCTTTCTTTCTTTCTTCCTTTCTTGTTTTAGAGACATGGTTTCTCTGTGTAACCTAGCTGTCCTGAAATCAGCTCTTATAGACCAGGCAAACCTCGAACTCACAGAGATCCACATGCCTCTGACTCCCGAGTACTGGGATTAAAGGCTTGCACCACCACCGCCCATCAAAGATCAGATTTTTGAATGCAGTCTAAGCTAGCAAGTCTTGCTGTAAAGCCCAGGCAGGCAAGCTAGCCTTGGATCTAAACTCCTCCTTCCTCAGCTTCCCAAGTTCTGGGACAATAGGCATGTGCTACTGTTTCCCACCCAGACTGGAGTAAGCTTTAAATGATCACTTTTCTTTTCAGTCATCATCTCAGTTACTCCAAATCTATAGCTATATCTGAAAATTTAGAACATTAATAGTACATTGAATGCTTTTGGGGCTCTATCCATCAATAGTTTTAAAGACAAAGTAACTGGAAAATTGGACTCAGAAAGATAAACAAGAAAAAAAGATAGTTGGCAAGTGATAATTCCTCCCGCAATGTACATGCACATGTATGTCTGTGCTCAGATGACTGGCTTTCCACTATGTGGTAAGGAGTCATCAAAATGCCAGGAAGTCCATTTTGTTCAACAGATTCACGATGAACTGCTAAGGTGCATACAGACTGGTAGAGGGTTTGGAGGTAGGGGAAGAATCTTGTGGATTGTTTTAACAAAACAGAGTTGAGTTTTTACGAACTTTTATTTTTCGTTGTTTTTAAACAACGAAATTCATAGAATATATTTTATTACATTCTTCCCCCTGTCAACTCCTTCAATTTCCTTCCTATCTAATGAACATATTTTATGTGGGGTTAAGCACAAAGGTTAAGAGAAGGAGTGGCTCTCTGAAAAAGCAAAGGACATTTGGAAGCACGGGTGTGGGATTCACTGGCTCATGGGAAGTGAGACATAGCTAAGTGGAAAGATGCACCATCAGACTCCTACACAGGATGTCTCTCTCTTCTGGAGACAGGTAGAGATGACACTGGAAGATACACACGCGTAATATAAGCTCTCTTCCCTGCTTAGGACAGAGCAGAGAGATAAACAGAATTATCACGAGAGCTTTGGCGTTTTCCCCACTCCTCTGTGTTCTCAGTCTTTCCTTTCTCGAAGTCTACTCTACGCTATAAGCCTATCTGAAGCAGGGCATGTGACACCAAGGTAGATCTCAGTCGATTCTCAGTAAGTGCTGCGATTAAGTCAACTTGCAGATACACTGACAACTACAAGATGAAGTGTGACCGCTTCCAAGATAAACAAGGGCAAGTGGGGGCTAGGTCTCCAAAAGGGGAAGGGGCTTCAGCAAGCATGAATCTCTTTTCTTCTATGAAGATGCCAAGGTCTGGTCTGCTGAGTTCTGTGCAACTGAAGTCTGGCCCTGGGGAAACTCAACGTTGACATAGTCTTGTCTGATCTGCTTCCCTGAACTTCTGGTTCTATTTCAGTCCCTAGTGGTCCCAAGACACATGACCCAGTGGAAGAAACAAAGAACCAAAATTTAGAAGATGTGAGTTCTCTGCTTAGTGTGTCATGTGACCTTGGATAAGACCTCTCACCTCTAAGATTGTGAGCAAAACTCAATAACCATCAAATGATAAACCTGAACTAGATGAACCCCATCCTTCAAGAGAACTTTAGGATTGCATCATTCCTCTGTCTAGGTTCTCTTCTTACAAGGACATTTTCTGAACAGCTATGGTACAGATGGGATTTGGGTTTTAAACTAGAGGGATGGGGAGATGGCTCCATGGCTAAGGGTGTCTGCTGCACAAGCCTGAGGACACGAGTTTGGATTCCCAGCACTTCTGTAAATGCTGGACACGGCTCCCGGTGTGCTTTTAACCCCAGAGCTGTGGGGTGGAGACAGAAGCATTCTGGGTACCCAACCTACTTGACATGGTGAGCTTTAAGTTCCGAGAGAGACCCTGCCTCAAGGAACTAATGCAGAGAATAGAGGACCACACCCAGTGTCCTTCACCCACTTCCACCTGTGTGCACAGAAGTGCACATGCTCCTGAACACAACTGTGTACACACACTGAACACAAACAAACAAATAAACAAAATACATAATCTGATATTTTAAAAAAAATTTAGGGCCTCAATATACTAAGAAAAGAAAAGTGTTCAGATTCCCAGTATTGTGGGATTCATCATAGCAAATGGGGCCATTGGCTGTCTGTAAAATCTCTTGACACCGAAGTGGAGCCAAAAACAAAACAAAATAAAACAAAACAAAACAAAAAAAAAATCAAAAAAAAAGACCTTGACAAGATTCACACACAGTTTAAAAAGAAAAAAGAAAAAAAAAAGATCTTGCCAAGAAAGGACAAGAGTTGTTTGTCATTGATAAAGCTGAAGTCCAGAAAGAATAGCTGACCAATCAAAACTCTGCTGTGAAGATGAAGTCTGGCCTCACTTATGGTTGCCAGCCTGACATTGTCTACATTTGTCAATGAAGGAAGCAGAAGTGCACCACCGCCCACTGTGAATGGGCGGTCCTGACCCAAGTCCATCATCAGGATCTCAGCTGATATCACACCTGGTATAAACGTTGCTTATGTCAACGGCTATAGCAAGCAACCACAGCCATGACTCAGATGGCCTTCCTAGAAAATTCGCAGTGGCCAGACACTTACAGTGGCCGTGGGTCAGGGCACTTGCCTTTCATCCCAGCTTTTCCACTCCTTTCTGTCTGTCAAGTTCCTTCTTCAGGGGCTAAAAAATTTTATACAACTCAGTAATGCAAAGTAATCCCAGGTCAATGTACGAAATCTTATCACAAGAGTTTTTGTCTAGCATTCCTAACACCTAAGGAAATAGCTCTTATCTAATTTTTAAGTGTTCACAGTTGTGCTTATATACTTAGAATGTATTGCTATTTTGATTTTTCATTTACTTTTAAAGTTAGCATACAAAGTGATAGGTTTTGTTATAATATTTTCATAGACATATGCCTTTAGACTTGGTTCTTATTCATCTTCCTTCTCCACTCACATCACATCATCCACGTGACACTTTAAAATACATGAGTTCACTCATGAGCCCACTATCATTGTAAAAATTATCTAACTGTGATGCATATATGTATCCACAACCTTGTATACATGTATTGGGGGGCTACATGATTATTTATGCATATGTTCGATATGCCTGTCTCCCCCTTCCCCTCTTCCAGTCCACCTAGGAAATCTGTCTGGAGATAAACTGCTGCTCTCTCCTTGGACTTGATATATAGCCTAGCAAGGCATCCTCGATTAACACAGCTCTCCCCAGGGAGAAGACACAGAATAACATTATTGATTTCCCCTTCCCCTCCTCTGCATTTCTCTGCTGAAACGTTGCCTGAACTCTTAAACATAAGACCACAAGGAAACAAGAGAAAAATGAAAACCTTTGGCTCTCTGGAATGAGGCTGATTTTCTTATATTCTTATTTGAAAGGAAGAACATGAAAATGAGAGAAAAAAAAAAAAACAGGTAGCCCTGTGGGGTTTCTGTGCAGCAAGAGAATGGTGATGAACTTCCTAGTTTTCTTAACATAGAAACCCCTGCTTTGCTTACACCACTTAATGGAGTTCCACACCTCATCCCCTGTGACTGCGCCGCCATCTTTGACAAACACCATCCCCTCCTGACACACACAAACACACACACACACACACACACACACACACACACACACTTCCAGGCACACACCAGCACACCAGAATGTGGAAAACCAGAATGTGTTTCCAGTCATCATGTTTTTCTTTGTACTCTTCTTGGGGCAGCAGATTAAGTGCTTTTTTTTTTAAAAAATATTTTTAATTGTTGGATTTTGTTGTCTTAAACACAGAAAATGTCATTCTGTACAAAGGCTCCAGGATCCCTGGTGCAGTTTAGAAGTTTCTCTGCTGCAGTTTTATTCAGGTTTTTGAATTGTATTGCCAGTTTTCAGTGTTGGGGATCAAACTCCTGGCACTGACAAACATACTACCACCCACCACCACACTACCCAACTCTCTGAGGCAACTTTAGAAACAGGAAAAGGAGGTTGCCAGTAGCAGCCTCCAGTGCATTCCCAGCACCTCTCTGTTCCCTCTCCTTCCAGCTTCTGAGCCATCCTGTGGGATCTGAAGGGTCAAGGCAATGGAGAGAGACAGGGGACACTGGAGAGGGCAAAGCAGAATCTCCAAAAACACCTTTCTTCCTTTTTATTTATTTCTACTCCCTCTAATAACAGAGTTCATAAAAAAGCTAGTGGAGTGGCTTTATCTGCCAAGTTCAATGCTTTTAGTGCCCACAGGTTTTGTTTGTTTGTTTGTATTTACTCCCATTATTTACAGTAAGCCACGATGCCCAAATGAAGATGCCAAGTCAAACAGATTCTGTCATTTAAAGTTGAAAGATTGTCTGGGCCAACTTTCAGATCCCACAGGATGGCTCAGAAGCTGAAGGGCAGCTACTTGAGAAGCTGAAGCAGGAGGATGGCAAGTTCAAGGTTAGCCTCATCAACTTAGTGAGGCCCTGTCTCAAAATAAAAAGCGAAAGAGATGGGCTTCTCCATGGGAGTGCACTCACCTTGCCTGTGTAAGACCCTGGCTTTGATCCTCAGTGGTGCGAAACACAAATCAAATCAAACTTGGAACTTGTGTGAACCACTCGCTACTCAGAAACAAGCTTAAGAAAATCACAGCAAAGAAAGATAGACCTTGCAACCAATCAAGATACCAAGGTTGGCTGTACAATTTAATAATATGACGCCTATCTCTTTCAATATGCAAGTAGACATATTCATAGCAAGCATGGCAGCTCACCATGCTACCCAAGGTATAGGCTTCCTTTCTTCCAGATTTATAAGCTTAGTTTTAATTAAATGCCATATGGATTTCAGCTAGCTGGTTTGTCTTCTTGTTGTTGTTCGTTGCTGTTGTGTTCTGGTTTTGTTTTTGCACAATTAGAATGAAAAGACAGCTATTTAGAAGTACTATGAGGGAAAATGGGTGAGAAAACATGCAAAGAGGAAAGCCATCTTGTTGAAATCACGTTGTAGTCTGTGCTGTGGAGAAGGAATCTGTCCTAATCTGCCTTCATCTGCCTCGCTCTCTCCATACCATGACTGAACTGTAGGGACTCTGGGGCACATTTTCATGAAAGGTCTCTTCGTGTTAGAGGAGTCAAGACTGCCATTTTTCCAGACAACAGAAGTCTTTGATTAGACCCCACAGGTGCATTCCAGTCGCAGCATCCATTCGTCATTGGGTTCACGGAACTGCCAGGCATTCATCTTACCAGGAAGACAACAGCACTCACTCAGCATCCAATAAAAGGTCTTTCTGGGCCTTTTATGGCATAGTGAAGGAACAGAACAAGTTCAGCATCCTTTGAAGCTACTATGTGAAAAAGTCCAGAATTTAACATCATGTATCTATTAATCCTATTAACTCGTCCTGTTTATAAGGTAACTCTCGCACTCCTAATGTCAGACTTATTGCTAGGTGGGACTATTGTCTGAATTTGAAATCTCTCTCTATTGGCTCATGTTTGGAATGCTTAGTCCACAGTGTGTGGCATTCATTATTTTGAAAGCTTTGGAGCCTATAGGAGGTGTGACTTGGCTGGCGGAAGTAGGTTCCTGAAGGCAGGATTCTGAAGGCTATGTTCTCCCTTGGTTCCACTCTCTCTCTGTTTTCTGGTGGTGTAGGAGGTCCTTCTGTTTATGTGTTGCTTTCATTGGTTAATCAATAAAGAAACTGCTTGGCCTGATAGGGCAGAACTTAGGTAGGCAGAGAAGACAGAACTGAATTCTGGGAGGAAGAAAGCAGAGTCAGAGAGCCACCATGGAGACACTATGGGTCTCCTGCCTGAGAAGGACGCTGGTTAGAGTCTTGACAGTAAGCCACAACTATGTGGCAATACACAGATTAACAGAAATAAGTTAAATTAAGATGTAAGAATTATCCAATAAGAAGTTAGAGCTAATGGACCAGTCAGTGTTTATATGAATGCAGTTTCTATGCAATTATTTTGGGTGTAAGCTAGCTGGGTGGCCAGGACAAACAAAGGACCAGCTCTCCTTGCAGCATTCTAGCTTGTCACCCTGGGAAGGCCTACCTTCGCATACAGGAGATGCACAGAAGGAGCTGCTTCAGTCAGCCTCTGATTTCCAAGTGACTACTTGTGGGTCTGGAGAGATGGTTCAGCGCTTACGAGCTCATACTTATTCTTACAGAGGACCTGAATTTCATCCCTTGGGACTCACAACTGCTTCTAACTCCAGATCCTGGGGATCTGACACCCTTTTCTGGGCTCTGGGAGCAACTACACTCATATGTGCATACCACCACAGAGACACATAGACTTACACAAATTACAAGTAAAAATGAATATTTTAAAAAATTAAAAATTACAAAATAAAATAACTACTCAATAATCTTCACCAATATACTCCCCAGGGGTTATATATTTATTCTATTCTGTCCTCTGACATCTCCATATCATTCATTTTAAGCTTGCCTATTAACACTATTAACTGGCAGTAAGCTTCAGGAAGATGTCGCTTCAGTCGCATTGTCAATTGGGAAAAGTCCACTAATTATAAGCAACAAACACCTAGAAGACATAAAATGTTGTGCCAAGAGAAAGAAGAGACCAAGGATAGAAGTTTCTTAGCAGTCACAGAGGCGGTGATAGACTCTGGCATTTCACATGGCTCATGCCAAGCCAGAAAAAGAAGGAAGGTATCATATAAATTAGTTCACAGACCCTTCCTTCCGAACAGGACTCATGTGTAACATATACAGAGTTAATATGGCTCCTTCCGTACCAAGCGAAAGTCAGCATAGCCATGTCCTAGATTTCCCTTCTGTCATTTCAGCAGGATCTCAGTGATGTCTCCAACTGCCCATGACTACGATGGTAGCATCTGACAGCCAAAGAAGAATGCCAGTGTTGGAGACAAAAGGCTGATGTGGAGCAAGGAATAGAGTGATGCTGTGTAACTGGAGATCAACGCCTGTTTCTATGCTACTTTATGCTAAGGGCAGAACTGCCCAGGGAATGCATTGGAACATTCCAGAACCCACAGAAATTCCAAGACTCAATTAGAGGGAAGCCAAGAGGTTTCAGTCTAGCAAGTTTAAAGATAACTTGGAAAAATCCACTAAGTAGGTTCTAGAAAACTAGATGGACAAAGTAGATTTGAAAGAAAGAAGTGGGTGATGATTGATTGGGCTGGGGAGATGGCTCAGCTGGAAAAAGAACTTGCTGCCATGTCCAGCAACCTGAGTTCGATCTCCAAGACTCACATGGTAGAAGGAGAGATCTGACTCTTACAGGTTGTCCTCTGACTACATACATGTGATATGACCTATAAGCTCAAACATACACAGATATATGTACAAACACAAAAATAAGTGTAGAAACGTGTAAAAATTGAAGTAGGTGATGAAACCATTTGGGCATGGGTTTGTAATCTGAGTCTGCCACACTTAATACCTCTGTACACTTGGGGAGACTACTTACCATGACTGAACCTCTGATCCTTGATCTGTGAAAAGGATATAATACCATCTATGCTAATTACTGTTTGATGTTTATTTATGTTGTATGCATGCATGAGTAGGAGTGTGCACACACAGCATGATGCAAGTGTGACTGTAAGGATAACATATGGGAGTTGATTCTCTCATTCCACTATGTGGATCCTGGGACTCAAATTCAAGTCATCAGGCTTGGTGGCAAGCACCCCTACCCACTGAGCCATCTTGCTGGCCCTTCTATGCTAATTATTTTGGGCTCTATTAAGACAGGAATGTATATCGATATAGTGAATGCTGCTTCAACTCTTCCATAAGTCAATAAAATTCATATATTTTTATTTTGCTTGGCAAATCTATTAACTATGTTGCTTTAAAAGTTATTCTAGCTGAAACATAAAAGGAATATGAACCTTGGATTATACCAGCCATATTTCTTTTGTTGTAAATATGCTTTAAGTCTACTGTAGAAGCTAGATTCTTGGTGCTTTAATAAACTACACAATGTTAAATGGGATCGGTTAATAATTTAAACATCTGGAGAAAGCATTATCCATTTTGAGGCAGGCACAAATGAGCTAGTAGGAACTGAAAAATGGATAGGGTAGAATCAGTCAGGTGAAGTTACCTGCGTGAACTTCATCAGGAGGGGGAGCTAGGAGCGAAGAAGGAGAAACACAAAGATTAGGAAATCATTGTGTTGGGATTGTCAGGGTAGGTTTCATAGAAGAGAGGCTATCTTGGCTAGGTATATAAAAGGAAATAGATTTGTGGCAGAGAAAATGAATCAATTTCCTGAAAATTCAATTTACTACAAGTGACACAACGTAAGAGGAAATATAAGCAGGCCCACGTTTATTAGAGCAGTGGATTATCTACCTTGTCCCATTGGGAAAATTATAGAAAGCTTCTCATTGGGAAAATTTGCAAACTTTCTATATAGTATGGCTGGTGGTATCTAGACAGTCAAGTAATAAGTGGCACTACTTGAATATTGAAGGATTTTAGACAATAAGGAAGCAGGAAGACGGCCTGGAAAGATAGTTCAATGGTTAAGAGCACTTCATGTTCTATCCAGAAGAACTGATTTCAGATATCAGCACCCACAGCAGATGGCTCACAAACACCTATTATTCTAGTTCCAAGGGAGCCAATGCCCTCTTCTGGTTTTCATGGGCTCCTGTATGTATGTGTAACACATTCACACAGGCAAACATATATACATAAATTAAAAGAGAGAGAGAGCACAAGAAAATACATCGTGATTTAGCTTAAGAACGTATCTCCAAATTTCCTTTTTGGGCATAACAAAAATGGAAGCAACTCTTCTTTATTTACAAGGCAAAAATATCTATTTCAATGGAATGAATTCTTAGTTATTAAGGTATGTCCAGTTCCAGACCTTTCTAAATTGTAAGGAGGTCCTTGCAAGAAAAGGTGTGGTTCTCTGGCTTTGGAAAAAGTGGACAGGGTGCTGTAACCTTAGAAATGAGAAGTCATGTGATATGAAGATCTTGACCTCTCAAACCCATGGCTTCCTCATCTGTTAGGTGAGCATAGATAACATTTTTTTTCTCAGTACTGTAGTAGTTGGAGGAGCTGAACATAGAACACAAACACACAGAGTAGTGACTCAGCAAGATGATACCCTCGCTGCCACCACTTTGGCAGTGATATTAACTGACACTGATTTTACTCAGCATCACCAGGGGCTGTTGATTGCCACTGCTCTCTAATATGTAATTTGAGTTGGTTATTTGGAGGAAGAAATTAATCGATTGCTAGTTTTGGCCTTAATGTCTTTGATAGTTAGAACTTCTCTTTTCCAAACAAAGTACAGGGTGCTTCTCTGTACTATCAAATGCCGACAACGCTCCTCTAAAAGCTCTACATTCCTTACACAATTCTTTCCAAAGTTAACTTAGAAACCTTTCTCCCCAAGGAAGAGTTTTCATGCGAGTGTTCTCTTCTCATGATGTTTTCAGAATCCTGGTAGAGACCTGAATTCTCCCATCTTTCTTGAAAGCTTTTTCAGTACATAAAGGAGGGCCTCTCAAATCCTGCAACTCGTTTTATAACCTATGGGAGAAATTGGGCAATGCATTTAGAAATACTTTCTGCATGTCATTTCAATAGGCTGAGTGATGAAACCATTGTCATGTCTCTGCTCTTGCCTCTTTGAGTGCCATGACCTATCTTTAGATTTCTGTGCATGTGGACAATCTTGAGGCCCAAAGCCATTTGTGCCAGGAAACAGGAGAAAGCTGAGTGGAGAAAAGTTCTGCCACTAACAATGTTACCCAGTGCTGCCTGCCCCAGTATGCCCACCTTCACCTGTCTACCCCAGTATGCCCACCTTCACCTGTCTACCCCAGTATGCCCATCCTCACCTGTCTACCCCAGTATGTCCATCCTCACCTGCCTGCTCCAGTATGACCATCCTCACTTGCCTCCTCCAGTACAGCATCCTCACCTGCCTGCTCCAGGATGCCCACCCTCACCTGGCTGACCCCATGCCCACCCACACCTGTCTGCCCCAGGATGCCCATCCTCCCCTGCCTGCTACAGGATGCCCATCCTCACATGACTGCCCCATATGCCCACCCTCACCTGTCTGCCCCAGTACGTCCATCCTCACCTGCCTGCCCCTGTAGGCCCATCCTCACCTGCCTGCTCCAGGATGCCCCAACTCCCCTGCCTGTAGAACCCAAGACCTTTTCTACTGTGTGAGCCTGAGCCTCTCTTGGAAGTTGATGTTCTGCACTTCAGTCTTTGACTGCTGCCACAAAACGGCTCCTTAGTTGAACTTCTGGTCTTGTTCCATCCAGACCCCTTCTAGCATGTTGCTATCCATATCCCAGGCTGGCACTACGCCCATGGTTCTGCCCAGGTTTAAGTTTAACCACATTTGAAATGAGAATACTGGGCTCTCTGGGACTCCACACTGACACACTAAAGACAATTGAAAGGGAATACAGACATTACTCAAGTGTTTAAGCAGAACATGGTCTCATTGCTGTTATTAACACAAGAAACCTAAGTGGTTTCTTAGGTAATGTAATTCCAGCTCATGTATGGAGTGGAAGGAACAAGTTCTTATTTCATCTACTAGCTCAAAAATTCTCCTCAATATATCATCCTCAGAGGGCATACTATCTATTAAAACAATAAAATAGATACTGACTTGATCTCAGCCTAAATGATGATTTTAATAAAATTAATTCTATATCATTTTATAGTAGTCAGTGTAGAGGTTGCTGTAAATTTAAAACTCTGAAATGCCCTTCCTTTAAAAAAGTGCAGAAGCAATATATTTCCATATGAACATACCTAGAAGAAGCTAGTCACAGCAATGTGGAACAGAAAGCTATACATCACCAGACTCGCAACAGAGCCCACCAGCAAGGTGATGGGGACTCACAGGTATCCACCAGAAGGCTTGCCAGAAGGTCTGAAGCTCAGAGCCAATCACGGCTCTTCTTGATCTTCAAGGTCCCTTTCTGTCCCTCCCACACAGGCTTGTGTAGTGTGTAGCTCCCCCTCCAGCCCATAGTTCTCTGGAGTATTCTTCTGTAATTCACTGGGAGCAGATATTTTCCAAATCCTTGAAAGTGAGAGCTGCCAGTTCCGTGGAATGAAGACTGATATTTGCTCTAGTATAAGAAAATGGCTTCCCGCCATGTGAAGACTGTACACCCACGCATTTCAGAGACAGTGCTTGTGAGAGTCAGTTCCTTAGTCACAATGACAAAAGTACCTGAGAAAACAAATTTAAAAGAGAGGAAGGGTTTAACTGGATTGTGACTTCAGAAGGTTCAATCCACAGTCTGGTTTCCACTGTTCTGAGGCAGCACACTGCGGCATCTTACCTCAGTATCTCACCTCACCAAAATCAGGAAGTAGTGACAAAAGGCTCTGGGATCATATACATGCTTCAAAAGTCTCCTCCCAGTTACCCACGTCCTCCAGTTAGGCCACACCTCTTCACTGGATCAACTTCATATTCACAGGATATGATAAACTTCATATTCACAGGAACCAGTCCTCCCAGGTGGGGACCATGCCTTCTGCATGTGAGTCTTTGGGTAGATACTTCCTATCTAAATCATGATAGCATTCAAAATGACAGTGGCTGTCTTTAGTTATACTGTTAGGTTAAAAATTCAGGCTGATCATGCAAATGTATATAATTTTTCTCCTTAGCAAAACATTAGATTTTCCTTTCTACTCTTCAACTGGTACTATGCAGAACCTACTAATCTGTAGTGTGAAGGAGTTAAAAAAAAGTTTTTGTAACCAGAAGTCAATATTTCATCATCCTTAGCTTCCTGAATCCCAGCCTGGAACACAGAGAGGAGCAAATCAAACCCTTTTGAACCAAGTAGACCTCAGTATCCATATGACGTAATGATGCTTTCTCTTCATAGGCCACTCAGAACTGTCCACTGACTCCATCTCAGAACTTATCACAATTCTGATGAGTTTTCCTCATGTCTGATTATGTTCTGGAACAACCAACTGCAAGTGATGTGGGAGTGAGATGAAGCATGTGCAGAAAAAGACTCAAAAAAGGCCACCATTACCACTAAAGACCAGAATGAATGAAAAGCAGAAAGCAGAGAACGAGATCATGCACACAAGAGTCATGGGCAACATTCACAAGGATAATCCTCGGCACCATCCCCAGGGGTGACTTGTAGCACCTTTCACAAGGGTGACCCTTAACACCATTCACAAGGATGACCTGATCTCCATTCATAAGGATGACTGCAGCGGTATTCACAAGGGTACCACCCTTAATACCATTCATAAGGATGACTCTTATCTCAATTCAGAAGGGTGGCCTGCAGCACCGGTCACAAGGATGTTGCAGAGCCATCACGGAGGTGGGACATTGGAAATTACTTAAAGAGAGGGAATCTGGGCCCTATGGCACATACCTTTAATCTCAGCACCCACGAAGCAGAGGCATGTGAATCTGTGTGAGTTCGAGACCAGCCTGGTCTACATAGTAAGCTCCAGGCCAGACAGGACTACATAGTGTGACCTTGTCTAAAAAGCAAAGAGTTCAAAAAGAGAGGGAAGGGGTCCAGAAAAATGCTTCCATGGGTTAAAATAACCCCATAAACCTAACAACCTGAGTTTGATCCTTAGGACGCATATTAAAAAGCAGGATGAGGCGGCTCGCATCTGTAAATCTAGCATTCCATGGTGAAATAGGAGGCACATACAGGAAATTTTCCTGGAAGCTTGCAAGCTAGATAGCCTGGACTATGTGGCAGCTGAAACAAGAGAGATCATCTCTGCAGCACGCCGCTCCCGCCAGCAGAAGAGACGACTGCAACAGGATTCTTCTCAGAACACACTTTATTGGAGCACTTACACTCGAGGTTGTAGAGAGGCAAAAAGACCCCGTCCCCGTGACGCAGAAGAATATATACGGTGCCAGACAAAGCCCTGACGTGTCATCAACCCAATGGCTCAGGCCAGAATGGAGTGATCGTGCTTAAATTATGATTGGCCAGATCGGATGGCCAGATCGAAATACTCCCCGGGTTGGGGGGGGGGGGGGCTCGCAGGCGCATGCGCTGTGGGCGCGCATGCGCACAAGTTGCTCACAAGCTGTCAAGTTTGACGTGGAACAGCAAATGGCGCCCAGGCCCCGTGCCCCTGACATGACAGCGCCATGGTGCGCGCTACATCTCCGCGCGCTACACATCTCCACCATGTGTAAGGCAAGAACTGACTCCTGAAAACCTGACCCATCATTTCCATGCATGTACTGCACTCATACCCACATACTAAACGAAGAAAAGTGTTTTTCTTTTTTTAAATGGAGTGAAATGTAGAGACTGCTGTGATTCCTGGGCATCTAACTTTTTGTTTTTATGAAACAAGAAGTTTGCACACACAAGAAGAGTAATTGTTTACCTTGGTATAACTGGTGCTTTTGTTTACATAAAGAAGCATCATTTAAGCATTCACCCGACCACTGTCCTCATGTTCTTCTCTTTCAGGTAGGGTCTGTATGCCCAAAGATGACACTGCTTGTGGCATTTGCCTTGGGAGTGTGGATAATTTGCATTAGCAAAAGTAGAGGCTTAGCATATAGATAAGAGGAGGATTGGCCAAACCCTGCGTCATGTCTTCTTCACAGGCTGATGATGGGTCTTTAAGTTGATAACCTTATATGCCCTCCTTGTACTCATTTGTTTCTATGCAGAGTAGAAGGTCTACAAATTGCGTATCCATTGAAGGAAAACACACCAACAATCTTCTACTCAGAAGTAGGAAGCTTTGGCAGGAAAATTGCTGATGGGATATTCAAAATTTTACTTCAATGACTCATCCTCTGATTTGGACACATTTTATCTTAGCCAACCTCCCTTTCCAAGATTTTCTTAACCACATTTACTGTTTGCAACATCTGAAACAGATCTGAAGAGAAGCAGTCCACGGTTCACCAGGAAGAACACACTCTTGCAATCACCCACTTTTGCACTGGAAAATCCCGGGGTGCTGGCAGCTGCTGGGACCCTCCAGTCATGCCATGCCAAAGGGGAGAGTATTGGTGTTCCTACTTGACTTTTGCTCCACAGAAAAGCTTTCTTTGCAGGAAGGATGGAGATTCTTTGGTCTCAGGCTTCCATCTTACTCTTCCTCTCCTCTCATTGCCATTGCACAAGTAGGAAAACACAAAGTGAGCCTTATTTTTACTCACGGTCCCTCCAGCCTTCCAGATTGAAAAGGTGGGGGTTGATTTCACTCTTTCCCTCCCTCCTGAATCCACTTTTAGTTACTGAGTCCCATTAACTGCTTCTGTGTGCAGGTTTCATCTTCTATCCCTCCTTTCCTCTGTCTTCTGTCATCGCCCCCAAGGTCTTTGAATCGTTTCTTGGCTAACTCCAGAAGGCTACTTACATCTCTCTAGCCCCTTCACCCACCAGTCCTCCTAGAATTTCAACAACAGGATCATCTTTCAATTTTGCTTTTGGCTTGTCATGCCCAAGTCCCAAAGCTTGACAGTTTACTTGGCCCTCTTTAGTCTCTATGAGACCATGAGTTTGAAGAAACCCCATGAGCTGTAAAATACTGTAGACCTATCATTCACAGCCATGACTCTTTCAGGATAAGAGAGATGTCAACTACCTTTCCTGAGGTGTAACCTGATCCAAAGCTCCCGAATAGCATGCCTTAGGAAAGAGGTGAGGTTCATCACTGCTCATGAGTGTGTCGTGTTCTTCTTGCCCCTTGATCTCTCAAGAGAAAGGCATCAAGACTACCTGAAGAGCAGGCAAGTGCTTTTCCTATTATGAGAAGAGTAGACCCACATGGCTTGTCCAAGGGCTCCTGTCTTGTTCATTTTATTAGAATCTAGAGTTAAAATAGATTCCATTCTCGTCTGCAGGCATTAAAAGAAAGGGGAAATACAAATGACGAGATCAAAGTTCATGGAGAACTTCAAAAGAGGTCAAAATACAGAGAATAATGTGACAGAAATTAATAAGTTTTGAATGTTAGGTTCCAAATTCTAAGGGAATGGGTGAGGGAGTCTCCACATGATTATTATACTGACCATATTCCAGTGTAGAGGTCAGGATTAGGGAAAAGATCATAAATTATTTATAAGGAAAATACTAACTGCCAGAAGTTTTCTTCCAAGCCAGCAAAAGCATACTTAAGTTACATTGGTGGGCTCACATTGTCTAGAACAAGTGATGAGCTGGTTACATGGGGTTCACTGGTCTGAGAGCCCAAGGATATTTTAGTTTTTATTACTATATCAAGTGAAAAGCAAATCGTGAAGAATTAAGATTAATCTAGACATTACATGCAATTCATAGACTTACTTATGTTTCATCAAAAAAGGTAGACATTAAGAAAATACAGTGTCTGGTTTGGAATGGGCTGCTGGTTTGATTTTTATATGATCTCAGTATTTAGTCCAGACTGGCCTGGACCTTGCTTTGCAGCCTGAGTTGACAGTGAACTTGATATCTTTCGGCTTAAACCTCCCATGTGCTAGGATTATGTGTGTGCATGACTATGTCTGGATTCAATATTTTAAGAATAAAGAGGAGATTTATTCTCTGTACTGAGAAGGAGAACAAGACCCATTGGTGGAAGTTTGTGGAAGAGGTAAATCAGAAGCAACCAAATATTTACTTTTGGTACGAGATGAAGGAACAGAACGGTGACTTGAAAAGAACTTCCTGTGACTAGAGATGTTGGAGTATAAATTGAGTGACATTATCACAGGAGATCTTTATGTCAATGTCATTCTTAGATTAAATAACGTGGTTTCCTTCCTCTCACTTCCCCAGGAGCATTGCTTCCCAGCGCTTGCAATCCCTTCTCCCTGGCTACCTCTGTAGATGCCGGTTGTGCTCGCTCCATTGGCAGGTGTCTCTTTAGGCTGCACATTCTCTGAGAGGACTTAGTTCTGTGTTTCTATTTACAGGCTTCTAGCACACTACCTTTAGGAATCGAGGCACAAAATATATTTCAGAGCTATAAAAAAAAGTTATGATCCTATCTATTCTTGAAAATCCAGAGCAAGTTTCTCAAACCCTTTCCTGACTTTGAATAGCTTGTGCTCTGTGCCACATGATTTGACTCAGCATGATTATTCTCTTCTCTTGGACAATGATGCCTAATATGTGTCCCTGTAAGCTCCCTAAGTAGACTGCAAGTTCTGAATGAACAAAAGGATAGATTGCTTTTGTAAAATTATGCCAATGGCATCATCAAATTCAGCAAAGAATAGGATAATGGTAACGTGTTTACTGCTTTGAAAAGTAAGACATTTTTAGCATGAACCTTTGAGCTAGGGAAATGAGTCAGTCTCTAAAGTGCCTACTGTATTAAGTGCGAAGACCTGACTGTAGATTCCTAGCACTCGTGTAAAAAATGTGGCATGGTTGCATGTGTATTTATAGCCCTAGCAAGGGAATCAGCGGACTACAGGTGGATTCATAACGTCCACTGGCCAGCCAGTCTAGTCAGTTGTCAGTCCTGGATTCAAGGAGAGATCTTGCCTTGAGATAAGATGAAGGGGACTTAAGGAAGACAGCCGATATCAACTGCAGGTCTCCATACATGTGTGCAGATGTACATATGATTCTGAATACACACGTGCACACACACATGAATGCACACAGAGAAAACTTAACCAAGAGCTGGAAGCACATACCACGTGTCTGAAAACATGTTGATTGGCAGATTCGGGAGCAGTGCTCTGTAAAGGGTCCAGCTTCATGTCCATAGCATTCTGGATGCAAATGAACAACCTTCACCTAACTGTGAGGAATCATCACACAAACCCAAACCGAGGAGATTTCCACAAAAGATGTGATGAGCAATATGACAAAGAAAGAATTAGGAGCCTTCCCAAACTTAGCAACCATGTCCCTGCACGCAACGAGTAGAATCTTGAGTTAAAAAGGTGTGAAATTCTAACATTAGTTAGTGGCATTATTACAACAATATTGATTTTTTAAAATTTGATTTATATGGAGGTTATGACAATGTCCAAGTTAAGGAAAGCTAAGTAAACATTTTAGGGAATAGTATAGTATTTTTGCACCTTGTCTGTAATTCTAAAATGATATGAAAATAAAAGTTGAGTAAGTCCCATTTCAGTTTTCAACAGCAGTAGGTAATCTTGATAGCTACCATTTTCCAACACAAGCAGGTATGCTCAACTTCCATGATCCATAGTGGTTATGACCTGCATGCTTGCTGCAGAGACTGAATTGGTAAATGCTGGAGAATTATTGCTCTTCAAAAACACGGAGCCTTAGTTTTCTTAAAGCCTCTGATCAGGCAGTTTTCAGTCAACCACCACATATCTGTTTTACAAAGATTACTTAAAGACATGCTAATTGACATATTCTTTAATGGGAAACCCACAGCCAATAGTACCACAACTCATACATGAGTACGGTTTACCCGACATTCATATTTTCCCCCACTAGACACATCACAGCCTTCCTGAGCACAGACACACCAGAGGGTATTTTAGTATTGCACTTGGAAGCTACGTTAAGCAGCAAAACCACCAATAAAAAGCTTATATACAATTTAAAAAAAGCCAAGAAATGCAGCATCAGGTGACAATTTTTTTTGCCTTTTTCTGTTCTTCATGAAATGTCCACAAAAGCTTTTGCAGTTTGTCAGTAGCAAATAAATTTTAACAAGTGAGCCCATTGACTAACGTGGAATCTATGGGAAAGAACCAATTGTATATTTAAACACATCCAGGGACTGTGAATTTATAGACCTCTGCCCTTGGCGAATAAGGAAATAAGAATAATACTTCACTTACAACGATAAACGAAATTCTTGAAAATTGAGTTCAGAACCAAGAATTCTTCAAGTATTAGAACACAGTCGAGAGTGAGGGTTAGTCACTGACATCAAGACATATCAAGAAAAACTCCAGATTTTTCAGCTTGGGAGCATGTTCCTTTTGAAGTTTAGGACTGGGGATATAGCTTAGTGTAAAGCGCCTGCCTAAGCATGCACAAGGCCCTAGGTTCAATCATTTTTACCACTAAAGAATAAAAACTGTAGCTTCTATTCAGACTTGTTCCCCACACTGGCTACCCCAAGGCCACTTGAGATCCCCTTGTTTCATCAACTTTACCTCTACCTATATCTTTCCTATTTCAGCCCCAGCACACACGGCCACAACTTGAGCTCTCTCAGTGACAGGAAACACCTTCCTAATGACCACAATCCCATTCTCTATTTCTCTTACATATATTTATTTTCAGCTTCTGATATAGGAATTCTAACATTCCAATCTCCTCTTGTCCCTGGTCCTCTACCAATCTCTGTCTCCCAGTGGCACCGAAGAATCCCATCTAGTTGATCACTAGCCCTTGGGAAGTCGTGCTGATGATATTTTCACGGTTCCTCTGGGATCTAGCTATCTTTTGGCTCTCCCCCCTCCATATCTTTAATTGTTCTCAAGTGATGGTCTTGAGTCATGTCTGCTTCTATTGCTAGTTTGTCGGTTACTTTCGCAAATATTCACAGAAGGATCCTGTTTAAAGATACATAAACTAACTTACCTAATCACCCTTGATCGCAGCTTCCCCATTCTCCTTCCTACCCATGGCTGTTGAGATCCACTCGCCCAGACAGGAGCTGTCAGGCGCTCCCTCTGTGCTGCACAGTGCCAGGGCTGTAGTTTAGACTGGCATATAGATCACCTGAGTCTATGGTAATAAGTTCTTAGCTCATCTTCCCACATCTTGTCCTGTCCACTTTATAAGGTAATTAATCATATAAAGCAGACAGTTAATCAGCCTAGATGCTCCCCATTGCTGCCTGCCAAAACTCCAAACACCTTCACACGGTATGCAAAGTCCCTCTATGGATATTGTTTATAAAGACTTCCTCTTCTAAACCTATTTACAAACTGTGACTAAGCCCGACGGACAACTCGCGTTCTTGATTACGTCCTATTCCTCTCTAATTAAGCCCTTTGTTTACATTTTCCCTTTCTTTAGGAATATTTTGCCCCCTAAATTAGTCCATCAAAAACTTATCCCTTCTCCACGCCGAGAACTCATCTCTTCCATTGAGATGTCTCTGACCATGTAACTGGGAATGGCCTGCGTCAGACGCATCCCAGCGCTTCAGAACCTTAGTCCACGGAGGTGTACTGACATGAAATGATTTTATGCTTTCCCTAGATTTAGAGACCTTTGTGGGAAGGAAATATCAACTCTACTTTGCATTCACTACAACACCTCACATAAATGCTCAGTAAAGCACTATTTGACAAACTGAATAATGACAAGTCTCACATACCTAATATGTATATACATAGAATATAATTTGCATATAATTGATGTAGAAAAGAAGAATAACCAAGTACAATACACTGTTAATGAGTCATATTATCAGCTTAAAATGATAAATATGCACCAAAGAATAGCATAATTGTATACTAATAACATATATTAATACAATTATCAGCAATTAATAAATAAATTATTATCAGCAAGTAAATTTTATTACTAGCGATAAATTAGTGGTATTATACTGATTGGTAAAATTAATTAGTAAAAGTAAGCAATTAATAAGTAAATTAATAACTACATTATAAAATCAAATTAAGGGGGAATGCCTGAGTAGCTAACTATGGTAACATTAACTCTTTGGACACAGTGGTCATGAATTATTCCTAGAGACAGATATATATATATGTATTTTGTTCCAGAGATCTCAAAATAGCACATTAGAAAAAGGTATCCAATCTGGGCAGTGGTAACACACACCTTTAAACCCATTACTCGGGAGGCAGAGGCAAGGAGATTTCTGTGAGTTTGAGGCCAGCCTGGTCTACAGAGTGAGTTCCAGAACAGGCTTCAAAGCAACACAGAGAAACCCTGTCTTGAAAAACAAAAGCAAAAGCAAAAAGAAAAGAAAAATGTATTCAATAAATGTATAAGTTTTATGGGTATTGCTATCCACAACACTATACTGCCACTTTACCTAATTTGAAAGACTTTCCACTGTTGACTAGGTAAAAAATAAAAAAAAAAAGTAACTCAGTGTTTGTTCTCTGTTCCTTTGACACAATGAGTAAGGAAATAAATCACCTTCATTACCATCGCTAGCACCATTGTCATAAAAACATACTCCTTAGTTAAAAAAAGAAGTTCAAAAAAATGACACTGAGAAACATGGCTCAGTGGGAAGCCGCAACAACTGTGGAAGCTCACTGACATCAAAGGAAAGCCATTCATCACCATGGGCCAAGATGGGTTTTCTTTACAAGCTATGAACAATACAGAAAAGGGAACACTGGGTCCTGGGCACTTAGCTAGGGTATTTCTCCTCAAATGTGTTCTATCTTGTTTTAGAGTAAGTACTATACTGATAAACACTAAACACACATTCTCCTCCTTCTTTCTACAAGTCATATTTTAACTGATCTCTAATTTTTGGCAATATTCAAAAAGCTCTGACCCTCAGCTGTACCTGCTCTTCTTCACTTGACTGCTGAACTTGAGATGTGATCCTGTACACGGCACTACAGGACAAAAGGCAAGACATCAGTCATGGCTATGCAGACTGAACAACTTACACATGTGCAGAGGCCGCCTAAGTTTCCATCCTCTAGATCAGAGGTGTCTCTAAAGGTGCTCACTGAAAAGAGTGTAAGGGCCAAAGGATTGGGATGACGGCTACAGGAGAGTATCTTCTTGACTTGACAGGGAAGGCTGCACACAAGAAATCTCAGCAGTGTGGATGCCTAAAAAACAAGGCCTGCATGTTGGCAACACCAGGCTCCACACCAGTCAAGAAAGACGAAATTTCCCAAGGCCTCACGCCTAGATGAAGAGCTACAGGAAATCAATGGCTGCTGAGAAAGGGAATATCACTGTTTTCCAGGGTCAAGTTCACTCATAGGTTAGCCTAACACAAATAGTCAGCCCTAATCACATGCATATATGAGCAATACTAAATGGCTCTGTAGAATTAATATGTGTATATCTGTACACACTATTAGATAGATAGATAGATAGATAGATAGATAGATAGATAGATAGATAAAATAGACAGATGATAGAGATATATTGATATATTCACATCAATAATAATTTAAGAATAGGTCATAAATTTGAGATGGAGTTGGGGAGACTCGGGAAAAGTAAGAGAGGCAGAGGGAAGGACAGACTGGACTGATGGAAATACAGTATTGTTGTATAACATTCTCAAAAAAATTAAGTTAAAAATAAATTTCAAATGCTCTCATTTCAAAAGAAAAAAATTACCTACTGAGCAAATATTTGGTGCAATAGAACAAACATTTCCTGAGCACTACTGCATGTCCTCCTGAGATCTGGCAGACGATTGTGATGGTGTCCACATTATAGAAGCCACAAAAGCCAGCAGGGGCCAGTCACACTGAGCACCATGTGCTATGATCTGCTATTGTGTGAGGAAAACCGAGAGTGACAGACAGGGCGGCCTGAGAGGTTATAAGTAATAACGACTTTAAAGCTAGGACTGGGAAGACCAAAAATAGTTAAAACAAACACATTTTCAATCACAAGTTCAGCTCTCAGCTGATGTAGTTTTAGGATAATGTCAAAGCCTGGTCTATAGGAGTGATTGACGATTGACAGTCACAGGTAGACTATGCACTGACTCTAAACTGAGACGTGCCCAGCTCATGAGAGTGGTATATTCCTTACTAAACCATACCAGTAGAGGAACATATACTACATTCCGCATTGAATGCATTATTGTCCTTGACAAAAAGCAGGGTAGAAGAGACTTGTGGATACTTTTAGCATATAGTACACAGAGCCTGGGGGAACAATTATTCCCCTAAAGATTTTCTTTTGTTATTTTTAATTGTGTGTAGTTGTGTCTGAATGTGGGTATGTTTATGTAAGTGCAGATATCTGAAGAGACCATGGGCACTGGGTTTTCAGGAACTGGAGTTACAGACTGTTGTGAACCACTAACCACTGTGTCATCTCTCCAGTCCCAAATTACATTTTAAAAGGTATACTTTGAATTAATGATAAACAACAAAATCAATTGGCAATAAGTCATAGGGTGTATATATATTCAGGTCTCTGAATAAGAGCACACATGGTGGAGATCAGTCACAAATCTCTTCAACAGAATCCCTCACAACCATTATCTTCATCTGAAACAACCAGCTTGCAATCCCGCAACCCCCACTGCTAGTCTTCTACTTAACATCATTATTTTCACCCGAGACAATGAGCATTCAATACAGCAAGACTCATTGTGAGTCTTCTGCTTACCCATTTGCTTACCCTGACTCCTAATTGTTAACCTATTTCCCCCTCATATTATGTGACATTTATGAATTAACAAATAAAATCACTTAACCACAAACTGGTGAGCAGTTCTAAAAGATCAACATTGAGCCTCCACCTCTAAAACGAAGACTGATCCATAACCAAGAGACATTATCATACACATATATGAAAATATCATAATGAAGCCCCTTATTTTGTACAACTGATATATATATATCTGTATGAAAAATAGATCTAAACAGTTTTAAACATTATATATCAATTGAGATTATATGTTTGTTAGATATATTAACATAAATTTATATGATTATATAATTCACAGTCTCTCTCTCTTTCTCTCTCTTTCACACACACACACACACACACCCCTACCAAAATGCATGATGAAACAGAGAATGGCTTACAATTTTATCCAATGGTGTTAGTAGCAGGACCTAGAGGTGATGCCAGGACTTTTTTTCATTTATCTTCTTGAGGATCTATCTGACTCCATTTTCCTCACCACTGCATCCCAGAGTGAAGCCAGCAAAGCAATCCTACGCCTTCCTGAAGCAAGATGTCTTAATTTTGCCTATCCTCATTTGTAAGGGGCCTAATGTCAGCTTTGAGTATATTTGATTTTAAAAACACAGCATATCAACAGTATACATAGCTGTGATTTTTTAAGTACCAAAGAGATCATTCAAAATATTAGCTGAGAGATAAATCATATAATGTTTCTAGAACACAGAGGAAAGAGAGTTCTGAGACATGTTTATGCCAACCTAGTTGAAGGGAATCAATCTTTTACTAAAAATGTTACATTTGTCTAGATAAATGTGGCCTACAGCACAAAAACAAATTTTTAATGAGGTTGAAATGTATGGTGGTTATGTTTTATTTATAGTAGGCCCCAGTTTCTCTAGCAATTTTTATTTTTTCTCTCATTCACAACATTTTACATGTCCAAGTGGCTGGGATACAACTTGAAAGTAAAACAACCAAACCAAAGACCATCAAAGAGGGGTCTTGACAAGGGACAGCACATGTTTAGTTGTTTTACAGGACAAATATTTACCATTTGCTTGTGCTAGAAAGCAAATTCACTACTAAAACATTCTAGCCCCCTAGCTCTACAACTCGAGATGCTGGCGAGAAGCTAGAGGAATGGCTGTGCTTTTAATTTACTTATCCTATTTAGAAAGAAGGTCACTTGAGTCACCCTGGCTCTCTTTCCTTAGGATTCGTCATATTGCATTTCCTTCAGCCTCTCAGTGTATTTCTATGTAAACAAACTACGAAGTTCACTTGGGGATAGAAAGTCACAGTCTTTGAGATTACAAAGACCTATTAGATCATCCAGTCTGGCCCACAGGAGATAGTTTCAAGATAGAGAACAGGATCGCTGGTCTCTGCCAAGAGGTCAAGAAGAAAGAGTTGGCAAGAACAATTTCCATGCTGTTTTGGTCTTTAACTTATCTAATGGTGCTTTGGTCACTGCCCAAGTGGGCTAGTAAAGTGACCATCCAGCAGCTGTGCTTATCTGGGTTGATAATTTCCCACACACTCCTGTTTGTTGAAGAAATGATCTTGTTTGCAAAATATGAAGCGTGAGGATTCTGCCCTTTGAACTTTCTGGAGCACTTTGCTTTCAGTGAAGAAAGTTGAAGGGTAAATTCTTGTCTGCTGCTTCCCCTCAGCTCTTTTCACTAATGTCAGAGAAACCTGACATCTCACCATCGGCTTTAACAAAGCGGGAGTGGAGATAATAGAACACAGTGTGGTTATGCCTTAGGGCTTTACAAATCCAAGTAGTGCCCATTCCCATTTTCCATTCTTCGTGGAATCAAGAAGAAAGGAATCTGGCATTGTGGTAAATGGCAAGGCAAAACAGTAAAGGAACCCTAGGTAACTAAAGGCGGCACTCATCCAGATAACGATGTTCTATCTTCTTTGTTCTGAGTTCTTCTGCCTTACTTTATGTATGATTGACATGTTCCACTTATCTAGATTATATCCAGAACATTATGAATATTACTGAAAAAGGATGAGCCATATATGAGCTAAACATATATACAGTCACATGTACACACAGGCATACATGTACACAAGGCATAAATGCACACACAGGCATAAATGCACACAGGCATACATGTACATACAGGCATACATGCACACATAGGCATACATGCACACACAGCTATATATGTACACACAGCCATACATGCACAGAAGAAATGCTAACATGGAGTATGGAATGATCTGACATAAAAGAGAAATTAGAAAAAAAAGCAGAACCAAGCATTTTACACATAATTATTCTCCGTTTGCTGCACACAAACCAACCTAGCCCTGGAAGGAAATGTGTTTTTATTGAGTTAGAACTTCT
Source organism: Alexandromys fortis (assembly GCF_014885135.2). Classification (NCBI taxonomy): domain Eukaryota; kingdom Metazoa; phylum Chordata; class Mammalia; order Rodentia; family Cricetidae; genus Alexandromys; species Alexandromys fortis. The sequence continues at coordinate 222,497 of NW_026068059.1, read as the reverse complement.
AGTGTCAGCAGGGAGTGAGATTATTTTGTTAGACTTGCTATGGGAAAAAAAAAATTGTGGTCCTTGACTTCCATGAGTTTACATCCCACAATTGAAGTTTACATTCCATTTTAGCATGTAACCAGTCTGAGGATTTTGTGGGGGCACAGTAACACTGTCCATTGGTACCAAGTTTGTGCTGTGAACTAAGCCCTTGCCAGGTTTTCTGTAGAACTAGAAAGGAGGCAAGAGGCATGGTCTCTGCTTTTTCTAGTCCCATAGTTTTACGGAAAAGACAATCATCTACTCCCACACTCCTCATCTACAGGATGGAAAGTTGTGACCTTTCCACAATGACATTCTTCTGTTAACTTGCCTATGTTGACTTGAGAAAGTGAACTGAAGTTTGGAAGAAAACTAACTTCCCCCAGTTTTCCCTATCCGAATGTATTGACATAAAAATTACTTCATAAAAACAGATAAGAGAAGCCCAGAAATGTGGTGAAGGGTCCTCAGACTAGGACAAGCAGGAAATCCTCATACCCTTGGGCCTGAGAGAGTAAGGAGAGGAACCCATAGCTTGAAGCTGAAGAAGTCAAAGTTGGAGCTATCAGGAATAACTATCGTCAGTGAGGTCCTGATCCATCCCATGGCCTTCCAGAAGATAGCCAGGGGGATTTGGAGCCCTAACCTTATTCTACAGTTTCCTTACAGCTTCTTTCTCGTGACATCTTTGGTTAAACACATAGGCAAAGGCGCTGTCGGGGCTCTACATGAAGGAACCTCTGAGGCACAGGACTCCAAAGGAGAGAACTGGCAAAGAAATCCAGAGCCCACGGAGCCAACTAAACTTAGAACCAGGCAAAGTCACTGGACAATGTGTGTGCTGTATTCAGAGCTAAACATGTTGGTAGATGGGTTAAGAGTAAAGCTCCATTTGTAGCATAACATTCTGGCACTTTCCCATTAGAAGACATCAAAGCCATATCCCTGTGCATTTCCAACTCAAGCCATAGAACATAAATGGTAAAGTTGAGTCGAGCCAGTATTCTGCCAAGCTGAGGTCTGTAATTGGCACTTTTACATGTCAAACAATTCCACAGGATAAATTTAGCTTTATAATGCTGACCTCAGAACACACAAGGTTCAGAATAGCTTGCAAACCTTAAGAAATGTTAAACTGGGTTCAGCATGGCTTTATCTTTAGTCAGAAAATATTCTTTATTTTAATAGATGAAACATTGGGGCCAAAAGCAAGTAGAGGAGGAATGAGTTTAATTGGCTTACACGTCTACATCATACTCTATCACGGAAGGTTGTCAGGACAGGAATTGAAACAGGGCAGAAACCTGGAGGCAGCAGCTGATGCAGAGGCCACGGAAGAATGCTGCTTATTGTCTTGCTCTTTAGTGCTTGCTCAACCTGCTTTCTTAGAGGACACAGGAGACCACCAGCACAGGGATGGCACCACCACAATAGACTAGTCCCTCCCCCATCAATCACTAATGAAGAAAATGCCATACAGGCCTACCCATAGCCTGATCTTATGTAGGCATTTCCCCAATTGAGGCTCTCTCCTCGCAGATGACTAGCTTGTGTCAAGTTGACATGCAACTAGCCATCTAGCTCATATAGGGACATCCTAATAAAATGACTAGCTAAACTACTTTGGTTCTTAGGCATAGCAGACAAGAAAAGTTTATTTCTCAGAAAGTCATGTTTTATCTTTCTGTACAATGTTTAGGGATATGATTTCCATAAATTTGTGTTTGTACATGTATGTGGTGTGTGTGTGAGAGAGAGACAAGAGAGAGAGACAGAGAGAGAGAGAGAGAGAGAGAGAGAGAGAGAGAGAGAGAGAGAGAGAGAAGGGAGAGAGAGAGAGAGAGAGAGAGAGAGAGAGAGAGAGAGAGAGAGAGAGAGAGAATGGGACAGAGACACACAGAGTAAGACAGAGCATATGTCCCATGGTGGTCAGAAGAATGCTTTCAGGGTCACAGCTCTGTCCTTCCATTGTGAGATCAGGGGATTAGACTCATTAGACTCGGGCAGTTTGATTTGTGCAACACTAGCTTTGGCCCACTGAGCCACCTCACCATCTCTGAGTTCTTTTAATTATGCTTGAGTCAATGTGTTTTGCATATAGACTTTACCATATCGGTGGCGTCTAATTATAGTAATAAAGAGCTACAGACAGGCTAATATTCCCCACCTCTTAGAGTCTGTAGACCATGCCTTTGAGAACACCACCATCACGTCTCCGCGAGGCTTGTCCTCACTGGACAGAAGCAGCACATGACCGTAGCTGTTTAGTCTCATCTCTGAACATGAGTCGCCCCAGTGTGGAATTCCAGTTATGATCTGAATTCTATACATTTTATTCAGATTTACAGTGGCAACCGCAAAACACTTGGGGCCTTATTCATCAAACAATGAGACATTCTAGAAATTTTGGACCTGATGAACATGTGCTCTGACTGCCCTGGATGCAAAGGAATCAACGTTTAGTGTGGTGTTGCAGCGTATTGGTCTGCTGTGGAAACGTCTCTGTAAGTTTCCAATTCAAAGACAAAGCCTCATCCCCAGCCACAGTCTTCTGCTCCCGCTTTCACCAAAGCCAGCGGTACAGTTAATTCGCAGGTACCACCAGCAGGAGCTAATCTCCAACGTTTCAATGACCAGCGTGGCACAGAAATTTGAGAACTATTTCATAAATCTAAACTGGGAAGATAAACCTGGAGACAGATTCTTGATCTAGAATTTACCACTGAACAAACATTCTTTAGCTCCTAAGGAAAAGAATGTCTTAATTTTAATTTTTTTCTATCACAATCCATAAACGATAAATCCAAATTCTTTTTAAAGTCCTCTGGGATCAAGATGAGATCTTGACTAAGATTTCTTCCCCCAGGGCTGACTGACAAGTGAAAAAATAGTAAAAGCACAGACTATGTCACCAGGTGATCTTTCTGCCATCGTACAGATTTCAGAGCCACTTGCAGGTAATTCTAAGAGTGAAACATCTCAGCAGAACCATAATTTATTGGTTCTCCTTTTTCTGTCTTAGTTTCTTTCTGTAAACATATCGATTTATGATCCTTCTGCCTAAAGCAGACAGCGGAGAAAAACTAGATGCACCTATGCGGGATAAGAAGGGAAGAACCAGCCGCGCATCTGATACCTGTTCAGGTCACATTAAGAAAAACAACTCACAGAGCTTTTCACTGTGTTTGCTCATAATCCTCTTACCCCGAGTTACAATTGTAAAGGTTGCATCTCCTCCCCCCTGCTAGAACCACAGCGTTTATTAAAGCAATACGGAGAAAAGGAAGAAGACTGACTCCTCCCAGTAGACAATACCCAAGCCTTATCAGACACCATAGTAGGTGAACTTCTCCCCTTCTCTGCCCTGCCTTAATGCACCATATAGAGAGGGCTCTCTTGTTGTAAAGATGCCACATATATTTTCCCTTCACTCAGAGCTTCCTGAATAAAAAGAGATCATTTGTCTCCATGGTGTTTTGCCATTAACAGTATCAGAGCTGCTGGAACACAATGGGAGATGTGTTTTCCCTTAACCTCTTGACTCAGAGATGTCCTGATGCTAAACGTTATTGCAGTTTGCATTAGCCCAGAACAGTGGGAGATCAGCAATGGATGGAAAAGGGCCGGCCGAGAAGAGCCAAGGCAGCTCTCATGTGCTTCACACTGCAGTTGGTGGCAGAGCACTAAATGCCTAATACGTTTTCAGAAGAGGTGCGAGTGGGAATGGAGGAAGGAGGTTGTGAGCTGCGCCTTTGTCGTCCTTTCCATCACTGAGATAATCTGCCCTGAAAGTGGTACGCAGTGCTTGATTATATGTGTTACCTTGGCAGAAGCCAATTTACTTTTCTCTGTTACCCTAGTGATCCACAAACCATGGAAGGAGCAACGGGATTCACACTTCCTGCCTCTCTGCCACATCTCTTCGGTTGCCTTAATGTTACCCTTGGGGTCAGGAGCCTGATGTGATAGCCATTACTGCAAACCCCTCCTTGCCATCTTGCCCTTGTCTTTTGACAGTAGGGGAATCAAGTTGGGAAAACATCTTCCCACTTGATAGGACGGTTGTATGGCAGAGGCTCAGAAGTAAGGCTCTACTGTATGCAAGCAGTGATTACTCAGTGAGCATCTCAGATTGCACGTTTCTCAACACGGCAGGCATCTCCGAAATTATCTAGCTCTATTCACAGATGTTTGCTTTTTAGACGATGAAGTTCAAGAATTCCAATGAGTTGACTGTGGATGATCAACGTGGGTGACAGCATTCATACTCCCGGATAGAGTCCCTTCCCATGGGCCGTGGAAGGGCGTTCTGTTGGACGAGTGATTAATGTAGAATTGAGTTTCAGGAGCATGCCTGAAGCCACTAACTCTATTTCTAAAACACAGCTCCTTCCATGCTGTGCTGCAGAGTTCTCTATTACTGAAGAGAACGAAGGTGTACTTTATGGGGAAAACCTTGTTTTTCTTTTAACTTATATTAAATTATATATTTAATAAATCATATTATAAACATGTAAATATATTTAATAAATTATATTAAATTACAATTTATATAAAATAACATTTCCTATTTCAATTTTTATTTACATAAAATATTTATGTACAATAATTATGTTTTATATTACATATTTATATAAAACATAACATTAAATATGTGATATATCATATAATATACAATATATTTAAATTATTATATATAAGTATATATATTTGCATAAGTGCAAGTATCTAGGTGGACTGCAAAGGGTGCTCCTCTGAGCTGAAGTTAGATCTCAGAATGGAATGAGAGCTCAGTGTGGGTGCTGGAATTGAACTTGAGTCCTCTACTTGAGTGGTGTGCATGCTAAACTGCCCAGCCATCTCTCTACATTTTTTTTAGGATAAGATTTATATGCACATTAAAGGGGCAGTTGAACATATACATCTAAAGACAATAAAAAAATCCCCAGATTTCTTACCCCCAGTTTGTGTACTCAGAAAATTGAGATTAAGTTGCATAAAAATTAAATTCCATATGACCCTGGTCTACCACTCCTAGGCACATAACCAGAGGAATCTAAGCCAGCACAGCGCAAAGCTAATTGGGTACTCTTATTTATCGCAGCAAGTTCATGATCACCAAGGAATGAGGCAGCCCAGAACAACATCAACACATAAAAGGATACAAAAAATTCACCACCCATACACAACAGGGTATTATTCAGCCAAAGAGAAAGAAATCATGGAGCTGGGTATCTACTTAGACAGAAGGGCACTTGCCTAGCCTGCATAAATCCCTCAGTTTAATGCCCATATAAGGCATGGCAGTACATTCCCATAATCCCTACCCTAGGATGTGAAGGCCAAGGAATCAAAAATTCTAGGTCATCTTTAGCTACATAGAGAGCTGTAGGCCAGCCTTGGGTGCATTGGATTCTGTCTCAGAAAGAAAGAAAAAAATAAGGAAGGAAGGGAGGGAGGGAGAGAGGGAGGGAGGGAGGGAGGGAGAGAAGAGAGAGGGAGGGGAAGGAGGGAAAGGAGAGGAGGGAGGGGAGGAAGAGGAGAAGGAGAAAGTCATACAATTTTCTGGGGAAATTAATGGAATGAGAGCATATTATGCTAAGCGAAATAAGCCAGACTTGGGAAAATAAGTGTTATTTGTTTTCTTGAATATGTGGAATCTAGAAAAAGGGAAAAAAGGTAAAATTGGAAGGGGAATATTTGGGAAGAGGAAGGGGAATGTTAAGTATGTAAGGGGTGAATATGTGATAATAAAATATCTTAAAAAATAAGTGTTTTCTTATGTAAAATCCTTGCTGCTCGTGAGTATGTGTCATGTACTGATGCCATCAAACTCACCTAAGAGTTGACTAGACATTGAGGATTTAGAATACTCATAGTGGTTGAACTGAGTTTTTCACTTCTCCTTGAAGCTCCTGAAAGTCAAGAGAGGGGGCTGAGCTAAAGCTGACTTTGAGAGGACAGTGCCTTGTCTTTAAGCGCTTGCTCAGCAGAAATGCTCAGTGAGATTAAGGACATTAACATCTCTAGCAATGACCCAAGGGAAAAAGGAACCTCATGTCTAAAAATCAAACTTTGTGAACACTCTATCATCAAGAAAACTTACAAACTTCTAGAGTCTAATTTCCTTAAACTGCTTTGGTGAACATCCCTTACACGACAAAGATCAAGACACTAGCCACACTGATGTTTTGAGGATTGCCAGTATATTAGAACACAGCTAGGTTGAATAAATGGATTATAAAATATAATGACATTTTTATTACCAATACATTGGTCTTTTTTTTACTTTCTTTTAATTTATTCTTTGTGTCTTTCACGGGGGGGGTATCACGGGTGAAAGAAAAATCTCATTGTGGAAGCTGCAGTGTGACACAGTGAGTCACACAGTGAACCCCTTTATCATTACATATTTACATGTGGGCATTCATCGCAAAGTGTCATAGGTCTGGTTCAAGGCCCCTGGTCTCTGCTGTACTATAGATGCTGGGCCCTCACTGGGACTTTTCCTGGGCATCTTGATACTGCCCTATGTCTTGGAGATTCTGCAACCCTGGGTCTGCAGGACAACCCCCCACCATGCTCCAGCAGATCACAGACGAGGTGAATGTTGGGGTAAGCCAACACATAAGCCTGGCTCAGGGCCTGAGTGGTTGTGGGGTTGGTCAGACCTCCAGCTCTCTCCTGTCTTTACCACCAGGGTGAGTTCTCCATCATTTCCCTGGCTAGTTCACCCCTTGCGGTGATGAACAGGGAGCAAAACCTGCTCTCCCATTTCCATGTCCTCAGGGTTGGCTCTCCCACACCTACACCTTCAGTGCTGCCCAGAGGAGGTGTAGGAGCCACTCTCTGGAGTGCTGCAGCTGGTGAGGGACAGGTCTGCTCTCCTGCTCTTATGTATGGCCTCAGGGCCAGCTCTTCCACCTGTCTCAGGGGTAAATGGGGGCGGGGAAGGGGTGTAAGCCAATATAGGTCTTATAATTTTTATCTTTCATGCCTTTTTTTGTTTTGTTCAGACTAGTTCTTACTCTCCAACCCAAGGTGAGCTAGAATTCACTATATAATATGAACTGCTCTCAAACTTATGTCAATCCTCCTGTCTCACTCTGCCTTTCCAATTGTTAAAATTGCAAGTAAGACCACCAAATATATCCAACTTGATATTTAGACGTTATCCTGCTGAAGCATTCTTTTTCCTTTCCAAGTCCTCAGATCAATTCCCAGAAGATATCATGGACATTTGTATATTGGTATATTTGCGTGTTTGGGAGCTAAGAATAATTTTTAGCTTAAATGCAGTGAAGAGTCTTCCGGAAAGAAGAGAACATGTTTATCCAAAAGGAGAATAAGTCGTTTTTGGGAACACTTTAAAAACCCCGATGAAATGGATACTAAGATGTGGTTTCCAATATAATGAATGTATTCACCATGCTCTTCCAACCTCTGTTCTACCACAGGCCGCTGGGCAAAAAACCACTTCACTGGAAGTTCCTGAACACTATGCTGTAGAAAACAATGGGTATCACTAGAACTCAGGTGGATACATCTATTATCTTAGTCAGTCGATGACCAATCATGTCAGCATGACTTTATCTTTAGAGTGGGGATCGTCCCGGCACTCGCCTGCTTGTGGAAACCACAGGGATATGAATCCACCCGGGCTTATGTTGCTTTATTGTCTTACACAATAAATATAATGACATATAAAGCTTTGTAGATGCATAAGAAGAACCAAGTAGATCCTTGTAACTCAAGTGGCTGCACATGTCAAATGCACAAACCCTTATTCAACACATACAGGTAATCAACGTGTTTCAGGTCAAACTTGCAATAAATGCTGCAAAATTAAGCCAGTGTTTTCTCTAGCCAGGATACAGTCTCTAGTAAAAATGAGGCACTGAGATAATGGATGGGTGGTTACGATACAGGTGAATCTTGATCTGACCTCTGTTGTGGAGTTCCATAGTCGCCTTTAAAAAGCCCACAGAAACGTCAGTTGGGCTTTATCCTTAAACTAGGCCATCCCCTGTGATTCTCCATGAGATATTTGAGCATGGAATCAAAATGCCAAAGGGACCTAACCTTTAAGGTGGTAGAGAGAGAGAGAGAGAGAGAGAGAGAGAGAGAGAGAGGACCATAACTACTGAATGTTTATGCTAGCTGCCAGAAAATAATAGTGGATTAAATTACTTAACCAAGTACCCTCTGGCTAGCTACCTGGGTTTTCTTCTGAGAAAGGTCTGGGCTTGTCACAACTCTGTCCTAAGCAACAGATTTTGTGCTCAGTGCAGATTGAGAGGTTAAAACGAGTGGCATGTCCATCATTCATGGAACTGACCACCATCATGAAACAACTCAGCCTGTATTTTGATATACTCAATATCTGAATAAGCATCATCCCAGTCGCCTGGATTTGCTCTGTAAAAGGTTGGGGCATATCTCATCAATAAAGTTATAATACTGAAGTCAGAGGCCAGCTTAGCTTAAAATCTAACCATGAACTCAAAACACTGCTATGTATCCTGAAAGGTTCCTCTCATGGAGGGAGCATTATTATTTTCAATTTGATGATACCCAAGAAAATGTGAAGCAGTGGCAAAAAGAGAGACCCAACTTGTATTCCCTTTCTGAATTCACATCCTTTGTCATGACCTTGAAAGTATCACTCCCTGACCGCAACCCTGCTCCATGCTTCAAGATTGGCCCTGTGTTTCCCTTTGACCAACCAAATACTAGCAGATACAAAAGAAGCAGAAGCTTAAAAAAAACCCTCAAGACTCCTGGTTCTTTCTCGCCATTATTTCTCAAACTTTACCTTGATGATACATGGGTCTAGCATGTTGGGGAATGTGATTTGGCCAAGAAGGACTGCACTCAATCCCACACCCGATGGCTGCACTCAATCAGTCCATCCAAGGCCACAATGACTGCCCCATTAAAACAGACTCATAGGCTAAGGCAACCGCCTATGAGTTGTTCATCATTGGTTATCTGGGATGCTCATTATGCAGTATTGTTGCAATGATGGATAAATGCTAGACAGTTTGTGAAAATAAAATCCAGCCCAAAGAAACTGAACATGAAAGGGATATAAGCAAGGATGCAGGGATAAAACAAACATGAGGTCTAAATACCAGTAAAAAAAAACTGCAACCCAGTCTTACCTTTCAAAGGCTTTCCTAGGAACAAAATGCCTGGAGAAATCAGGGTGCCTTCTCGCCATGTTGCTTTGTGCAAGTCCCAAGGAAAGCTAGGAGGCTGTACAGTTATCTCCCTTCATGTATCTCTAAACTATACAACCTACTACCTCAACCTGGGAACATGCCGTCACAATGGCTGGAAAGCTACCATGTCTTAGGCTCTGCAGTTTCAAGTTTGTCTTACAAAGGTCCTTCGTGCTGTTGCCTACTTGGGCCACTCATAAGAAACAACACATCAGAGGGTCTGAGCAAGCAGAAAGGTAGAGAAAACACCACAGGGACCCTGGCTTGAGATTGCTCTATGGTAGGAGGGAGACAGATATTGGGGACTGGTACCCTTGAAACTTGAAATTTCTAAATGGTCAGTAAAAGAGGAGACATGGATGAAGTCAAAACAGTGAAACAGTTGAACACCGTACTCTGAGCAAAGCAGAGAGAACATAGAAGCCACGTCAAACCTGTAAACATCTATAACACAACATTCTCCTATTGATAAAATGTCCATTTTCCCAGAGTTATTTCAGTATTTTATAACATCTCTTTCCCTGATGACTTATTTAGCAGCCTGTGACAATGCACCTCTGTCCTTCTCTTTATAAAAGAATGAGATAAACTTCCCTGATGGAATTTTGAAATTTTAAAGCAAGCCTTTCCTTCCTCCTCAGTCTGAGTGCAATGCCAGTGCTGGAGAAAGACTCACTCAGGATAGGTGATTGCCTAACTCTAGGTCTGCTTGCCTGTGGCCTGATGTTTGTTCGGCCTATGGCCACCTCTCCTCACTGCCTAGCTGACCTCTCATTTCGACTTGTCATGAATGTGCTGGTGTGTCTGAACACACTGGGAGCCTAACTCTGTCACACTGGGAGCCTAGCTCCGCCACACCGGGAGCCTAGCTCCGCCACACTGGTTCTGTTCAAAGAACTAATCTATCCCAAGGACCAAGTGGTGTTTGTTTATGCTCCTCTCCTCCCCTTGATGAGATGGGTCTTCCAATTTTTCTAACTCTATACTTTTGTACAGTTTTCTAGTACAAAGCTTATTTTGGAGGGGGCCGCCTTAGTGGGATCAAAGCTACCTAGTTTCCTGACTGGTGGGGGAAACTGGGAGGTTATTATTTTTTTATCAAGGAAAATTTCGTGCATCCTTTAAACCTCAATTCAAATAACTATTTGTCTGATTACCTCATAATTTTTAATCTAATCTTCTTATTAATTCTTGAAATTTCTCCTTTGTGTCATTCACTAGACCCTGAGCTATACTGGTAACACCTAATACTACAACATGGGTACTACCTGGTACATGGAAGAAGAGGATAGACAGAAATATAGACAATAAAATATACATATATGTGTATATATATAATCTTTTCTATAGGACATATGTATCTTTTATCTATTTAAATCAAAGCAAGAGTATACACGTGAACGGATAAATGGGAATATAAAAAGTCAAAAGAGAAGAGCTGAGTGCTTTTTATACACAGCCCCTTGTTTTGCTAATGCTGAAACATCATTCCTGGTAAGATAGGTTTGCTATCAAGACTCCAAATGGGAGAAAAAGCACCGTGAGTGAACTCATCTTGACCAGGACACTCGAATTCCTGGATCTCATTTGAGAATTCACAAAGGATGTCTGAGATTTCTGCCTCTAGCCAACCAGTTATATAAAAGATTTAAAAGTTGCTCTACCCAAAAAGAGAAAAAATAATTTTTCTTTTTACTTGCAGTTATTTTTTTTTAATTTACTCTGCATGGACAATTAAGCTGATGGTATAAACACAAGAAAGATACAGGCAGGGAAAGGGAAGAGTTATTGGAAGAGGATGCAATAGGAAAGGAAATGCTCTGAATGTTCTGATGGACCAGAATGTTGGCAGATCAATCATGCAACGCATCGGACAGCTAGACAGTTCTATAAATACCTGCAGATCCAAACACGGTTTCCTCTAGCTTTGTTCTGGAGTCCAAGGCTCCAAGCAGCTGGTCTGAAAACACTAATGGTTTCCAATATTCTGCTCTTTGGGTAGTGTGGGTTTTTCATGTTTATTTGCACTGATTTTAGCCCATTATCATGTATTAGCGCAATTATAGTTCATTACGTAATTAGTGTAAATATTTACGGGCATGCAATAACAACATGCAATTAAGATATGGGATGATGTCATAAAAATTCTTATTTAAAAGTGACAGCAAAACTATTAAACATATTCACAGCAGTTATGCATCTTTAGCTTTATCTTTTATAGCCTTGCAGCTTTAAAAAAAGTATCTCCCGTAGGTACTCTTGAGACGTGGAACATTGATCCCAACAGACTAAATATTAAAGTTTTCATGGCTGACAGCATCTCAAGCAATGCAGACACTCTCTATTAGTGAGTACATGCTTTAACTGATTAGATATTGGGAAGTTGAGCACAGGCTTTGATTAAAATGTGATTCATTGAGGGTTGCGTCTCTGCAACACCCATCCAATCCTGTGAGGGGTTAGGGAACCAGAGTCATGGAGAAGAAGTTCGAGTCATGTATTTGTCATTTAGCAAAGTGATAAACACAAAGTATGCATCTATAATGTTTGTTGAATGAATGAATGAGTGGATTAATGAACCTGAGTTTTTTCTAGCTTGTGGTTATAACAAAAATAAAATGTAGCCTTTTCTCCAATCATGTTTTATTAGCTCTCATGCTAGATACAAAGATGTCCATGAAGAACCACTCGTGTTGACTTCTGTGCAAGATCCCAGTGCCATCTCCAGTTACTGTCAGGGGTGAGAGGCCAGGTGATAGCTGAAGAAATGAGGTATCGTGGTCATAAGACAGGGATTCAGAAGACTAACAATAGGAGGAATGACAGGGAAACAAACTGAAAAGAGAAATCACGTTAACTTTAGATGTAAAGTGAACCATGCCACACCATGCGGCTTTCTCCCCCTGTTAAAACACACAGGGCAATATTTTGAAATGGAAATGACAAAAAAAATAATGTTTCATTTATTTTTCATCATAGCCTTGAAGGAAGTAAATTATTTACCATGCTTACTGAAGACTCAAGGTAGAGATCACTGCATTGTGGTTTCTATTTTGAAACATTTGAGGTAGACATTAAAGTGTGTTACATGTGTGGCAAATCCATTTAGTGAAGTTTATTTTGTGGTCCTTGTATTACTTCTGTGGTTTTGTTCATCTTCTAGTGGGCTCTTATTTAGTGATAGGTATTTTTCTGTTGTGATGCACAGAATGGTATCTCCATCATCTAAGTGGCCCCTGTTTATTCACTTCTCAGGCAGTGTGTGATCAGACTTTTCAAATAAGAGCGCCTAGGAAGTGGTGGTGGGTTGTTGTTCCTGTTTTTTTTTTTTTTTTTCATATTTCCGCAAGGTCCCAAATTCTCTTGAGATTTTCTTGTTTGTTATTCAGCTCGGCTTAGATGTCAGGAATGATTCAGGGATACATTCGAACTCATGATCCTAATGTGTGTCCCTCCTGAGTACAAGTCTAAGGGTAGATGATACACTCCCAACATTTTCTGTTTTCTCAACACAGTTTAACAATGCTAATGTTAAAATGCTTAATAGAAGAGAATATAAGAAACATTAATAAAAAAAATGCTTTCAAAGCCAGCTGACCTCCCCACAAGCCTGACGGCACAGGGCAAGTTGTTGGGTCAGATGTAATTTTTAGAATAAGAATTTTTTTTCCTCCGAGTTTGAAAAAGTTAGACTATGCTCAAGTATGAAGTCTTCATGGATATATATTTAGCAGTGAAGAGTTGGGGATTTTTGCTGAGTTTGTTTTCTGCTCAATTTCCTCATGCCAAAGTGGCTGCTGAATTTTTGTTTTCAGAGCCTTTTTGGGAGATGCTTGACATTATTTCACTTTCTGCTCCTTCCTGTAGAATACTTGGTGCACTTGGGGGGAATCCCAGAGGAGCACTTAGCATTGAGGAAAGACCATTCATTCATGAGCATGGCAGAAGGGAAAAATACTGAATTTCATCATCGTGTAAAATATTTAATTTCCTGTTTCTTGTGGCCAGTAGCCAGAGGCTTTGGGCTTCCTCCTACAATATGTTCTAACCAGATGAATCAAATGTCTGAGACTTTTAGAGATTTTGAAAGAGTAAGGTGCCCCCCACCCCCTTGGGCTCGTCGATTTACAAAATCTCTTTTAAAGAAGAAAAAGAAATCTAGCAATCCACTTATAGTTGGCTATTGTTCCTATACAAGCAACTCTGAGCTCGGGGTCCCTGTGGTTCCAACTCCCCCATCCATGGTACACCTCACTGCAGCAGGCTACGGGAATGATGGACGCCAAGTGATGCTGCTCCCTGTCTCAAACACGCAGAGGTGCTGGCTTAACCCTGTGGCCAGTTCACTCATTCCAGCTACTCCAAAGAGGCCTCATAAGCCAGGTCAAGTAGATTGTTTGCAGAGTGCGTGCATAAATGCCTGGGGCAGACGGTGTACAGGACACACATCAGTAAGGACAGCCCTTCTCTTCTGGGCTAATGTTCCACCATGGTGTAGGGAACCTTTCTTGACTTGAGTCCTACAGACCACAGACAACACTCCTCCATGCAAAGCAACAGCCAAAGCAGGCATGGAAAGTGGACCATCTGCGTCTGTACGTACCTCTGTACGTAATCTAGTCATTCCTGGTTTAGAGACACAAAAAATATCGTCCTCATACATATTACAGAAGAAAGACGTCTAGCTGCCCTTGAACAGTGTGACTCTCAGGAGGTGAGAAAATGTATTCATAAGAGGTTCATAGTGACTTTATTGTTATTGCTGAGAGCACCCGCCATGGAGAAACAAACAGAGTTCTGACAGGAACTCTTGGTACCACGCTTGAGCAAAAGTGAATGTGAAAGTTCCAGAGCCGTCAAGAATCCCATCAACTTTTCACCCTGGCTTCTGTTTAGACTCTTCAGCTCACATTGCTGGAAGGAGACAAATATAGCCAGTATTGCTTTGATCTGTGGTCAGCTTGGCTTTCCAATCCTGGCACAATGGTGACATTTAAGAGGGGAAGGGATAAAATTATTTTCATTCCAGTCTTTTAAGCATGATAAAGACTTTGAAAACTGCTCTGGGCAAAATAAGAATTTGGATATAAACAGAATATCTTTTGCTGTCGTTTTGTGTTTTGTGGTTTTTCTGTTTTGCTTTGTTTTGTTTTGTTTTCCTTCCTTAAATTAAAAAGTCCTTCTTGCTTTCTTGTTGTGTATTTACACAAGTATAAATAAGCAGGTCAACATGTCCATCCCCCTCAATGATCTTGTTTATTAAATAAAAGCCCCAGTGGCCTGCACTTGCTGACTGATGGGGGCGGGGACTGCTGCAAGGTACAGCCCACACCACAGCCAGAAGCAGATCGGCGCTGTCAGCCAATCTTTATCACTTTCTGAAAAAGATCATCATAACTTTGAGAACAATTGGGCTCCCAGAAAACAAAACAAACCCTTGTGTGTGTCTATTTACTCAGCACTCGGCAGTCAGCTGTCTGAATCCCTGGAATTCTTGCTGCCTCATTGCCAACCCCGTCTCTAATCTGACAGCCGAGAGCCTTTAGAGGCAACATGGGGATGGGGTGAGCCTCTTCATTAACCTCATCCATCGTGGCGCAAGAGGTCTGCTTCCTCCTCTTCAGCCCCACTTTCCATTTTTACCACCCTGAAAGGCAAACCACGGGGAGACAAGGAGAGCAGGAGAGGGTGAGGGGGTACTAGTGGCAAACAGGCAGAGCCCGTGGACTGTGAGATTGCCTACCAGACACATACCTATAGACACAAGCTTGTGTGGACGATCAGCACAAGTTCGGATCTACGGGTTTGTGGCAACAGGCTTCAGCATCTTCTCTTGTGTGGGGGTTGGCTTGTCTTGAAGATAAAATGTTAACACCATTAGTCCAACAAAAGAGTTTGTCATTGGGTCATTTAGTTCAACGACAGATTATGCTGTTGGGTCAATTCATGTCAAAGATAAAAAGGGTTTCTTTTAACCTGCTCTCAAAGGGTGACCTTAGAAAGGTCTCCTGTTCCTTCTGGCGGACCTCCTGGCTTTTCACGCACTTGATGCAGTGGCTTTGGGTGAACCTCATTTTATTAGAATCCTCATCTGTTTAGTCTCAACAACTGCTAGTATAGCCAATAAGCAGAATGAGACAGATCCTAAAAAGAGAGAACAAGTACCCGGATGCAAGTTAACTCTTTTAACTTCTGCAATTCTGTGGTAAAGGATACTGAGGTCACCCCCTTTTAATTTGCATGTTGGGAAAAAAAAGCAAGTGGAATTAACCAGCAAGCACTGCTAAAGAACTTGGAAGAGAGTGTTCCCAACACACCCTAGCAGGGATTTCACTATACCAAACTGGAAGATTCATCTTCAAGGAAGGTTGTGGCTTTGCACCATCGCTTCTGCAACCCATTATTGGCCCAAATATGAACCACAAACAAGTTTGGGTGTATGTTGAAAATTGAACTGTAAGAGGACATGCAACACTGCTACCCCTAAAACTATCGAAGGGCATAAAGTTGGTTTTATTTCCTTATTATAGGAAGATTTCATTTGTCAACGTGCAATCAGTATTTCTGCAAAGCTGAAGCTCCGTAGGACGGAAAGACATTCAAGACGACGGACTTTGATGAATGGGCCCCTCTGTCAACTATGCATCAGACATGGACATGACAAAAACTGCTTCAGGGAAACTCAATGGACATGTAGACAGTCCCTTCTTTAGATGTCAATCAGGAAGAACATATACCTTGTGCTTTTGAACAACCTTACCAGAGGCATTGTTAATTTCTGTTAGCTGGAAACTATGGAGTTTGGCCCTCAAAAGGATCCCCTTTGCCTTGTCAGGCAGACATTCATCACTGAGAGCCCAGAAGATAAACAGAGGCTTTACTAACAATAAAAGCTGATTGGGGAGCAATTTGTAGAGCAGGTCAGGCCTCATGCATGCATCCTAACAGGTAAACTCGAAACCTAGGAAAACAAGAGGGCCTGAGATGTTACCATGGTGTTCCTCATCAGCCCATTTCACTCCAGAGCCATGCCCACCAGCGTGCAGAAGCGGGTGATGATTCAGAGTTTGCCATTTGGAGAACCATGCCAAGCAATACCCCAAACCATGAAGTCCCCCAAATAGTCTTTACATCATTTATTTTAAAACTTTCATTCTTTTTATAAAAACAGGTGTTTTACATCGTTCTTAAGTGTCTCTGACAAAAGAATGGGGACAGGGCCATTTAAAAATGGGCACTGAACATCGTGGAGGATTGCTGAGATATGGGAATTGTAGCTCCTATTGAAAAACTTACGGGATTGATGGGCTCCAACTCTCCAGTTAGTGAGAACTAGTTTTTATAGGCTAGGTCATCCTCATCCCAATAATTAAAAAAATCTAGCCTCCCACCCCCATTTAGATAAAATTTCATTGTCTTGCCCAGACTGACCTGGAACTCCTGAAGAACTGGTTGGCTTCAACCTCACAGAGATCCACCTGCCTCTGCCTCCTAAGTGCAGCGACCAAAGGGGTGTGCCACCAGGACCAGTTAAAACTCAAAACTTTTTGAGCACTGACCTGATGGTGCAAGAAAAAAAAAACCCACACCTGCTGCTAGGGTACATACCATAGTGATAGTGTAGATGCCCAGAGACCCTTGCATGAAATACCTCCAGGTCACGGGCACATTGTATACCTGGACATTAATAACTTTGTGTTTAGACTTGGGTCCTAAGGCACCTCAAAATACTTGAAAACAGTCTAATTTTTTAAAGTCACAAGTATGAAACACCTCCTACCTATTTGAGATAAAGAATATTCAGATTACACTGTGGCCAGTGTGACAATGTGTACACTAATTGTCACCACTGCACTAAGATCTATCAAGCTGCACACAGGCTCCTTCGCACAATGCCGCCTCCACATGCCCAAGACACCGTGAGACCTCAAAAAGGAACTCAACCCTGCGCTTCCTTTAGGACCATCTCCCTTCTTTTCAAACACAGGATAAAGGGCTATGCATTCAAATATACTAAGATCAACTTCCAAAAACCTAACATGTTAAATTCAGAAATCAAAATAACGACCAGAAGATTTTAAAAAAGATTTAATATTTACATTGGGAGAGGATAAGTTTGTTTACCTTCCCTGAAGCAGCCACTGAAGGCCTTCTTTGAGAAATTTCTTTGTGTCAGAGAAGAACACGGGGTTCATTTTTTTTTCCAAATTTGGGTCATTCCATGAGACAAGATTCCGTAGGGCTCTATCAGCTAGCAACCAATGGGAAGGCATGAGGCTGGCATTTACAAACAAAGGGGAAGGTAATGTGTCAGACGCTAGATCATCGATGCCTGTAAACCTTTCTAGGTGGCAGGAAGTGGTTCAACGGCACCAAAAGGAAGTTGCCCGAATGATGAGAGCTGGGCTCAGTACCTATCCACATGGTGGATATTGGAGAGTTCCAGAAAGTATTAATTTGTCACCAAGTTGAACAGAACTTAAAAATATCAATACCAACCTTCTGAGATTTACATAAAGCCTGTATTCTGAAATCTAGAATATATACATATGTATATCCAAATAGTCAAAGAGTTCAAAGACAGGTACCTGCTGCCTTCAAATGAATTCTGCCTAATTGCTTTCAAAAGAAGCAAACACTATTATGAAATTAAAACGCCCAAACACCATAGAATCAAGGAGCAGTACAGATAGGTTGATTGGTTGTAAAATTAAAAATTTAGTGACACTTGAAAAAAAATAAGTTTTCAAAGCCCTAACAGTTGCAGTATTTGAGGAAATGGAAGGTTTGCAGGTAAGTAGAGAAAAATGCCATTACCTGGAAAGCCAACTTCTTATGAATATTGAAAAGCAACCTCCATGTTGCCAGGGTCTTCAAATCAGCCACCCACACCTGGAAAACAAGACATTTAAAATATTTTGATTTCTAAGAACCAACTTACAGAACTTAGTTTTTCGATCGGTTTCGAATTGTCGCTCGATGTTTTTGTAAAGTTAATGCGTCAGTGGCATCAGAGCAAGGGCACAATGAAACATTTTAAAAACTAAATTTATTCCTAGAAGAAAAGAAAACAACACTGGGGCACGCTATGTTTATTTCTAGAGTGAGCCATAATAAAAGGCTCTACAAATAAGTAACTTGCACATCCCCCACCCCCTGGAAATTCCCTGGCTACCAATGCGCTCTAAAAAGGATTTTTTTTTAAAAACCAGGAATAATAATAAAAAAAATCATCAAATAGGAATGTGAAATCTCAGAATAGTCCCAAATTCCAGTGTTTTCTACCAGACTACTTGCTTAAGAAATGTGTCAGAGAGGCCACCGACAATCAGGGATGGGAAGGCGTAATGGGCACACAGGGGTATGTTCCCTTGGCATGAGGTAGCACCCCAAGAGAACACTCTAACTTTCTGATTGCTCATCAGCTTGGGAGACATCTAGTCTCCACCAACAGGGCTGTGCCAAAGGAGCAGATATCTCACAGTGATTGGTTGCCAAGTCTGCCCCTCTCCTCCCGCAACAGGGCTCTTGACTTGAGTTCCACTGCCCTCTCACCTTCCCACTGGGCCACAGTTTAGACACTGGCTTTGCCTTGTTTCATTGTTCCTACACTAAGGGAAGGTGGACTCCCTGTTGACTAGGACTCTTAAGTTCTGCAGGCCTTTGGCCGTGAGCATCAAGTCTGTGGTGATGTCAGCAGCACTGCCACAGAAGGAGGAGCCACCTTTCACTTCTGAAGATGCTTGTCCCACTGACATCCTTTATTCCAAAATGACAGGGCCAGCACACCAGGTGGGTTTCGATGAAGAAAAGAAGGAAGAGACAGCGAGAGTGAGAGAAAGGGAAAATGAGACTTAAAAAAAGAAAGAGAGAGAGAAGGAAGGAGGGAGGGGGAGGCAAGATAAAGAAAATAGTCAGAGAGAGAAAGGAAAGGAGGGAAGGAGCTTGTTCACATACCCCCTTCAGCGTTCACCTTGGCAGCCAGCATCATGAAGCAGGGAGGCCAGAAAGGCCTCCTACAGACTGTCTGTTTTCTAATGCCTTTTCTTTTACTCTCTGAAGTCTCTCTTTTGTGTGTTTGTCTGTGTGTCTCTGTGTGTGTCTGTATGTATAGTCTCTCTCTCTCTCTCTCTCTCTCTCTGTGTGTGTGTGTGTGTGTGTGTGTGTGTGTGAAGATCCAACTGCTTCCACAGTAGAAGCACATCCAGCCAGGAGGTGATGGTACACACATTTAATCCCAGTACTTAGAAGGCAGAGGCAGGTGGATCTCTATGAGTTCAAGGCCAGCATGGTCTACAAAGTGAATTCCAGGACAGCCAGGGCTGTTACACAGAGAAAACCTGCCTTGGAAAAAAATTTTTAAAAAGCACATCCAGAAGTTCCTATTCCTAGGGCGATTCACTGTGCCCTTACACGATGCGACACCACACTTTCCACCTTTGATATTGCCACCAGGTCCCTAGACTGCAGTGTGAAAAAATCTCCTACGCCTACAATATGGTACTGAAGTCATATAGGCTGAATTAAGTCTTTTCTCAGGAAACTCTGAATTGAAGGGAAAAAAAGAGGGGAGAGTCATCCCACAGCAGGGCATAGTTCTCCTGGCCTTCAAGCCAAGCCAGCTCAGACACTCCATATATAATCTCCCGACTATACACTCCTGGACTTAAAAAAGAAATCAATAATTTAAGAAAAATGACAAATGGCAGCATGTGTAGGTCAACCAGGGAATAGGGACGTGAAAATAGTCTGGAGGAATAGAGTCGGACGAAAAGTAAGCGTTCACTTTGTTGAGCGGTGCAGCTCTGTTTCCCGTAATTAAGGAAATGTCTGGCCCTCCTTAATGTTCCCTGGAAACAGATGTAGCGCTGAGAGCGAGAACCGGAGAGCGAGGACTAGGACCAGGTTTGCTTTCGGCACACTTGGTAAAACAAAGGAGCTAGAGGCTTTGCCAGTCCCAAGCTGCTTCGCGTGCAGCTGGCTACGAAAGACGGCTTTCACTGCGGGAAGGACCAAGTTTGCTCCCAATCGCCATCTTCCTTCCTCCTTAAGATGCCCAGGTGCCAGCCCACGACTTCTACTCCAGCTGCATTGTCAATAAAGCAAGGGGGGGGGGTGTCCAAATGAAAGCTAATGCGAGTCTGACTCGACACGGAAACGTGAGGCGTCTGTCATTTCCTTAATACAAGTGAACGGCGTGCGGCACAAGTGTTCCCAGGAGGCTGGCCAACCTTAACACTTCCTAGTCAAAGCCAGGATTTGTTCCTGGGAAGGCGCGTCACAATGAGATTAGAATGTAGGGGTGTTGAAGAAAAGACGGAGTCTATTGCACCCTGTCAGGGAGAGAATATGCAATCTGTAAATGGCCAGTACATCCTCAGAGCTCTGACTGTTATAGTCAGAGCCCTAGCCTGAAGCCTACACGGTGATGCTTGCGAGAAGAAGCAATCACCTAACCCTCACCCAAGTGACTAGATTCTTATAAAGCAGAAGGCCCTGTGCTTACATAAGGGTGCAGGGCCACTTCCAGGCAGACATAGTTACCCCTACACATCTGCATCTCACCCTGTCACCACACCAGGAAGATTTGATTTTCTCATCCGGGTTTCCTGATTTCCATATTCCCTTATTTAGAACAGCAACCAGATCGACAGGTCACAAATTTATACAGTCTCTGACAAAAGGCTTTAGAAAGGCAAGACCCCCGTGTTACCCAGGTTATTACGTCTACTTTCTAGGCATACTCTCCTTCCCTGCCTCCTTCCCCCCCCCCTCTCTCTCTCTCTCACACACACACACACACACACACACACACACACACACACACACAATCTGTTGCCTGCTTAACCGTATCAGGATGACAAGCAACATCTGTTTGTAAAAGAGCCAAAATCAAACCTTAAATTTTTTGGCTATGCTTCTCTTCCCCCCCCCCCCCACTCTAAAATCGAGGGGAAAGTAACAGACAACGTTAAGATTTCCTTAGGCGTGGGCCCTCGAATAGTGTCCCGTGCTCTTCTAGGCTGGAAGGCAAAGTGGCTCCACTCAGTCCAGCAGCATTTAAGGGTGTCTTCTCTGAGCATGCCCAGCCCCAGCTCCCCTCAGTCCAGCAGCATTTAAGGGTGTCTTCTCTGAGCATGCCCAGCCGCACCGAAACCAGCCTAGCAAAGGCCCAGAAGTCAGGCCCGGCTCGCAGCTTTCTAGTCGTCTTCTAATCAAGACGTCAGGGCCTTTGGCATCGGGCGAGGGGTGGATAGAGAAAGGAAGGCAAAACGGGAGGAGGGGCAGAGAAGAGGGGAGCTTGTTTGTGTCTCCCCTCTTTTGTCACACAGGACCATTTCACACACGTCACACACGGGAACATGCAAGAAACTGGCCGTCTGCAACGGGCTCTGTCTACCCCCACCACCACCACCCCGCCTGCACCACGGAGCCCTGGATTTCTGGAAGGTCCCCGATGATCCACAGAGGCACAGTGCAAAGAATCAGAGCTGTGTCCGTGGGGTGGGGGAAGGAAGGAGCTAGTGATGAAAGCCTTGCTCTTCAACATAAAAGATTTTGCCCTAGCAGAAAGGAAAGAGGAGCCGGCTAAGGCTCTCGACTCCCATTTCACTTGGGATTTGGAAGAAACCCACACACACCGAGGGAGAAATAAATCCAGACAAGTTGCTAAGGAGACTTGTGTAAACTCCAAGCACAGACATATTTCTTGGCCTTTCCCCTGCACGGCATCTCGTATTCCGAGCACGCAGCTCTGCAGCAGCTTTGCACCAACCTTCTGCATTAATCTTGGCCTTAGCCGAGCAGACTGTCAGAGCTTGCTGGTTGGAGATACCACGTTCTTCAATTCAAACTTAACAAGTTAAAGGTGTGTGTGTGTGTGTATGTGTGTGTGTGAGAGAGAGAGAGACAGAGACAGAGATAGAGAGAGAAAGAGACAAAGAGAGAGACAGAGACACAGAGAGAGAGGCGCAGAGACAGGGAGCATGTGTATGTGTGTGGAAGAGAGTGTGTGAGAGAGTGTGTAAGAGAGACAGAGAGATAGTGTGTGTATGTGTATGTGAGAGTGCAAGCGTGTGTGAATGTGTGAGAGAGTGTTTGTGTGTGTGTGTGTGAGAGAGAGTTAGAGAGAAAGAGAGAGAGAGAGTATGTGTGTGAAAGTAGAGGAATTTTAATTTAGAATTTTTAAAATATTGGTGTTGAATAAAGAGTATTTACACTGTGCATCTCAGGAGCAGGGAGGAAATGGGTAGGTAAAGCGTGCGATTCTGAAAAATTCTCTCTGCCTATGTATTCAGCTTTTCTCTTTGCTCCTAGACTTTCTCCTCCTGCATGTCCACTTAAGATCCTGCCCCACAGCACATGTAAGCAGAGCTTCTATCCCATTGCCCGGCTGTGTAGGGACCCAGGCTTCTAGACACAGCACATTCTATCAAGTGGGAACCTGCCCCTCTGCCTTCCTGCTCTGCAGAGTCCCAGGGATCTCAGCTCTTGCAAACACACTGGGACAGTCCTGAAGGTCTAGAGCTCCACCCCGCTAAAGTGTGATGCCAGCTAACCTTTAGGAAGAGAGCTTTCAGACTGCGCACATTCTCTGAAGCAGAGAACTCCTCCCAGAGAGACAGGTCTCCAGTCACAGCTGATATCTGTCAACATTTGATTTAGGGGGAAATTAACATTTTCTTGTCAGAAAGAGATATTTGTGCTGTCGAAGTCAATATTTTCCTTTCCCAGCCTTCCCTATTAGAATTTCTGTGATTTTTTTTCCCAGGACAGAGAAGAAAGGAGAAAAATATAGTCCTGATTATTGTTCAGGGTGCAGAGGTAAATATATGTGTCCTAAAGTCTGGCCTGGGATATGTCTGTGTTCTATTCTATATTTGCATGCATTTTCATATGCTTTTGGATGTATGTGTGCAAGTGTGCACACACGCTCATATGTGTGCAGCTTGTGCATGAGTCTGCATATATGCATGTGTGTCTTTTATGTGTTTTTTGTAGGTTTGTGTCTGTTTAATATTTTTGTATATAATTGATTATGTGTGTGTTTTTTCATGTGTACATTTGTTGATACCCCTATGGGGTGTGTGTGTGTGTGTGTGTGTGTGTGTGTGTGTGTGTGTTTCACTGCCTTACCATGAATGATGATGCTAGGAAAACACACACAAAGATAGTTGGGGTATGGACATCTGCTCAGGGTCTCTCCAAACCAGGAAGGCTTATGTTCGCCAATAACTATAATCGATAAACCACAGTGAGGGGCCACTAACCAAACACACTCATGTCCTGGTTTTGGGATGGGTAGCAATGGATGAGAGATTGCTGAAAGATGAGACAACGTCTTTGCATTTGGGCAGAGAACTGGGCGTGTCTCTTTGTGCTCCACGAAGGCCATGCTGCTTCTATTCCTTTCCTCCCTCTCAGCCAACCTTTATTCGGCTTCATCCTTCAAGAATAAGGTAGTCACTCTGCCTCAGTTGAAGTCAGAGAGCCAGAAGACTCTGAAGGAGACTCTTGGAATAGCTACATAGAGACTTTGCTCCTGCCATCCCAGAGACAGGAGAACACAGGGTAACCAGCCCTGCCTACTCACCTTTCTCCAGCAAGATGCCAGTGTAGTCCCGCCTCTGTTCTAGGGAAGGTGTCGTATGTGTGTTTCTCCTTACAAAGTCTTTCTGCCTCAGATGTCACCTGGCACTATGCCATCAAGACTCAATCAAAGTGAAAAATGAACCGGGGGATTTGATGAGGGTGGGCAGGCCCCAGCAGGTGATGGGACAATTGCCCAGAGCCCTGGTTAGCCTGGAGGCAGGAGGGGAATACTGGCAATTTTTGAAATATTTTTTGAGATTATAAGATACTTACATCATTTCCCCCTTTTCTTCCCTCCTTCCAACACCCCCTTATACTCTCCACCTCATTCTCTGTCAAATTCATGACTTTTGTCTTCAACTGTTGTTATAAACACACATTTATAAACACACAAATACAGCCTGCTCAGTCCATATACTATTACTTGTAT
Organism: Alexandromys fortis; assembly: GCF_014885135.2. Classification (NCBI taxonomy): domain Eukaryota; kingdom Metazoa; phylum Chordata; class Mammalia; order Rodentia; family Cricetidae; genus Alexandromys; species Alexandromys fortis. The sequence goes on along the minus strand of NW_026068059.1, from coordinate 198,227 downwards.
GCATGTTTTCAGGGCTGATCGTCTGATATTGGATAACTAATTGGTGTGCTCCTCCCTGGGGAGAACTACGATTCTCACTATCAGTGTTCCTTAGTCGCCTGTAGCTCTTTGTCTAGGACTGAGGCCTTGTGGGCTTTCCATCGTCCATGTTAGCCTGTCTTTTGGTATTCTCCCTTGTGCAGGCCATGCTTAGGCAACCACGCACTTTTTCTCTTTTTATTTCTCCTTGAAGCTGCAGGGGCCAGAACCCCAGGAAAAGCTGCCTAACAGTCAATTAGCCCGTTGGCCCCTCCTGCTGGGGCTGAGTGGATTGCTCCCCATAATGCACAGTGATATTTATCAGGAGTGTTGCACTGCATCACTGAAGAGAGGAGGAACTGATTTACATAAGCAGTTCAATCCCTATTTCTGCAGTGAGGTTTCTTTCCCACATATCACCCCAAAATGTTTTCCTTGATAGCTTAGCTTAACACTTTCCAAAATACCCCAAACAACAGAAACCATGTGGGATACCTTTCATTCCACTACCACCTGCCCGCCCTCCATCTCTGTCGATCCTTTGTGGGAAAGATATTTGTAAACAAAAGAGCAGCATGGCCGGGATGGCCTGAAGAGCAATCCCACTAGATGTGCACACTGTGGATTCAGACGGCTTCCGAATTCCAAAGAAGGCAGTTTTCACGTTACACTGGGAAATTCTTTAAGGGAACCTTTGAAATGTGGGAAGAAACAAGAGACGTATGAGCAGTGGCTGGCGAGCTAAAGTGCCATTCAGATGTGTCTCAACAAAGAAAGTAACTCAACTTCTACTTTGAACATGGGTCTAGGTGCACGTCCACACATATGTGCTATGGTAGCTAATGTTAATTGTCAACCTGATAGAATCTAGAAACCCTGCGAGATGGGCACGTCTGTAGGGGAATCATCATTTTTTAAAGATTTGGTTTTACTTTTCATTTTGTGTATGCACGTATTCAGCATTTGGGTGTGTGCAGGTGACTGTAGGTATCTGCAGAGCCAGAAGTCATCAGTGCAGTTACAGGCAGTTGGGAGTCACCCAATATGGGTGCTGGCAATTGAACTTGGGTGCTTTGCATGAGTAGTAAGAGCTCTTAACCACCAAGTCACCTCTAGCCCCAGGAGCAGCTTCTGTTAACTGAGACAGGAAGACTAGCCACCTGTGGGTGGTGCCTCTCCCTGTCTGGGATCCCATACTATGTGTGCATGGAAAAAAAGAGAACTAAGCCACTGCAAACACTCTTGGCTTTTTGCTTCTTGGCTGTAAATGCAACATGCCGAGCTGCATCTAGTCGCTGCTGCTGTGACTGCCCTGCTACAATGGACTACCCTGGGTACTGCCAGTCAAACCACCGTTTTCCTCAAGTTGTTTTCGTTGGGGTATTTTATAATAGCAACAGAAAAGAGACTGAAACCTCTGCAGATGTGCAAACAGTCTTAAGTGCTTACTGCCAAACCTGTCACACTATTAACCTTGTGGTTAAAGACCACACCTTTTTCACATTGTATGAACTGACCTTTTTTTTTAGACCGCTCTGAGATTTAATCTCATGGGCTGCATACAGGGGAAGAAATGGAATGGCCTACTTTTCCATCATGTATGAACTAATGTCTCATGGCATCCAGCAATTCTCTCCTAAACCCAATAACTCTATATTGGACAGGAATCGACACGAAGAAAAACTGAGTCTTTCCAAAGCTCGGGCATTATTATAACGACAAGAGTAGGATTCAGATTCCTAGCTGTGGCTGAAGGAATCTGGGCATGTTTCTTTGTCCATTCTGCCTCCCTTGTTGTCAGCCATGGTAGGTCACCTGGAATCCCAGGGTCCAGGACACACCACCCACATGTACTCCTGTAGCCATCATGTCAGGCAATGTCAAAGATGATGACATACCCAAATGGTTCTACTGAGAACTGGCATCAGAGATCAGTTAAGGATGAAAGTGGCCTCTGGCAGTGTATTCCACTCGTGCTGGTGCAATTGTGCATTCCTCTAGTGCTAACCGTGAGTGACAGAGAGCAGGTCAGAGGTCACCAATTTGAAAAGGGGAATGTGCATGTCTGTTACACGAGGTGATTATCAATGCTAATTGGGCATCTACTTCTTTTCGCACCCAGGACAGGACTGAGAGCAAACTCAAGATGAAAAGAGAGGAGTACTCCAAGTTCAGTGTCCCCAGAACAGGCTTACTTGTTTTCCATACATACTTCAACAAAGTGCTGATTAACATATAATTTATAAATGACTATCTACCCCAGGAAGAGTTCTAGTGTTATTCTTAGGCCAGGCTAAGCCCTACTGTAATCACATCTACATTTTCATCTGACATAAATAATGTATTGGTGACATTTAATATGGACGAGACATCACCTCATGGATGGCTTATAAAAGCAGGTCATATTTCCAGTTCCTGGGGTGTAGTATTTTGGGGTTGGTAGACAAGAATGGCTGGGCTATGTGGGAAGTCCCAACCCCCATATAAAGGGCATATAGCTGTAAACTCCTTTCGAAACTTTTTCAGTATAACTTGAAGAACTCTGATGCCAACCACTCCTTTTTTTTAATTTATTTTTTTAAGTAAGTCACTTTTATCAGTTTGGACTGACTTGAAGAAAGATTCTGAACTTGAGTGCAATCTCAATAGGAGTTTTATTGAAACTCTCAGTGTGTTCTCTTACAAGAGAGGAAGAAGGTTGACAACAATGAGATTTTTCTATTTCCAATTAACCCGAAACTTCTTATGTCACCAAGCCTTTGCCTTTCTCATGACAACATGGGAAAGGTAGTCATGAGCTTCTCATGGTAGACACTTTGAGAGGTCTGAATTTTTTTTTGTTTGTTTGGTTGATTGGTTGTTTTTTTTTTTTCCGTTTGATGTTTGTTTGCTACTTTATCATCTCTGGGCATTCTACCTACCAGAGAAGTACAATTTTATCTTAAAAGAAATAAATCTTAGAAATGTTATTCACACAACCATTAAGTACACAGCACATTATATAGGAACAAGTCAGTAAAAGAAGAGCCAGACAATTCCATCATTACTGTGAAAAGAATAGCTACTGATGGCTAAGTCTGTGTCAAAGACAGAAAAAATAAATCAAGAATCAGAGATTTTGAATGGCTTAAGTCTCCAAATATATTAATTTTATCCCTGGTTCCTTTAAAAACAGCAATGTCAGAAAATGCATTTTTACAAAAAAAGACCTCCCCCAGGATAAGGCAACCAGAGAGACCAAATGGAGATGGCCACATCTCTTACAAAGTCTGGAGGGAACCTGGCAATGGTGAGGGACAGCAGTAGCACTGCTGTGTCCCAGCTCCTTCCTGCTAGAAGGGTCGACTGTAATGAGAGAACAGAATCCAAGGGCGGCAGGTTTGTCCTTTCCTGAAGACACAGTTGCAGCAGAGGATCCAGAGACCTTCGGGCCCTAAGAAGTGTTAGCTCTGGTACAGAGTTATCGCAGAAAATGCATGAGTTCATTGATGGATTAGTGCCCTTGAGAGGAGGGAAAGCTGCTGCCAATGATCAGTGGGAAACATCACTTTTCAGACGCTAAGCTCTAAAACTGACCACATCAGACACTTCGTCATTGTCTAAAGTTCCCCTTGTGAGCTCATATGAGAGGCTGTGAAATGTATCTTCTAAAGAATAAAGGTGGGCAGCCTTCACGGGAAAGTCAGGTCTGGATACCTACCTGTGGGGCAAACGATCCTCTTTCTACATTTCAAAAATGAAAAAGAAGCCTCTTTCCTGCCATTGTCCCTAATGACCGGCATCCTGTCTATAAAGATGGAGGCCTTCTAGCCAATGAACGCTAGCCACCCATTCTTCTTTGAGAAGGCTCACAGGACCTCCTGAAGTTAGACCATCATAGAGCTTATCTCTTAGTTATTTGGGAAGGCTTCAAAGTATTCCCCAGCTCTACTCCATTTTTGGTGTATGTGGCAAGTGGACATGAGGAGTTGGATCTACCAGATGTTTCTCAGTGACCTGTGTGTATACACATCAAGTCACTGATGAGTTTTCCTCGTGCACCCAGAGCCCTGGGCAGAAGTGATAACCACAGCAGACAGGAGGCTCTGCTTCCACCACTAAAGTAGGGATTTTCAGGCAGCCCTATAGACTTGACCTCCAGGGGGTAAACCTGGATAGACATTGGAAATAATATACAATAAAAACTCTGTCTGGAACAGGTTTACACAAGATCCCTTGAGTAAGAGAAATTATGAGAAATTCTATCCAGAGTTCAGCTGGGCATCGGGACCTTCCTCACTTTCTGCACATCTGTAAATCCTATTAGTGCTTATGAAATGGGATTGCCTGCTGATGGATTTGGGAGCTGCCCTCCCACTGAAGGGGCCATGAAGACATGAACGCTAACATATGGCTGTCTTCACTCCCTGCTCACGGCTTCCTTTGTGTGTGTGAGTGGGGGGTGATATAAGCAAGTGGATGACAAAACTTCAGGATGCCCCCAGCTAAATGATTCTCTATGCATGTACAGGAGCAAGAGTCCGTGTGTCTACAGCAACTGCCATTGACTTGTAGTTGTTGCTATGGGGCTTCTCAAACACAGAGCTTAATCTTCCTTTTAGCAGTTCTTGGCCTTTCTACACCCATGGCGACACAAAGGTATCGCCAAATGCTCACCAAGCTAGCATAAAAGCCATGAGAGAGAGACTTCCCCATAACTGCTTTTCTTGCGGCATATGAGGGTAACAACATCCTTGTTTCAACACCTTCGCGGAGGGTGCTGGAAGGATGCTGTCTGCCTGAGCATCCTCCTTTCCTTTCTATTAGACTTCCGGCAGGCTAGACTCCTCCTTCCCTGTGCACACACACTCATAAATGGGCTATGCCAGAGGGGCCTCTAATCACAGCAATCATCCGGGAAATTAAATGTTAGAATACCCACTTTCCCACTTGAGATTGGGGCCTAGGTTGTCACCATGACCTATACGAGACCCAAGCTGCCTCTTGAAGAAAGGCCAGTGCCGGGGATCCATCACGGGCTTCATGCTTTATGGTGTCTGTCTGTACTCCTTTCTCAGAAAATGACTGCAGCTCAATTCAGTTTTGTTTCTGTTCTGACGACTGCTATTAATACCTCCTATTTACAGAACACATACCTCAGAGGAGTTCAAAACATTTACAGAAATTAGCCAAGCCTTGTAACATCCTGTCAAGTGGGCAGGCTCTAGATATTACTTTCTTTATATAAAAGGAAGAAACTGAGCTATTAAAAGGGCAAATATCTTTGCTTGCCACAGACACAGGACCCCATCGCCCACTCACTTCCAGGGTTCTACTGAAGTTGCCGAATGGGGTAAGTGTTTATTTACACCACGCGCATTAGCTTAGGACTCTAGTGGTTTCAGACACATATATAATGTTGTAAGAATCCTCACATGCAGTATCATGCCAGCTTTCCAGGAGTATCATACACGGACACACACAGACACAGACACACACACAGACACAGACACAGACACACACACACACACACACACACACACTACAAGCTTCCTCTAGCAATAACTGGTGTGGGGTTGATGTGTTTGCAATCAGCCAACACCTCCTTCTAGAGCAGTTTCCTCCCCTATTCCCAGACAGTTCCTAGGTTCTGTTCAAATTGCACTCTTAAAATGACCTTGGGGTTCAAAGAGAAGTTGGGTTGTGGGGGTTTGTAGTTCTTACAGAGTGTGGCACTCAGCCTGTTATAATCACTAGAAAATAGTGATATATACGGGACTGCTGGGTTTGAGGTAGGTGGGACTACGCTGGCATCCTAGTCCTGCCCAAGGAAGACCTTGGGCAAGGTCATTAACTTTTCTCAATCTCATTGACTATAAGAAGAGAATCCTCTTTGCTCTGAATTCATAAGGGGGCTATTTGTGAGAGGTGACATGCAAATCCATCAATGTGACAGTGACGAAAGACACAGCAGTACTTCTACGTTGGGATACTCCACAGCCGGTATGACGAAAGATTGGGATATGCATAGTAGTTCATGCTGTAATCTAATAACTTTAGAGGCTGAGCTGAGACAGGAGAATTCCCATGAGTTTGAGGCCAACCGAGGCAATGAAGTGAGTTCTGAGATAGCCTGGAATTCTTGAGCACTATTGTGATAAAAAAGAAAGAAAAGAATTGACTAAGAGAGAAAAGATAGACACAAAGAACTGAGCCGATAAAGAAATATCTAAAAATACATAAAGTGTAAAAAATGAGATGCAGAGGATTTTATAATTCTCTGTGCAGAGAAGCCCCTCAGGTTATGCTCTTGTTCAGGTCAGGTTCCTGGAAGGTAGAGCACGCAACAGGACAACGAGGTAAACAGCATGAACAATGCAATAGAGCATGTTGGAAGAACCACTGCAGTTACTGCTGTTGAGTGGGTTCAGTGGAGAGGGCTAGGATGCCGGTCTCTCCAGCTCCAGGCACACAAAAGAAAGAGGCCAACTGACTGAGCGAAAGAAAATTGCCCAATGAATGACCTAATCGGGAATTAATTGTTGAGTCAGAAAATAAGGACACAAGTATGAATCACAAAGAATCTTATGTATTGTTTGGACATTTGAATGGAGTGAGGCCACATCATCCTTTGGGAAGAAAAAAGGCTAGAAAGTTCCGAGGCTTAGATTCCAGAGGAGTGCTTCTTCAAGCTCAGCCTCAGGACCACCCAGTCATGTCCCCTGGGAAGCTGAGTAATCGTTAAGATTCCTGGGACCCGCCCAGATCTCCAGATCTGAACCAGATTCTTTGGGATGGTGATCCAGAAATATGGATTGCCTATTAACTCTCTCTCTCTCTCTCTCTCTCTCTCTCTCTCTCTCTCTCTCTCTCTCTCTTTCTCTCTCCCTGCCATTGATTGAACTGTCTATATTTAGAGTATATAATCTGATGTTCTGTTATGCATATATACATTGTAAAATGATCAACTCAAGCTAACAGATCTGTAGCAAGTCGCTGTCTCTCTTTCCCTTTCTGTTTACCTTCCTTTACCTTCCTTCTCTCTCCTTGCTTCCTTCCCTCTCTCTCTTTCTGCCCTTCCCTCCCTGCAACTTGCCTCTCCCCCTTCTTTCCTTTCTTTCTCTCTTTCTCCTTTTTAAAAGAAAAGAACACAAGATTTTACCTATTTAGCAAATGAAAAATACACAAAAAGGTGGACTAAAAGACATATTGCTAAAACGTCCATACCACCTAGAGAGATCTACAGATCAATGGAATCCCTATCAGAACACCAACGGCATTCACCACAGAAAGAAAAAAAGGAAACACTGAAATTCACAAAGCAGCAGAAAGACCCCAAAGGTCCAAAGTAGTGCTGAAAAATAACAAAGCCAGAGGTATTATATTTCGTTATTTCAAAGCATGCTACAAAGCTACCATAATCCAAACCTTGTGGTTCCACATTAAAAAAATAGATAAATAGACAAATGGAGGATGAAGGAAAGTACAGAAATTCGTGTCTTATGATAGATTTATTTCCATGGGGGTAAAAAGAACTTACCGTGAAAAAAGACACAATTTTGTCTCCCAAACAACAGTGTCAGGAAATTTGTTTACATACATGCAGAAGAGTTGTTTGGACCCTTATCACAAACTCTATACAAAATTAACCCAAAACATAATACTTAGGTATAATGTCTGGAACTATAAGCTACTAGGAAAAAAAAATAAAGCAAACTTTCAATCACTTCTTGAGGCCTGTAGGGGTCAGCTGATCACCCGCTAAGGGAATTCAAAATCTGGCCAGCTTTTGAAAAGGATGTGCATTGCTCGTTCTTAGCAAACTTCAGTCTGCCACAGAGTCTGCATTCTAAGTTGTCATTGTGCCAAAGAGAGGCAGGCCTTGGGCAGCTCCATGTCTCAGCTCCTGGTGATTAACCCTGAGACGACCCTGAGTGTGGGTGTACTCCCTTCCTCGAGGTCGGGAGGTGTCTGGAAGGGTCACACACTTGCATCATCTGTGCTATGATTCGCCCTGTTGACGTTAGAGGGAATCAAGGGCCAGGTGCTGTGTGTCTTAACTGACCCAGAGAAGCTCTCAGGACATTCACGTTTTAGGAAGGTCCTGTGCTTAGATGGTTTGGACCAAATAGAGATTAATAAGGCCATAGGAAGTGAATTTGGGTCTGAAATTCCTGATCTAGATGCAGAGACATTATTACAACCACAAGAAATTATAGATTACACTGCAGAAGAGAAGGGTGTGTATGAACCAAGTGTCACAGCCTTCTTCCCCTCTAAGGGGACTCAGAGAACAAGGCAAGGGTCTGAAAGAGAGGACACCTGGGGACATTATCGCTGACTGACAACAGTCATGTTGGACTTGGATTTAAAGTGTCTGTTTTCTCCTTTGAAAATAAGTAATTATAAAACAAAAACAGGTTACTGATACAGGTCTCATCAATCAATTTTGGTTGTCAATCAAAATATTAAGCAATAAAAAGAAAAATAAACAAGTGGTTTGAGTTGAAGCAAAAATCCTCACCAAAAGGATATGGCCCAGAGAGTAAAGAGGAAGATGAAGAGGATATTTTCAGAGTGTATGTCTAGTGTCTGCTATGGGGTTAGTTCCTTTCCTGCTGGAGGTACTAAGTCTGAGAATGATGGCGTTAGCCCTTTCCCTGTATCTGCTATGACAAATCCTAACCTTTCTGGAAGTTTTCTCCTTTGCTTTAATACAGGGACTGCTTTCGAATGACACTTTCCATGACAGAATTCACCAGCCTTGGCTGCCCCTGTTCCCTGACTTGAGGTACCAGGTGGATTATTCAAGTCCTGGCCTGAGCTGTCCTGAAGTTGCTGGGTGACATCTGTGCCTCTTCAAAGGCAGAGCCTGCCTGTCATTTGACTTTGCTGCTCTGTTCTTTTGCTATGAAAATCAGTGAGTAGGGATTCTCTGATTCTAAATGGTTACTTACACATGTGGATTTTATGTTTAATGCATTGATAGTTTAATTATAATTCATGTCATAACATAATAACTAGAACTAATAACCTCCCTCCCACCTCTCTCTCCACACACACACACACACACACACACACACACACACACACACTAAGCAAACATTTCTCTTCAGCCTTGGGGAGGGATAGAAAAACAAGAATTATTCAGCCATGTTCACGTGATTAACAGTCAAGGGATTATGGCAAGTCTGAGGATGACAGGACCCAAAAGTGGCAAGTGACAGTATCCTCAACAAATCCAAGTTTAATAGGCAAAATCCCTCTGGTCTTCTGATGGAGAAGAGTCATAAGTAGAAGGCTGTGAGTCGCCACTCAAAACTTCAGGAGCTCAGCCAAGGGACGGGACTTTGGAACTCCTGTATCCGGAACTGTCACCCTTACCTGATTTATTAAGGAAATGGGTTGGGTGACTTAGTCACCCAGAGCCCCGATTTCCTTGAGTATAAAGTTGGAAATGTAATAAAGGGGGTCTCCTAAGGTTAAGGAGACAACTGAATGAAACAGCCAAGAGTCACTAGGCGTGTGACTGGGACACATGAAGAGTAAACTTTAAAAGCTATCTTTCACACAGCATAGTGGGCTGTCATCTGTGACCTCTCGTTTTGCATGGAGGCTCAAGAATGTGGAGTGGTGATGGGGGATTTAAGGCTACTCAATGCACTGTACTTTTGGAGTCCTCAAACTGTCTTAGTTCCAGAGTCCCTGTGTTATTTGTGTTTTCTATATTACTCTTCGTAACTAAAACCAAACTCCAAACATGAACGGTGAGTCCTTTGGACACAGAATCTAAAGATTCTTTCAAAGATGCCTGAAATCTACCCTATTTTTTAAAAGGCCAAAATTGTTGACAGAAATAAAATTTCAGTGTTTCAGAGCTGTTGAATTCCCAGGGTCTAGGACACTACATACTAAGTTCCAAGTAAGTAAACACTGCCTGAACACATGGCTGCTGCATCTACCCACTCAACATGGGAGGAGACCTTCCACCAAAAGATCTGACAGCATATGAATGCCACGGGTGTTACTGGTCACAGTGGTCAGAGCTAAGAAGGGAAACTGTATGTGAGTTACCTTTCCCACAGTAACTTAGATGGGAAGCTGATGGTTATCATCATTTTACAAAGCACATTGCTAGTGTTTATAGTGGTGCCTCTATTGAGAGGTGGAGGAAGGGGACTTTAGGAGACTAGTAAGTCCCGAGGTTTCCTTGGCCTGAACAGGACCAAGGCCCATAGAATAGGTTTCATAAAGTGCATGGTCTCTTGGCTTCCTGCTTTTTGTCACACAAGGACATTCTGCTCCTCTGTATAATCCATCTCTCCTTGGACACTGCAATTGTGGCCTCCCTGATCTCCAAAGCAATGAGAGATAATTTCTGATTTTTATTGATAACTCAGACCAGGGTTGGAGAGATGTTAAAAGCATTTGCAGCTCCTGCAGAGCACCTGAGTTTGGTTCCCAGCACCCATGCTGGGTGACTTATATCTACCTACAATAATTCCAATTCCAGTGGATCAAATGCCCTCTCCTGGCCTCTTAGGCAGCTGCACTCACATGCACAGACGTGTGTGTGTGTGCAAATAAGTAATAATTAAAAATAACTCCTAAAAATATAAATAAGTAAATAACCCTGAGGGTGCTACTGTGTTATAGAAGCCCAACACAGAACAAGACACATCCGTCACTCTGACAATCTCTAGATTTTTCTTTAAAAAGTATCGAAAAGAGAAAGTTAAAATTTCTTAAGTTGTAACTATCATCTTTGGCATCTTGGACCTAGAAGCAAAGAACCAATGTGATTCTCCTGGATATCATCTCCCCTTCATTGTCCCTACCTCTTCCCTTCCACGATCCGCTTTGCCTCCGCTCACCCTTGCTCACCCTTCTTTGTACCCATGTACTAGTGGCTTACGCAGGCATCAGGAGTTTACTGCCAAGTGTTCAGCCCTGGTATAATATTGGGCATAGGGATATAGAGAAAAATAAAATAAATAAGTTTACGCATTAGCTGAGAGAACCAGGGTTTTTTCACAGAAGAAAGAAAATTCTGTTGCCTCATCTCTGTAAGAATTCCTATCCATTCCTAGTCTACATCATAGTCTCCTTGCATTTTATGGATTTGTGCATTTAGTTCTTTGCTTCCCTATGAGCTGCAAAGACCTCAACAATGAGGAGACTCTATTTCTCCCTCATGTCCTCCAATAAAGAGCCATCCAAAGGTTCTGCCCACAGTGATTGTGATCACCAAGCATAGCGGACGGTCTCAAGACCATTTCAATGAGTGAAACCCTCTCTGAACTTCGGGGCGCAACCATGGCTCAACCATCCTGGCATCTAGAGCAGTGTCCATGACTTTATAGATGCTCAGTAAATCTGAAGGTAAAGAGGACAGAAGCAGAACGAATGGATGCTCTCAAACACGCCCCAAAGCGAGCAAATGAGCTCTTTCAGTGGATCCACGATGCAGCGTTCACTGAATACACATTGAATCGAAGTGTGCATGCAATCCCCCTGCAGATAGAAGTGGATGGCACACATACCCACTGGCACTGCCGATGGGCAAGGAGAGAATGACACCATCACGTAGGTGTTAATGAGGCACAAAGTGGCAGTGAACGAGTAGGAAAAGACGAGCAAGGAGAAGACTAATGACTAGTCAACAGACCCATCCATTCTTTCAACAAGGAACTGCTTACAAAGACAAATCGACTTCGATATTAGTCATTCTTTATGCTGGTAGCTTACCGTGTTGCCAAATTTTGCTATAGCAAACAGACATCTTTCATGTACGGTGATATTGACACTGCCAACCCCAAAGCCTCAACATTCCCATTTGACTGACTCACTGGACAGACTCAAATGCCTGTGCTCAAATGTGGCCTGACCTCCTTGACCTTGGCACCAGCACAAGCAGTGTTCCAGTACGTTCTAGAGAGTGTGAGGCAGCAGCAAGCTTTTGTGTCACTTTCTTTTCCCGTGGAGCCAGCTCTTGTCATGCATCTGCCACTCGACGTATTGTTTCACACCAGGCCGTGAAGCTCCATCAGGAATCGTAGAGAGGATAATGAGGCAGGGCTTGAGAACTTATCAAGAAAAGCACAGGAACTTGAAATGCCAAGTAAAAATGACTTGGAAATGGAATAGAAATGAGTTCCCATGTTGACATAAAACAAAAAAAAATTGAACTCAAGTACAAAGACCTTGAGAGCCAAGGTGGGTAAGCAGAAAAGCAAGGCATTTCGACTCACAACTCTTTGGTCAGACAGTGTCTGCACTGTAACATGCCATGCCCACCCTGGTCTGCCTGTGGCAGAGTGTTGCCACAGAGCATAACCTTCTCACCTAGGAGACAGCTTTGTGATGGTTTTCTTAAAGAGCAAATGGGAAATTTCAAGAGCTCCCCTGCATGGACACAGCTTGAGGACCTCTCCATGTCGGTCTGTTCATAGGAGGAGTGTGAAGGAGCAAGAAGGGAAGCCTTCAAATGGAGTCAACAGCAAGTATGCTCTGTCGATGCGCCTCCTAAGATGAGCTCTTTCCAGAGGTGCAAGAAGCACACAGGCATCCAGTCCTACCCCAGGGGGTTAGTCTTGTATGACTTACTCCACTTCATCATGCTTACTCTTTCTTATCCAGATGTGCTGGGTTAAAGAGCAAGTACCGTCACCCTGTACCTCAGAGAAGCAAGTGCCTCTGCCTTGACTGGACCTCAAAGTCTTGAGTCAGGCAGACAGATGCCATTCTGCCTTGGCTTCCTCTTTTGACTATGGAAGATAAAATTCTGATATAGTGAAAGGACAAAAGGAAATAACCGGTTGCAGGCTGAGCTTCTAGGGGATTGGTCTATGTTGATGGATAATTGCAAAAGCTAAATGCTAATCAAAGGGCAAGTTACACACATTCACAAAGGTCCACTTAAAATCTCACACCTGTTTCCTCTAATATATTTTACAATATTTTATTTTTATTTTTGATTATGTGTACATGTGTATGTCAGTGTCTGGGTATGTACATGTAAATACAGTTTTCTATGGTGGCCAGAAAACATATGGGACCTCCTTGCACTGGAATAACAAGAAGTCATGAGCCACCCAGGGTTAGGTGCTGGGAACTTAACCTGTTTCTTCTGAAAGAACAGCATGTGCTCTTAATCTCGAGCCATCTCCACAGCCCCTGTTCTAAAATTTCTCTTACACACACACACACACACATATGATATAATGGTACTTTCTTTCAGTGATCTATCAATTAGCTGAGCTCAGAAATATGTTAAACACATGTTTTCATGATGTGGCCTAGGGTTGCATTTACATTTTCTGTATAATATAAGTGACTTTATTTTAATGTAATGTAATGTTATAGGTATCCATCTAATACACATTTATCTGCTATCTTTTGTAGATCTGGCAGTAAGCTAGACCACACATACATGGAAAGACTTTTTATAAATAGTATTTACTGATGAAATTAAGATAGAGATTTTGTGAATATAGAGTTAAGTTTGAACAGCATATCACATTGAGTTTTCATAACTTAAAATTTTCATTATTAATATGCTCTATTAATTGTTTCTTAACTTGAAAAAAATGGGATTCCCTGTTACAATTTTGCATTTACTATGAAAATATCAGTTCAAAAAGAACGCGTAGCATAAACTGGTGGATTAGAAGCTGCCTCTATGTGACTCCCTTCAAGAAAAGTGCCAATAAAAAAGAACTGGCTCTATATCAAAGAGAGAGGAGGTGCTTAGGGAATTCCCAACCCCAGTAATAGAACGGCTGAAATTTACCAAGGAAAGCATGCACAGCACACCAGAAAGAAGTGAGTCAAGGGACCACAGCCTAGCTCAGCAGGTACAGTGTTCCTCTAGGTCTTGAGATTGGTCCCAAGTACTACACAAAGTAGTTGCCATGGGCCATAGCTGCAATCACACCACTTGAGAGCTGGAGGCAGGAGGATCAGAAGCTCAAGGTCATTCTTAGACTTGTACTGAAAGTGAGGTCAGCTTGAGCCACACGAGGCCCCATCTCAGGAAAGAAAAAAAAAAAAAAAGAAGCCAATATAGACACGGTTCTAGGCACGTGATTCCCCAGAGAGGTGAGGAGGCACAGGCGTCATTGGAAAGGTAAGGCAATGGTGAAAGGACTCTCAAATCTCTCCTCAGAACAGGTTCAGCGCCCTCACAAGCCTCAAATACAACTGTAGGTTTGGGTGAGAAAGTCATTCCTTCTACACATGGATGAACAACTGAGAGAAATCTCACTTTTGAGGACCAGAAAAGCTTACCTCATGCCCTGATATCTGAATTCCAAGCTTTGAGGACAAGAAAAACTTAGCTCATCCCCAACCCCTGCATCCCAAGTTTTGAAGACTCAGAAAGCTGCTACTCCAACACCTTTTCTCTCTGTGTTTTCTCCTTTTTCTTCTTTCTATACTCAAGTCAAGATTTCTACTTTACCATTTAAAAACCTTGTTTTCATGCCTCTCCATAGTTTCATCAAAGTTTACTTGCCTGTTTGTTTTCATGACCCTGTAGTTTTTGTTCCTTTTCTTTCTTTTAGTCTTCCTTTTTATTTTTTTATCCTGTATTCCTGTTTTTGTTCTTTTCATATACTTTTTCTGGTTTTGACCTTACTCTGTTTTTTACTACAGTTTTTATTTTTCTTGTTCTTCCTGTGTGTATCAATTGTTATTTTTGAACCTCCTCATTGTTATGATTTTTTTTTTTTTTTTTAAAAGTTTTTTCTAATGTCTTGACCTTTTCTCTTCCCTTCCATAATACTCCTCTCTACTCTTCTACTTCTTATTTTCCTCTATGTAACCTGATTTCTCCTTTATTTCTCTACTTACTCTGCCTCCTTCTTTTACCTCATTCATTTACTATTTCTATATTTGTCCTAAATAATTGCTAAAGCTTTTTCAATTGCATAAGTAAGAATGATGTTTTGTCTGCATGGGTAGATGTGCACTGTATGCATGCAGTGCCTTCAGAGGCCAGAAGAGGGCATCAGATCCCCTAGAGTTAGAGTTAGATGTGAACTGCCATGCTGGTGTTGGGAACTGAACCTAGGTCCTTGGCATACAGAGAATGTCTTCTTAATGGCTGAGCCAACACTCTAGCTCATACATAACTTTTAGCTTCATAGCACATTCTGTGTTGGGTTTGCTGTATTCTGGTCATTGGCTGTGGTCTTTAACCAATTTTGTTTATTTCTGTATTTACTATGGTTTGGTGGTTGCTATTGAAGTAGTTTGCTTCCTCCTCTGTAAGTGGTGTAGGAGATTGAGTCCGCAAGGAAAACAGGGAAGTATAGAATGATATTGAGCTCTGAAAGTAAATAACAGCTAACCAAGATTCCTATACCCAGCAAAACTATCTTTTAAAGTTGACAGAGAATAAGGATATCTCAAAAGAATTATGAACTAAGACTACCCAGTGAACACAGCAGAAAATATTTAAGGAAATATTAAACATAGAGAATGGAGGGCAGTGTCTTGACCATGAAAGCATAGGGAACAAGTTTTTTTGTTTTTTAAATGAGAAGCCTAGATTAATAAAAGAGAGCTGGAAACAAACAAACAAACAAAAAGCTCACCACGTCTAGCACAGTAGTAACCACCAAACTTCTAATACTAACAAGGGGGAAAAGAACAATAAATAAACAGTAAACAATCAACAAAATAACAGGAACAGGAGACACCTTTTAATAGCCTTAAATGTAAACAGCCTCAACCTAACATCATGAAGAGATACAGAGGAGCTGCTAGGATCTACAGCAAATCCTCCTATCTGCTGTCTCCAGCAAAGGAAGCTCACTGGCAGAGCCACCCACAGACGAGAGTCAATGGATGGGAGGTTACTACTGACAAATGGAAGCTGGTGCCGGCACGCTGATACCTGAGAAAACAGACTTTAAATGAAAATTAGTCAGAAGAGACAAAGAAGGCCATTGTATGTTAGCAAAGAGAACAACTCAAGAGCTTTAACAACTGTGAAACTGTACAGCAAATGTTGGGACTCCTGATTTTATAAAACAAACACTAATGAGCATAACAAAAAACATATGTCCTGATATAATAAAACATGGTGACCTCAACAGCCCATTCCCTTCTTTCATAGGTCTTTAAAACTAAATGCAGAAGCTTCAGAGTTGAGCAGAACATCAAACAGACTGAACAGGCTTCTATCTCTCTTCCATCTAACAGATAGAGGTGCACATTTTTCTCGACATCACATGGAACATTCTCTAAATACAACACATTCCAAGTCACAGAGTGACGACTCACAAAAACAAAAGAATCTGAAAAATTTATTGCATGCTATCAAATTGGCAGGGTTAAATCTGGAAATCCACAGCAAGAAAAGCACAAAACTAAACAAACGCAAAGAGATGGAGCAAGATGATCTTGAGTAATCAGTGTGTCATTAAAAAAAAAAAAAAAGCAAGGAAGAAATTTAAAGGTTCTCAGAATCAAGTGAAAATGGAAGCAAAGCCTACCAGAGCCTCTGGGACAGAGCTAAGGCAGTTCACAGAGGACCATTTTGGCTATAGAAAGCACGCATTTAAAAAGCAGCAGGATCTCAAATTAACCTAACAGTGCATCTCAAGGTCTGAGAAAAACATGACAAAGCCAAACCCAAAAGCAGTAGGAGGCAAGAAATTATAAAGACTAAGCAGAAATATAAAAGAATAAAGTCTAACCTCTCAAGATATAGAATCAATCAAATATAAAGTTGTTTTTTTTAAAAAAGCACAAACAAGATTGACAAACTTTTAGCTAAGCTAACCAAAAGAGAGAAAAGACTTAAATTATTGGAGTTACAGATGAAGGAGAAAGTTACTTGAGATTCCAACAAACTCCAGAGGATTGTTATGGAATACTTGGAAAATGTACAGTTAAAAAAATAACCTGAATATCACAGTAAATAGATAAAATTGAGGCTAAAGAATGAATATCAACAAAACCAAGACAAAAAAATAACCTGAAAAATCCAGAAAAAAATTCCTAGACACATAAAATTCATCAGAACTATATCAAGAAGACAGAAACTATCTAAACAGATCTATAGTAAAAGTGAGATCAAAATGGCAGTCAAAAGTCTCTTCAAAAAAATAAACAAATAAAAATAAAAAAAATAGAAAAAGCTTGAGAGAGAATAAAATCTTGCTGAGTTTCTACCAAACCATTCAGGAAGAGCTACCATCAATGCTCCTTAGACTGCTACATGAAATAGAAAGGAAGGCTTTACTACTATCTTTATATACAGACAGTGTCACCTCGCTATCAAAACTGGATCAAGACACAAGAAAAAAGCTACAGACCAGTTTCCCTGATGAACCTGGACACAAATAAACATAATAAAACAGCTGCAAATCAAAGTCACGATCAGATTAAGAAAGCTGTACACCATGACCAAGTTGTTTTTATCCCGGAGATGCAAGGATGAATCAACACGTGCAAACCAATAAATACAATACAACAAACAAACAGACATAAAGGCAGAAATCCCAGCATCATCTCTACAGTTGCAGCACACTGCTTTTGAGAAAGCTCAACATTCCTTCATGATAAATAACCCCAAGAGAAGGAGGACAGGAAGGAACAGCTGATGTGGGAGTGTCATATCAATCTGTTGATTTCATTGGTTGAGCAATAAACCAACTGCTTGGCCTCATAGCTTAGAACATAGATGGGAGGAGAAAACAGAATAGAATTCTGGGCAGAAGAGGAAGTGAGGTCAGACTCTGCTCTGCTCTGGGGAGAGACGCCATGTTCAGCTCTCCCGGGTAGACACGATAGCTCTGCTCTCTGAGGCACACGCGATGAAGATGGACATAGGCTAGAATCTTCCCGGTAAGAGCACCTTGGGGTGCTTACAAACAATTATTAGAAATGGGCTAGTCCAGGTGCGAGAATTAGCCTGTAAGGGCTAGAGTTCATGGGCCAAGCAGTTCTTAAATGAATACAGTTGTTTGTGTGTTGTTATTTCTGGCATAAGCTAGCAGGTGGCCGGGGTGCTGGGGACGCAGCCCTGCCGCAGCTCCTAATGCAACAAACAGCTCTCGATATTATAAAGTTTACAGATAATAAACCTATAGCTAACAGTGTATTTACCAGGGAAATCTTGAGAGTATCAGGAATGAGATAAGGGCACCTAAAAAAGGAAAAAGCTAAAGTTTTCCTATTTGTGGCTAATGTGTGGCTCTGTGATGCCAGGCAGAGAGGAAGAGTGTGGGGGATGGATAGGAAGGAGACTGGCAAAGTGTAGGCAAGGGAGATGGTGAGATGGACGGGGTTGGTAGATCAGAGTAGTGACATATATGTACATGTACACACGAACACACACACATGTTAAAAAGGAAAACAAAATCACCTCTCCATGGCCAATTCAACCCAGCCGTTGAAATTCTCTGTGATAAACAATTCACACATGGAATTGGTCCTTCTCAGGGGTTGTCATATGACCATGACCTGAATTACAAAGGCCCACCTCTTTAGGATCCTCAGTAAGCCAGTAGCAGTGACTAAAGGAACAGCAGACAAAACTGTTAGTGTCCTTGATCATGACCTTGAGGCTCTGGAAAATTGGTACAAACAGTTCTGAACCGAGTAGCCATTTTATGCACAGCCCATAGCCCAGCAGGTTGCCACTCTCTAACTCTGTCACCCTGACACGGCCATCTGCAGCATCTGTGATCAAATTTATTACACCTAAAATTCCATCCTTATATAAGAATCACTCATTGTTGGTCCATAAATCCCAGATCCTCACAGAGCCAAGGATAATCAAGACTTAAAAGGAAGGGGTCTGGATGGATATGAATATTGCCTATGGCTCTGTGAGGCCGAGTTCTGAAAAATCTTTGGCCCTCATATGCCCCTCTGAAGACACTGTCATTTCTCCACTTCCCGTCTGTGTCACTGCTATCAAGGGGACGATGTTCTAGGAGCCGTAGGCAATCTGTCTTCCAGAAGGTCCTGTTGGAGCTATGATCTCGGTTCATTCCAGTTTACGTGTCTCCTCGTGAATTTCAGCTTGCTTGCCTCGAACCATAAAGCAAAGCCTTGACTCACGCTACTGAAGCCCGATAGAGATCAGTGTAAGGCTGGAGTCATGCATCTCTGCAATGAAGGCTGGAGAGCTGCCCTTTCGATCTTCATATTCATGCAGCACTTTGAACCATCTGGAAGATTCCCTTGACTTACAGTCTTAGACTGGAAAAGCTGGAGCCTTAGCCAAGAGCAAAGAAAATCCCATTGGTAGGTAATAGAAGAAAGCAGATTTGTCTGAGGTATGGTTGGATGAGGATGAACATGGCAGGAGAGGCTATGGGAAGGATGTCATCCCCTAACCTAAAACCAAGGCCAGAGAAATTAGCTACAGTTTTGCTCTGGCAAGGATTGGGAAAATTCAATCGGGGTTAGCAAATATCTGAGAAGGTTTAACTCTGTGACCTTGGGCAAACAGTCCCCTCCTCTGGGTTTCCATCTGTACTATTCAGGAACAGAATACAACCTTCTTCCTGCACCGCCAGGCCGAGATGGAAGGTAGAAGAAAAGGCCTTTGAAGCCAATATAATTACTCCTCTGTCCAGGGAAATATAAACAACAATAACTCCAACAGCCTTCAGCTCTGCTTCTGAATGAGGTCTTTGCTGCAGTTTGAGAGGTAGAGTAGCTGGGTCCTTGGGGAAAAGTTGAACGTGAAATGGTAAGCCATGCCCCACTCGCTTGGCTTTCATTCTGTTACATGGAATCACGATTAATACAAAGGACATTCAATATAATTTCAGAGTTTACTAAATGGCCACCATTTGCCCAGGGCTGCAGAAGGCCCTGCAGGGGTAAATAATGAGTGTGTGATATATTCAAAGAGTTTCCAAGGGTCAAAAGTTTGTGTACTCTGGGTACAAAATAAGCTATTATATTTTTAAAGTCTTTAGATGAACATTACTTTGCTTCACTAGTATAAGGAGCTTAGTCTGAACCACATTTTCTGCTGTTTCTGTCCATGCCAATATATACTACATGCATTTGATTTATCTTTGCTTCACCCATCTGGAAGAAGCCTCATGTTGGTGGTTAAAGGACGTAAATTGATTTGAATTCTGGTTGGTTGCCGCCTCTAGACGAATAACCAAGAAACACGTGAATTCTCCTGCAATTGCACACTTGTATCTTTCAAAGTTCAGCTATGTATGATAGGAATGCATACTACATGGGGTGGGTTCTGGATACCACCCTAGTTCCTGAATGGCCCCTTAAGGATCACCAATTCTACCTCAAGTTAAATCCCAGCAATGTGTTATTACATTTTGGTACACATTTATCTGTTTTATTTTTCTCTTTTGTGTTACTGTACATCTGCATGTATTTGTGTGTGTGTGTGTGTGTGTGTGTGTTTCTGAGGCACCCATCTCATTTTTTTGAAGCAGGGTCTCTCATTGGAAACTACGGTTCACTAATTAGCCTGGGATGGTTGGCCAGTGAGCCCTAGGGATCAGCTTGGCTCTACCTCCCCAGTATTTCTATTACAAGTGCACACCACCATGTTCAGATTTTCACATGGATGCTGGGGATCAAACTGAGGTCCTCAGAGTTGTAAGGCAAGCATTTTCCCAACTGAGCTCTCTCTCCATCCCATTTTTTATATTAAGGTACCAAGAAGACGATCAGTTACATTGTCCTCCTTAGACTACTTCATTTTTATTTCATGTTTTCTAAGACTAATGAGTAATCAATGTATTCTAAGTGGTGATTACTTCTGAACTATGTCTTGGCTGTAAAATGAAACCTTTAAAGAAATAAAGTGATCCATATGATGCCTGGCACCTGTCCTCCATATTCTGGATGGTTATGTTTGTATGTACTTTCAACCATATTTACACGAAAGCACTAGCATGCCATAAAGCACAGAAGTCACATCAATAGGATTGTACAGTCACATTACTTCTTTTTTTAGGCATCTCTTCTCCAATAACCTCAAGTACTATTTGGACCTTATATGTTCAGAATTGATCAAACTCTTTGGCCCTTGAACTGTGAAGACACCT
This sequence comes from Alexandromys fortis, assembly GCF_014885135.2. Classification (NCBI taxonomy): domain Eukaryota; kingdom Metazoa; phylum Chordata; class Mammalia; order Rodentia; family Cricetidae; genus Alexandromys; species Alexandromys fortis. Next base: position 177,171 of record NW_026068059.1, on the reverse strand, counting down.
CCATGTCTAGTGTTCCAATGACTACAATAAGATGAAAGCAGCGTGTATTTAGGATGACTGACAACCTTGGACTTTTCCGAGACTGAATCGGTTCCTAGAATATACTTCTTGCCATAGGAATGTTCTGGGAAAATAGAGAACAAATTCATCTCTCTAGGGAATTATCATTTCCATTTGAAGGAACCACCTCACTTTGATACATACATCTCAGCACCCAGAAGAGCCTAGTGTGCTTGACACACACTGGATAAACAAGTTGTGCTGATTAACATCATTGTCAACTTGGAAGACTCTGGAATCACCTGGGAGACTGGCCTCTGGACATGCCTTGATCATGTTAACTGTGTTAGGAGGACATGCCCCCTGTGGGTGGCGTCATTCCCCATCAGGGACCTTTGACTGTGTAAGTGGAGAAAGGACACTGAACAGCAGTCTGCATTCTGTTCCTTACTTTCATCGCTCTCTGCTTCTCTACTGAGGATACACTGTGACGAGCTGCTTCAAGTCCCTGCTGCCTTGACTTCCCTGTCATGATGCACTATAGCTTGAACTGTGAGCCACAAGAAACTCAGACTCATTGAAGTTGCTTTTGTCAGAAAATCTAATCAAAGCTGTAGGAGAAGAAGCTAAGACACTGGGCAAGGCATTTTCTTCTTCTGTGCTCTGTTTCCTCACATGGAAATCAGAGACATGGCACTCAGTCCTCCATGTTCCAGAAATGCACCAGATCTCTCTTCCTCTATACCCCAAGTTCATAATGAACTTTGAGAAATCTGTGCCATCTTTTTGCCTTATTTGTGTGCTATTCATTCCCAAAGAGTTGCCATCAGTGAGCAGGTCCTTGTCTATACTGTATTATTCAGAAATGAAGACATCACGCCTTGTGCTTTAAAAGAGCAGAAAGACTGAGAAGTGGTCATTATTATGGTTCTCTAAACCCTACCAGTTACCCCGAAGATTAATAACCAGCCCCAATCCTGACTACAAACAAACTTGAATAAAGCTCAGGAAAAATGGCCAGTTGGTCACATTTCATATACAATGCAGGAGGGGCTAACATTTACTGAGAGCCTCCTGTAAGCAATGCCCTATGCTTGGTGCTTTAGATGGATTAGGTCAAGTCAATCTCACAAGAAAGCTTCTGTAAGGTAGCAACTACTGCTCCCGTTTCATAGATGGGGTCTCAAAGAAAAGTTAAGAGGGGGTGGATTTAAGTGCACACAATTTGATTCTAAAACTAGTACTTTGAACTGCCCATCATATCAACTTCTAAGAAAAACAGCTACACGGCATCCCTTTTGAACTATGCCCCCAATGCCTAAGAATACAGCAAATTCTAAGAGGTCAGACATAAGACTAACCTGTGAGGCCCAGAACACGTCTGTCTACCTATTTAGGTCAAAAGGAATGAGGCATAGGTATTAAAGGATCCGAAGAAGAGATTTTATCTGTTGATTAATTCAGAAGTGAGATAAATTGCCCTGCCAAGCTGATGTGTTATTTCTTCAGCACTTCCGTTTCCCTTTCTGAAAACCAGTAAAAATAAAACATCTTGGATATCCATGAAAAATGACTGCATGAAATAATAGGAAAGCACCATGCAAACTGTAAAGTACTTTAAAACAATTATACCATATGCTAAGCAGTTTCCAAAATAGCAATGCCTTCAGATGTCCTTGCAAAGCAAATGAGACCCAGCTGCTAAAATGTTCTGCCAAGGAGGAAACCCAGCTCTTGTTCAAGGGGAAGGGCACACGTCAGATTACCCCAAAGATGTGTTGCACAAGATGCAAGGAAGTCTCATCAAAATTTTTGGTGGTTAATTCTCAAAAATTGTCAGTGTCTTAAAGATCAAACAAGGCAGAATTTCCAAATTCTTTCACATGAATTTGAAAACTACCCTTGATTGATGCTTGCATAATAGAAATACAAATTATCCTCACCTATGGAGACTTGAGGTAGCCAAGTCAGGCAAAACTTCTTAATATCTCTCCAAAAAATAAGTCTGTTGGTAAAAATAAAGAAATAAAGGAAGACTTCTAAAGAGTATTTATTTTTGTGTGGGGGTATGTGTGTATGTGTATATGTAGAGGGGTGTTTCCATGTGTCCATGTGTTTGTGGATACACATATGCGTAAGGACAACCTTGGGTGCCATCCTCAGGAATGGCTGATCTCTCATTGGCATGGAGCTCACCAATCAGGCCCAGCTAGCTGCCTAGAATCCCAGGGCTCCTCCTGCCTCCACTCCCCCAGTGCAAAGATTACAAGCCTAAGCCAACATGTTATGCATTTTTATAGGAATATTGGGGTTTGAATTCAGGTCCTAGTATTCCTAGTGTTTACAAAGGAAACACTTCACCAACCTCAGGAGAATTTTTTGTTTTTATTTGGGTTCTCTTCTTTCTTCTTCTTCTTCTTCTTCTTCTTCTTCTTCTTCTTCTTCTTCTTCTTCTTCTTCTTCTTCTTCTTCTTCTTCTTCTTCTTCTTCTTCCTTTTTTTTTGATGGTTGTTGTTGCTTTGTTTGGTTGGTTGAGGTTTTTTTTCTTTTTAAGAATGAAAGTAAAGAGAATGAGGTGTCTCTGGAGCGATGAGGCTTTCTGAATGACTCAGCACTTGACAGGGGAGTGAGGACTAAAGGCAAGTGTTGACAGACGCTGAGGAGACTGAGCACTCCCCTAACTTCAGAACAAGGCTGAGCCACCCACCACAGGCAGCAAACACCAACCTTGTTGGAGGGACAGTGGGGTGGAAGCTGCCTGAGAATAGAGGAAATTGAGAGTGAACCACAGGTCCTTGGTATGACTTAAGATCACAGCCTAAAGACTAAACAAGCCAGTCTGGGTCCTGACCCTCTTCACCTTCTTTCATTCCCTCACTCTCTCGGACCTTGGCCGCTGGGCAATGTGATGTTAGGGGACAAATAAATCCTCACACCCACTCACTTGTAGCACAAGTATAAAATGCATGCATTTTATAAACAAATCTTGAGATGTGGAGGAGGGACGACCTTCGTTCCATCTGGAACCATGAGAATTCTTACTGAAGAGACCTGTTTCTGGATGCAAGAGCAGGAGGTTGTCCATAATGGATGAGAAGCAGACTTTAAAGTCTTTTAGGATAAAGAGCATCTCGGCCCCTAATTCGCTGGTCTCTATCTTCTACTTCTCTTAGACATTAAGCTCTGGGCTAAGACCATCTTTAGCGTTTCCTGCTGTGACTTGGCCTCCATATATGGGTGGGCTTGTTTATTTCCCAGCTGAAGACCTGAGAAAGGAGAATCTTCACATATCTGAGTTGTCCTCCCGGTTCCCCACTGAGCAGTCATAAAAAGAGTAAAGCACTTTGATGCTTGCCATGGCTTCTCCCATATGAGGTGGCCAGTTTCAGACTCGGTGTAAGGTTTCTTTTTCACATCTTGAAAAAATTGACTCAGAAAGGGTAAAATATGGAGGCTCACCATTTGCCTATTAAGTTTTCAAAGTTAAACCAGCCTCGGTCTGTTTTGTGTGCCACAATACAAGCAGGTGTGAAATACCATTTGTAAAAGGTCCTGTCAGCCAATGTGTTCTTCATTCATAAATGAACCTCTTCAATGTTCAACAACTTATTACCATTAATAAATGAGGTGTGACATCCTTCAAATTCTCCAAAAAGCTACAGAACCCTTTTTGTTTTGGCATTGTTATAGGAAGAGGGAGGAGATGTTCTGTGTTCTAGCAGCCAGCACAATACTAATTTGATGTTGAAAGAAGTTCTGAAGAAAACACCAGGTGGTTTTCTGGGACACAAGGGGTTTCCCACCCGATTTTCCTTTGTCTGCAAGCTTGATAAGTACCAGAGCCAGAGCACTCTGCACACTTGTTCAGAAATAGGGACTCAACTCTGTGACCAAAAGTGAAGCTGCCACTGCCTCCAACAAGCTGACTTCCTGGACCCGACTGAACCAGTACCAGTTGTTTGAGTCAGGGCTGGATTGAGATGAGCAATTCAATAACTTAGTGGAGTGAAAAGAAGCCAGGAGCTTAGGAATCAAATCCCTCGGTGACCTTGGTCAGGATTTTGCTCTTTTTATGGGCCGCTTAGTAGATAGGGTCAGCCTTTTAATTTACTTAACAATTTGCAGAGAGCTTTCCCATAGTAGTACTTGATCGTGTCTCCCCAACTCAATTTCTTCGTCCATACAACTGGGTTAAAGCTACCTATTGTACAGGCCTATCACAAGAAGCAAAACAGACGTGCATTTAAGATGCTTCCTCTAGGGTCTGCCACATGAGAGCAAGTGATGTGTTTGCACCTGTGTGGCTCGTGAATAGTTCTGTGGCTAAATCTTGGTTCTCAACAAAATAATGTTGGCTGCAGGAAACCTCCATGCCCACCTCTTGGCAATAAAAAGGAAAAATATCTAATGAAGGGCAGTTCCATAATTTTAACATTTCTACTGAGTATTTCCTAAAGAACTCAGGCTCCTTATAATGTTATCATAGTTCATTTAATGTTACCATGGGCCATGTACTATAATGTAAATATTTTAATACAATAATCTCATTTCTACTACAACCCAGAGAGTTCAGTGCTGACATGACCCCTCACCATTTTGCTGTAAACATCAATGTAAAAACTTACAACAACAACAACAACAAAAATTGGAGTGAGTGCGTGCAGGGGGATTGAGACCTGTTTTTCTATGTAGTCCTGGCTGTCCTAGGATCACAGAGATTTGCCTGCCTCTGCCTCCCGAGTGCTGGAGTCAAAGGTATATACCACCATGCCTAGTCTCCAACAGTATTCTTAAAAGAATCATCTCTATGTATGGATGTTTTATTATTGAGTTGTACTGAATACTTGAGTCCCTCTAGAACTCATATGCTGACATCCTAAAAACCTACAGTGAGGAGGCAGAGCCTTTGGAGAAGGAATAGAGCATGAGGACAGAAGCCTCATGAGTTGAGTAACTTTCCCTTTCAAAGGGACCCCGCAGAGTACTCTCACCCTCTTCCCACCATATTAATACAAAGAAAAGCTGGCCATTGTGACTTAGATGAGGGCAAAGCGCAGTAACCATACTGGCAACCTGATCTTGGGCATCTAGACTCTAGAGCCATGCAAAATAAATTTCTGTTCTTCATAAATCACCTAGCTTATGGTATATGATTATAGACATCAAACTAAAGTAATTACTAAACTTGTGAAGTCCCTTGCTAGATTGTACTTTACATAGTTTTTCAAGCAACTCTTGGATACATTTTCGGTTCCACAGAAAGCGACATGGTTTTTTCTCTCATCCCCTGCTTTTCTTTCTTTCCAGAGAAGCAATGTTTAGGTTAAAAGTTGTCTGCCTGTCTGTTTTTGACTCTCTCTCTCTCCTTCCCTCTCCCCCCTTCTCTTATTTTACTATGTTCATTTAGATTTCCTGCAATGTGCTGGTCAACCAGGCTGCCCCCAATCCCATGATGGTCCTCCTTCCTTAACCTCCCTAGTGCCACCAAGCTCCTCTCTCTCTCTCTCTCTCTCTCTCTCTCTCTCTCTCTCTCTCTCTCTCTCGTCACATAGCTGTCCCTATCTTTAATGTAAGTATATGTACTTGTTGTGGATACAAATACCCCAAGCTCTTAGCTTCTCATTTTTCTTTAAGACATACAATCGTATCAACAAAATAACTACACAGGAAATGACAAGATGGCAGACGACAGTCCCTTTGTTGAGAGGATTGTTGAGGGAAAGAAATCTCACTCAGCTTACTCACACGTGACATGATACAGATTACTTACACGTGACTGACATGTAAATAACACTGTCCATATCCATGCACACAAATACCAGACTTGAAAACTCTTTATGTAGAGATCCCTGGTTATTAATAGCTGTGAAGATTAGCAGAGCATTCTCGACTCTGTTGGCTGCATAAATGTGTGCCAGGGAAGAAGAGGCCTTAGCCGAAAAGACATGGACTCCCTTCTGAGAAACCCTAGTCCACTGGTCCACTCAGAAAAACGCCTTAAAAAGGAACATTTGTGGCATACTTTCTGTGTTATGCTTGGCTTTGCTCTATTTTTTGAACAAATATTTGTAGAGCCTTATGCTTTGGCCATATTTTCTTTTGAACAGTTATTGAGATTTTAAGAGATAATGTTCCCTACTTTGTGGGGAAACTGAAGGAACACAAAGAAATTGTATACAGGGTCTCAACCCTGTATCAACTCCCCTACTGGTGCTATTCCTGACACTGCTATTGGAAATATACAGCTTCTCAGATGCAGCCGGATCTGTGTGGACACTAGATACCGTCGCTGTTTGCCAACCCAACAAGATTGCTCCAGGAATTTTCACTGTCTGTACTAGAACACAAATCCATCTTTGTCTGCTCGAACACCTGTATCACCGCATGCACTACAATTTCTCTTAACTACACTCAAACAAGAGAAACTTGGGCTTTTTTGCTTACTTGTTTCTACCTCACTTCTTTATCTCCTTTTGTAGGTAGCTCAAAAACCTGGCTTTTCTTGAGGGTTCCAAGTCTTACTGCATTCTTTCAGAATCTACTTAAGCCAGGCTTTCGCCATCACCCTTCCATCCAACCATATTCTTCTTGAGATGACTGACATGTCCAGCTGTGAAGGCTCACCAATAATGTTCACGCCCCCTCTCACTGGCTACATCTCCGGTGTTTGATGCTATCACTTATTGCCCTCTACTTGAGACACGTCCTCTCTTTTGTATTAATATATTGATTTTTGTGTGCATATGTGGTGGGAGGACAGTATATGCATGTGTGCATGAGGTTCATGCATGTGTGTGGATATGCACAGCCATGTGTGCACCAGTGTGTGCACACTGGAGACAAGAAGACATAAGGTGTCTTACTCTATCATTCTTCACCTTAACCCCTTGTGACTGGGTCTCTCCTTGAACTAGAAGCTTCTAATTTTGTCCGGGCCAGCTAACCAGTAAGCTTTCAAGATCTGCTTGTCTCCAGTTCACAATTCTAGTGTTACAGTCACATGCAGCTATGCCAAGTTTTCTTGTTTTTCTTTTCCATGGTTGCTGGAGATTCAAACTTAGGTCCTCATGCAAGCAAGGGCTTTTACCCATTGATCCATCTCCCTAGCTCCCAGAAAGTCCCTCTCTTGACTATCAGAATAGTGAACCTCGTTAGTACAAATGGCCACCTCTTAGCATCCAATAGTGTCTTCCTTTTCTGCTTTATTTCCTTCTTTTCTCTTTCCTTCCTCCTTTCTTCCTTTTCCCTTCTTTCTTTCCTCCATCGTTTCTTCTTTCCTCCTACCTTCCTTCTTTTCATTTTCCTTCTCTGCTCCTTCCTTTCTTCTTCAGTCTTTCCTTTCTTTCTTCTTTCTTTCCTTCCATCATGTTTACTTGACTTCATAATGTTGAAGAAACACAGTACCGAGAGTCCCTGTCTTCTCTGTTTAACTATATTCACTCCCTTAGTAATCTCATTCCGTCTAACAAGTTTTAATGTGTAAGAACCCCTATACCTCCACTTTTTTATTCGTTTTATTATCTTTTATTTATTAATTTTGTATGTGTGTATGAACATGTGCAAGAGCAGGTACACATGTGCATATGTGTAGGTCAGAGAACAACTTGCATGGATTAGTTTATTCCTTTTACCTTGTAGGTCATGAGGACCACATGGAGGATGTCAGCCCAGGTGGCAAGTTATTGAGCCAGTCTTGCATATCTGACTCCCCATTTTCAATGCAGAAATACTCAACATTGCTTCACATATACACAATCTGCAACATAACAGCTTCAATCAGCTCTCTGACAGTCATAGGAAATTTTATGTGTCCAAACCCAGAATCCCAGTATTCCCACAGCCACCTTAATCAATAATGATTTCATACCTTCAGGTCATGACACCAAAGCCTGCCTTCGTTTTGTAATCTTATACTCTACATCCAGCCTATCAAGAAATCCTGTTAAATTGTACTTTCAAAATGAAATGGAAATCAGGCAACAGCTTGTCACCTCCAATGGCCAGCCCAAGACCAGAATTACTCTTGGTCTAGCTAATTACATAATCTCCCAGCTTCTTTCCTTGTCCTACTGGTTCTAATTCCCACAGATTTCAGCAACTCCTTCGGGCAAAGATAGCTCTTCCTTAGCACATTACAGTGACTCTGGCTATACTCATGTTAAAACTTTATTAATGAATTACAAGCTACTGATTTCCCTTTGCAGACATTACTTCAGTCAGCTGGCCTCCTTGCTGTACTCTAAGGTACCAAGTACAGCCCTGTCTTTGGGCCTTGGCACCTGATTTTTTTCTGTGTGTCTGTGACGCTCTGCACCAGGCAAAAAAAGTTTTGACTTTCATTTCCTCAGGTCTTTGCTCAGGAACACCTGTGAGAAATTGTAACCAGGCTCTCAACCCCCTTGCTGCCTCCATAGTCTTGAACCTCATTTCTCACATTGTCTTTTTTTCTTTCAATTCAACATCCATCCGCTGGTTAATCATTCTTGTAAACTTTCCACAACTTAGGAACTTTACACAATGCAATAAGCTAAGACGAGAAAGTCTCAACTGAGGGATTGCACAGACTGTAGTGACTTACAGACCTGTCTGCAAGGAATTGTCTTGGTTGTTGGTTAACATTGTAGGCAATGCCACCCATGGGCAGGCTATCCTGGGTTGTATAAAAAAGCTGGCTAAGCATGAACCAGAGGAAGCAAAGCATTAATTGCATTTCCTCTATGAGCTCTGTTTCGGTTCCTGCCTCCGGTCCCTGCCCTGACTTCCCTCAATGATGGGCTGCCACCTGGAAGCATAAACCAAACAAACCCTTTCCTACTCAAGCTATTTTTGGTCAGAATGTTTTATTACAGTTACAGAGAAGCAAACTAGAGCAACCCACAACCAGAAAGAGAATATAGTGATTTATGTGTTTGGGGTGTGTTTACCATCTATCTCCCTCTGCTAGGATGCAGATTCAGCAAGAGCAAGGGTTGGTATCTACCTGGATCACATCTTTTCTTTTTAAGTCAGATTCTTATTTTACATAGGCACATACTATTAAATGCAGCATTGGCTATTGAACTGAAATCAATCAATGAAATGGGTTTTCAGGGAAAAACCCTGATTTTACAGCATGTGCCCAGGTGAAATAAGAATCTGACTCAAAAAGGTTTGATAGGGAATTATAGTCCATTGTCTACTTTGATGTAAAGTAAGATGAACAGATATCCGAATATATGTCCATTTGTTGGGAAAGAAATTATAAGTCACTAGTGCCACAAATCATTGGCAGCACACAGGGGCATACCCTCCCTCTGTTGCTGTCAAGATTCAGGTGACACTATGTATTGTGACATTAATTTGTAGCATCAGGTTGTAGAGAGCAACCAATAGCATTGTGTGTATAGGCATTTTCCATTGTGGCCCTTTAGCCTCTAACAAGTAAATGTGACCCATTCCAGGCACTAAGGTTTCTCTACAAATAAAGCCCTATTGCTAAAGTCAACACCTAGATATCTCATTGAACATGTAGAATGGAGCTGGTACCTAATTAGAGCCTTTACACCTACTGACTATATTCATGCTACTAGAAAGTACTACTAGAGGAGGAAAATGAATACCAATGTAACCGCTAAACCCTTTGTCTACAATGGGGACCTGTCTATATGATATTCTGGTGCAATAGTGGCACAGGACTTGTGGGAATAACCAACCATTATCTAATTGGTTTTAAGGTTCACTCCATGAGCTGGATCCCATGCCTGACACTGCCCAGGTGACCAAGAAACTGGAACTACATAGGCCATGGAACTAAGGGCAAATCAAACGCTATTGTTCTGCTAAAACATGTAGGAATACAACGACTCTTAACAATGTCCTATTATAGCTGCTCATCTGGGTCTTACACAGCCATCACCAGAAAAGCTTCCTCCTATGGTCGCAGGAAACAAATACTGAGGTCCACAACCAGTCACCGTACAGAGGTGGTGAGACTTTGTAACACTCAGTGCTAAATGGGATGTATCCATCAAACCCCTCTACTCATGACTCAAGACCATTTGTAAAATGCAGAAGGACGATTGTGAGAGTCTGTGATGCTGGAAAACAATGAGGAAGAAATGTCTTCTAGAGACAACAGTACTGATGCACATTTGAACTCCCAGAGACTGGTTGCACACACACAGGGCCTTTACAAGGCCAGGCTGGGCTCCCATCACTGAGACGGGGAAGTGGACATATCTTCCAGCCCTAACCCAGGAGCTACCTCTAATTCACCACTCACAAAGGAAAAACTCATTTTCTCCAATAGCATCTCACTGGGTATACAAACCACACTTAAGAGCAGGCCCCATGCCCAGCAGTAGAAAGTCAACTCAAACTCAATGATACTGTTTTCAGAGATTTCTTTTTGTCTCATAATGCTTTGTCTGGGAATTTTTTTTACCTTATTGGTCTTTTGCTCCTATATTATGGTTTCTGGTTGTGTGTTTTTATGTATTTTATGTATATGTGTATATGCTTCTTGTACTTTTTCTTTGATTTTCTTTTTCAAACTTCCCTCTTTTTTCTTTTTCTTTTTTTTAAATATTTATTTATTATGTATACAATGTTCTACCTTCCTGTGTCCCTGCAGGCCAGAAGTTGGCACCAGATTTTATTACAGGTGGTTGTGAGCCACCATGTGGTTGCTGGGAATTGAACTCAGGACCTCTGGAAGAACAATCAGTGCTCTTAACCACTGAGCCATCTCTCCAGCCTCCCCCCCCCCTCTTTTTTTCTAAAGAGAAAAAATGTATGGAGATGAGCAGATGAGAACAATCTGGAAGAAGAGGGAGGGGAAGTCATAATCAGTATAAAGTGTATGAAAAACCATTTTCAATAAAGAGAAACCATCGCAACATGAAAATCAAAAAATGGTAAGAAAGAGAGAGAGAGAGAGAGAGAGAGAGAGAGAGAGAGAGAGAAAAGGAAAGGAAGGAAGGAAGGAAGGAAGAAAGAAAGAAAGGGAAAGAAAAGGAAAGGAAGGAAGGAAGGAAGGAAGAAAGAAAAGGAAAGGAAGGAAGGAAGGAAGAAAGAAAGGGAAAGAAAGGAAGGAAGGAAGGAAGGAAGGAAGGAAGGAAGGAAGAAAGAGAAAGAAAGAAAGAAAGAAAGAAAGAAAGAAAGAAAGAAAGAAAGAAAGAAAGAAGAAAGAAAGAAAGAAAGAAAGAAAGAAAGAAAGAAAGAAAGAGAAAGAAAGAAAAAGGATTCTGGCTGCTGGTGCCAATTTTCAGTTGAGTCAAGGACGAGTTTGGACAAGATGTGCTGGCTGACTCGTGGAATCCCAGCACTGTAAGAATGAGGCACGATCATGCGTCTGAGGTCATCTCAAACTGTGTAGTGAGTTCCACGACAGTTTAAGTTCAAAATGAGGCCCTGTCTCACAAAATAACATACAAAAGACAGACAGACAAACAAAAGAATGAGTTTGGAACAGACCACATTAATGAGTTCTACAAAGTCAGAAGAAGCTGAAAGCTTTATTTAGAAAAAAAATAAAGTCACCTCAGGAAAAAAAATCACAGCTTATGGGACATTGCACTTAGTATCATTGGCATGCATGCATGAGTGTATGAATGTGTGTGTGTGTGTGTGTGATATGTGTTCATGTGGATGCGAATATGTACGTGTGTGGTTGTGAATGTACATGTGTATCCATCCACGTGGAGGATGAAATTCAATGCTGATTGTCTTTGTCAGCGTTCTCTGTGTTTTGAGGCAGAGTCTTTTCCTGAGCCTACATGTCACTGATTCTTCTAGGGTATATAGCCATTGAGCTCTAGCAATCCACTTGTCTCCCCCTCTCCCGGGCATAGACTATCAGTTTTTCACATAGGTGCTGGGTATCTTAACTCAGGTCCTCACACTTGTGTGGTAAGCAGCCTCCAGCATCGGCATCTGAAGAAAAATCAAGGAGCACTATGCTCTCAATGAGTGACCCTATTCATGGTTTAGCATCTCCAGGAAGCTTGTTCTTTTATTGAAATTTTATTTTTATTATCAGTACTGTGTGTGTGTGTGTGTGTGTGTGTGTGTGTATGTATGCATGTACGTGTATGCACATATACACACTCATGTTGGGGCACAGGGATATGCATGTGGAGATCAGAGGACAACTTTCAGAAGTTGATTCTTTCCTTCCACTGTGGGTTTCATCAAATTCAGGTCCCCAGGCTTATGCAATAAGCACTTTCATCCCCTGGGCCATCTCACCAGCAAAGGGGATCTTGTTCTAGTGGCCATTTCTTAGTATCCAGCCTGCCTTGTAAGTAATCAGAGACTGTGGGGATAACACTCAAATTGTACTACGCCTTCCAGGCGATTCTGATGTCTGATCATGCTTGTGAACTCTTAGAACACGACTGGTCCTTTGTACCTCTGCGATGACTCTCTTGGTCAGGCCACATTAAGTCGCCGGCTTCTTTCACAGACAAGGGCGATAGCTTTGCTATGCCATCCAGCACCCAACAGTGAATCAGTGAAACTTCTCTCCTGCACTAACCTTAGTGGATACTCCATCTGGGTGTTGCTACCTCATGTTAATGAGAGTGGTAGACAGCTCACATATTCCAGAAACCTAATTTAACTGATTTCACAACACTTCTGTCTTGCTTGGCTCCAGGCTCTTCCTGTTAAGATTTATGAACCTGAATTTTAAGAAGCCATTTCTCAACCTATCTTCAAGTTGACAATTTCATTGCACCAGTGAATATGACCGCACTGGAATGTGGAGCAGGGGGGATTGTAATTGAGGGTTGTAAGAATTTGTCAAGTAACTGCTTACTAATTAAAAATGCTGACCCACAAGTGAGTCACCAAGAGCCTCTTTGCTTTGATTATTCACAGGAACCCCATCCGTTGGAGAGTTATTTATTTAAGGAGCAGAGATTTATTCTGTCTACAATAATTATTCTCAAAGGCCTTGCTTCCTGGGACTCTCAGATTCCCCTTAGTCCTTTAAAGGAAGCCAAAGGCCTCATCTTACAAATGACAAAGATCGGTCAACCTACTGAAGGCTCCATTGCTGTGGACAGAGTCCCAATGCTGTCTCAGAGGCTTTTGATTGTTTTTCAGATGTCTCGTCTACGTAATAAACATGTACTAAATATCTGTTCATGGCCAGCTCCTAGATTTGGGGATGCAGATTTATAAATGTCTAATATGGTCCTTGCCTTGAAGGGGTTTAATGACTGAGACCCTGTCTCCTTGATCTGTAATATCTATCTTTGGCTGATCTTGAACTCCAAAGAAGCAATGGAAGGAAAGATAAACATTATTGATTTCTAAAATAAAAAAAAAAAACACTATCAGAAAGGCAAAAATTTCATCACAAGGTGCCCAGTGTTCTCACTCTGACCACCAGTCACTTGATCAAGAACATCTTGATGATAAAGAGTTTAAGAATTCTGAACTGTGTTGGTGGTAGAGAGCTTTACTGGCATGTGTGACACCTGGGTTCAATCCCCAGGGCAATGCTGTAAAATATAAAAATAAATAAAGAAAAGTATTATGTCATATTCATATTTTATATTCATATATATACACATGTGTATAATTTATAAATGCTAAGTTTGTAGAAAGGCAACTGAAATTTGAACTAAAAGTCAGCAAAGAATGAAAGTGAACTTTGGACAAATTATATTTTGTATATACACACACATACATTTAAATAGATTTCAAACAGAAAGACATGCTAGAGGGGGTGTCCACTCTCTTCTTCATTATTTGAGTATGATGTTGAGTTCAGAGGTCAATGTTCTTAAAACACTAGTATGTCATCTTTGTAAATGCTCACATGAAGTCAATAAAATCTGAGGAGAAGGGCGGGTCTCCACTCAGATATATACTGGCTTTAGAAAAAAAAAGAAAAGAAGCCGGGCGGTGGTGGCGCACGCCTTTAATCCCAGCACTCGGGAGGCAGAGGCAGGC